>NC_091144.1:4458333-4800000 GCF_041381155.1 Argopecten irradians
CCATTCACTAGGTATTGTATTTTGGTTTTATCAGTACTTGTCTATAGTAACCATTCACTAAGTATTGTATTTTGGTTTTATCAGTACTTGTCTATAGTAACCATTCACTAAGATGTATTGTATTTTGGTTTTATAGTAGTATCTTGTCTATAGTAACCATTCACTAAGTATTGTATTTTGGTTTTATCAGTACTTGTCTATAGTAACCATTCACTAAGTATTGTATTTTGGTTTTATCAGTACTTGTCTATAGTAACCATTCACTAAGTATTGTATTTTGGTTTTATCAGTACTTGTCTATAGTAACCATTCATACTAAGTATTGTATTTTGGTTTTATCAGTACTTGTCTATAGTAACCATTCACTAAGTATTGTATTTTGGTTTTATCAGTACTTGTCTATAGTAACCATTCACTAAGTATTGTATTTTGGTTTTATCAGTACTTGTCTATAGTAACCATTTACTAGGTATTGTATTTTGGTTTTATCAGTACTTGTCTATAGTAACCATTCACTAAGTATTGTATTTTGGTTTTATCAGTACTTGTCTATAGTAACCATTCACTAGGTATTGTATTTTGGTTTTATCAGTACTTGTCTATAGTAACCATTCACTAGGTATTGTATTTTGGTTTTATCAGTACTTGTCTATAGTAACCATTCACTAAGTATTGTATTTTGGTTTTATCAGTACTTGTCTATAGTAACCATTCACTAGTATTGTATTTTGGTTTTATCAGTACTTGTCTATAGTAACCATTCACTAAGTATTGTATTTTGGTTTTATCAGTACTTGTCTATAGTAACCATTCACTAGGTATTGTATTTTGGTTTTATCAGTACTTGTCTATAGTAACCATTCACTAGGTATTGTATTTTGGTTTTATCAGTACTTGTCTATAGTAACCATTTACTAGGTATTGTATTTTGGTTTTATCAGTACTTGTCTATAGTAACCATTCACTAGGTATTGTATTTTGGTTTTATCAGTACTTGTCTATAGTAACCATTCACTAGTATTGTATTTGGTATTGTTTTTGTTTTATCAGTACTTGTCTATAGTAACCATTCACTTATGTTTTTGTTCGTTTGTATTTTGGTTTTATCAGTACTTGTCTATAGTAACCATTCACTAGGTATTGTATTTTGGTTTTATCAGTACTTGTCTATAGTAACCATTCACTAGTATTGTATTTTGGTTTTATCAGTACTTGTCTATAGTAACCATTCACTAGGTATTGTATTTTGGTTTTATCAGTACTTGTCTATAGTAACCATTCACTAGTATTGTATTTTGGTTTTATCAGTACTTGTCTATAGTAACCATTCACTAGGTATTGTATTTTGGTTTTATCAGTACTTGTCTATAGTAACCATTCACTAAGTATTGTATTTTGGTTTTATCAGTACTTGTCTATAGTAACCATTTACTAGGTATTGTATTTTGGTTTTATCAGTACTTGTCTATAGTAACCATTCACTAAGTATTGTATTTTGGTTTTATCAGTACTTGTCTATAGTAACCATTCACTAGGTATTGTATTTTGGTTTTATCAGTACTTGTCTATAGTAACCATTTACTAGGTATTGTATTTTGGTTTTATCAGTACTTGTCTATAGTAACCATTCACTAAGTATTGTATTTTGGTTTTATCAGTACTTGTCTATAGTAACCATTTACTAGGTATTGTATTTTGGTTTTATCAGTACTTGTCTATAGTAACCATTACTAGTATTGTATTTTGGTTTTATCAGTACTTGTCTATAGTAACCATTACTAGTATTGTATTTTGGTTTTATCAGTACTTGTCTATAGTAACCATTTACTGGTATTGTATTTTGGTTTTATCAGTACTTGTCTATAGTAACCATTACTAGGTATTGTATTTTGGTTTTATCAGTACTTGTCTATAGTAACCATTACTAAGTATTGTATTTTGGTTTTATCAGTACTTGTCTATAGTAACCATTACTAGGTATTGTATTTTGGTTTTATCAGTACTTGTCTATAGTAACCATTCACTAGGTATTGTATTTTGGTTTTATCAGTACTTGTCTATAGTAACCATTCACTAAGTATTGTATTTTGGTTTTATCAGTACTTGTCTATAGTAACCATTCACTAAGTATTGTATTTTGGTTTTATCAGTACTTGTCTATAGTAACCATTCACTAGGTATTGTATTTTGGTTTTATCAGTACTTGTCTATAGTAACCATTCACTAAGTATTGTATTTTGGTTTTATCAGTACTTGTCTATAGTAACCATTTACTAAGTATTGTATTTTGGTTTTATCAGTACTTGTCTATAGTAACCATTCACTAAGTATTGTATTTTGGTTTTATCAGTACTTGTCTATAGTAACCAAGACTAAGTATTGTATTTTGGTTTTATCAGTACTTGTCTATAGTAACCATTTACTAGGTATTGTATTTTGGTTTTATCAGTACTTGTCTATAGTAACCATTCACTAGGTATTGTATTTTGGTTTTATCAGTACTTGTCTATAGTAACCATTCACTAAGTATTGTATTTTGGTTTTATCAGTACTTGTCTATAGTAACCATTCACTAAGTATTGTATTTTGGTTTTATCAGTACTTGTCTATAGTAACCATTTACTAAGTATTGTATTTTGGTTTTATCAGTACTTGTCTATAGTAACCATTCACTAAGTATTGTATTTTGGTTTTATCAGTACTTGTCTATAGTAACCATTCACTAAGTATTGTATTGTATTTTGGTTTTATCAGTACTTGTCTATAGTAACCATTTACTAAGTATTGTATTTTGGTTTTATCAGTACTTGTCTATAGTAACCATTCACTAAGTATTGTATTTTGGTTTTATCAGTACTTGTCTATAGTAACCATTCACTAAGTATTGTATTTTGGTTTTATCAGTACTTGTCTATAGTAACCATTCACTAAGTATTGTATTTTGGTTTTATCAGTACTTGTCTATAGTAACCATTCACTAAGTATTGTATTTTGGTTTTATCAGTACTTGTCTATAGTAACCATTCACTAGGTATTGTATTTTGGTTTTATCAGTACTTATCTAGTAACCACTTCACAGGTAATCAATGTGTATCATGAATATAAAAACTGATGAAAACATCATTTTGTTACTTTCCTAACATCATTTTGTTACTTTCCTAGCTAAACATGACTTTATCAATATATTGTATTTTATGTTTATATTGAAAAGATAGGTATTAGTCTGTATTGGCTAAATACTTGATTTTTCTCCTGGTTTCCAAAGGTTCGTGTCTGGTCCTGCTGTTTTAATGTTTGTGAATCAAACTGAATCAACTAAAATATATTACCATATCTTTACAATTATTTACAGTAGCTTTTTAGTTCTTTTTTCTGTTTAACAGCCGTTAATCATCAGATGCTGGAGCCATATGAGAAAATATTGTCCAATCAAAATCAAGAGAAGAACCTTCTGCTTTTGCAACTTTGCCCGAAGACGATTGGTTAAAATTCTCAAGTCTATATATGACAGTCAAACCCAATGGCAGCCCCTGAGTCCTGGTAATCTGGAGGAACAGACGAAGACTTGTATCATGTTGATAAAGAACGAAACTTGTACAACACTGGAGTGCGATCAGATTGAGTACGCTCTGGTCGGGAGCTCAGCCGAGGGGCTCGGCAAGTCGTACGTCCTTGACCTACAGAACAGTTACAAAGACCAATGGTGTCGCTTCCTGTTACGTTTTTTCTGTTGTTGTCTTCCTTGCAATACCTCTTTTTCATGTTTACGAACAGACATCGATGTCATTATGAAATACAATGACAGAGCCTCACAGAACTCTTATAAACCTTCAATTAGATATCACAGTAAAACGAAAACATCAATTAAAACCGACCAATCACAGAGTCTGTTTAATCTAGAAGAATGTACACATTCCCCGGGATTTACTAAAGTCGTTCTAAATGCAGATGTTCCAAAATCTCTCGCAGCATCTTGGCAGAATTTCTGCAAATCTTCTTCAAATGGCAAGTCATATCTCTCCTCATCAGTGATTAGAAAAGGTGTGTTTGATTCGGTCAATTCTATAGATGAACACAGCCTGCCAGCCTCACGCATTTTTGGACCGTTGAAACATCCTCCCTTCATAGAACTAGAAACAAAAGGACCTGCGGTCAAACTGACCCTGTCTCCTATTGGTCAAGCTTGGTACTGGAATGAAAACCAGAAATTTGTTATCTTTGAAGCTGACCTAGTTTTTGGGATCCATAGCCATAAACCTTGGCCACCATGTGCCCAGGGATGGGCTAGTCGTTCACGCTTCTGGCCATCACCAACAGACATTGCACACCTAACAGGAAGTGGATATGTTCTTGTGGCAAAGTCATCCAAAACTTCCGAAGGTCATGAAAATGACCTTGAATGGTTAATATCTTTCCCTCATTGTGAGACTTACCTTAGTAGTCGTATACCACGAGTGGCACGAGCTTGTTACCTGGCATTGAAGATCATCCTCAAAGATCATCTCACATATGTATGTGAGAGTCTCAAAACGTACCAGCTTAAAACTGTGCTGTTCTGGGAACTCGAAAAACATCCATTGGAATTCTGGGATATAGGTAACATTGAGGAATGTTTTCTGTGTCTGTTTGATGCGTTTAGGGTGTGTATAGAGAGAAGACATTGCCCAAGTTACTGGCTGGAGGACCATAATCTGTTATACGACTGTGACCAACACGAGCTAACTGAACTTCTCTTGGTCCTTACAAAGATCAGGTCCAACCCAGCACCATATGTTGAAGATCTCGGCAGCATGTGGTGTTAAAACATTCAAACTAATGTCAAATGTGTCATGAAACTGTTACACAATTACAAAAACTGTTACCCAGTTACAAAAACTCTCAAACAGTCACAAAAACTGTTACCCAGTTACAAAAACTGTCACACAGTCACGAAAACTGTCACACAGTCACAAAAACTGTTACACAAATGCCTACAGAAGCAATTAGCTAACTCCAATAACAAATATTTTCACTTTAAACCTTCCAACCCACCATTTTTGTGCTGTGGTCCTGCAGCTATTTTAAGAGGAAGGGCAGACTTCACGGTCTTATTGAAAACTATACATACGGGCAACATACATTTTGAAATTAAAATGATTTTCTAAACTATTTACACCTTTCTGCATGTAAAGAAACTAAGGGATGTTAAAAGTAGTGAGATATGAACAGTGATCAGTGCAACATCGGAAGTGATTACATATTATTGAAAATGAAGTAACTATAGGGTATACATGTACATGTAGTATTTAATTTAATACACTCCAACCCTCCCTCTCACCCTCTGTCTTTCTCTCTCTCATATAAGTATGTATACATTATGTATATGCCATTTTGTGTTACTTGTTATGTTAGTAATTATAATTCTGTAGGGAGAGGGCTTCATATCAGTTGGAAAACGTGCCTAATTCCAATTTTACAATAAAATATGTTTAACTCAATGTATATAATTTTATTGTTATAGTGAAAAATGTAAACACTTTTGTTATTACTTTACAGAATACTACCTCTCCATGGTGTCTCAGAGTCCAACCCACTTGAGCTAGTTTTAAGGTACTGTCAATACTGAATACTTAGGTTGATGGTTATCTTCTGAGAACTGCGGCTAACAGCTTTACCTATTACATCCAAACATGACAATGGCTATAAATTGCATCTTTACATATTACAATTACAGAGTTGTGAGTGAAACTTGCATTTTTTCTCTGGAAAACAATCAAAGATAAAATGTCAAATGATTTTGATAATAGGCAAAAAGACGTGGTTTGATCAAAGTAAAACAGAGGATCTCAGAATTTGTTCCTGAACGAAAAAAATTTAAACATTGACACGCGTACACAGTCTGTAACAACAGAATGTAGAGAACGAGCTCTAACACGTGACATGCATGTATTCTGTGAAAAAACCCGAGGTACAGGCCAATAGGGGAAGCGGGGATGAAACAAGGGGAATTAAGAAGCTTAAGAAGCAAGGGGAATTAAGAAGCTTAAGAAGCATTATTACCCTTATAGCTGTACTATTGAGTATTTGTGATTATAACCTTACTTGTGGCTCACTTTTACCCTGAACATGAACTACTGGCCTGATTTAAGTATTGTGTCGAATATCCCACTGTCGATACATTGTTAGTTCCGTGTGGTGAGCACGAGAACTGCATGCGCTTCTTCCGCATCCGACATCACCACGTGACAAGAGTCAACGGCGGTGTTACATGTATACACAGTACCCGGGTAGTTCCTTTTTAATTGTGTTTTACAAGTTACATGTAGACTAATACAGTGTTTTGTTCAGCTGATCATACAATGTACATGTACGTGTAAAATTAAAGCGGATGGACAAAGTGCGTTTCGGGTGGATATAATCACAGGAATCTGATAATTATTTACAGTTTAAAGGATTTTCAAAGAATCCTTCATCCACCTGTACAAGGCAACCAAGAGCACGCCTCAGTGGCATGGACAGTGAACACTATAAAGGACACAATTACCATAAAGAAAACGTGCAAAGGCGAGCAACCAGGTCAATTAATTCCATCAGAAACAAAAATTATCCAGCACGACTGATGGACCTCGGCTTACCATCACTAGTCGTTAGGCCTACATCATCCTCGATACTCCAGGGCTTCTGATCACTTACGATCTCTACACCCCTGGACTATCTCACAGTGAAATTGAAGGCAGCTCAGCGGAAAACATTTGACCAATCACGGGCTAGCAAATATTTCATTTGAAGACTACAGAGAGAGCGACGCCTAACATCAAAGCCACAGAGTCAACCACAGTGTACCGTTATACGGCTCTTTTGATGTACATCAAATGACTAAGTTACCTGTTCTATTCTGTTGCCTCCAGTTTTACTATGAGATGGTCCAGGGGTGTAGAGATCGTAAGTGATCGGAACCCCTGGAATATCGAGGATGCACTGACGTATGCCGCCGAAGACACGAAGCAACACACCCCACCTATACAATCGGCATCAAGGGAGCATTCATGAATGCCGTCAAATCGTTATATAATGACGTCAGACGTGCAGTACGCTTGAACAATAACGTCACAGATTGGTTCAACGTCACACGTGGCGTGAAACAAGGATGTAACATTCGCCTGCCCTGTTTTCTGTATACGTGAACGATCTGGCGAGCGACATTAATGCTCTAGAGTGTGGTGTTGAATATGATATCGCTCCAAATGTACGCGGATGTCATCGCGCTGCTAGCAACTAACGAAATTTCACTTCAGCGCATGCTTCAATGCATAAAATGGTGCATAAAGTGGCAACTCTTAATCAATCAAGAAAAAAACGAAACTAATCCTCTTTCGAAATCCTTCATGCCAGCGTTCGTCTTTTAATTTTCGTTGTGGTGACCTTGATATAGGATTTATGGATCGCTACCGATATTCAGGATTCTGGTTTACGGAATATCTGGATTTGGCCGCATCAAACAGAGCCCTTAGTGCGTTGATAACTAAAACAAGATGTGCTGGAGGGATGTCACTAGGAGTTTTCAAACAACTTACCACGTCACTTATGGAACCTGTACTTTTCTATTGTGCTGGAATTTGGGGTCATAACAAATACAGTTTTATCCAAACAGTTCAAAATCGAGCATGTAGAATTTTCCTTGGAACGGGTAAAAACGGCTCCAATATCACAGCTAGAGGTGACCTTGGATGGAACTCTTGTGAAGTGAACCAAAAAGTCGAAATATGCAGACTATGGTTTAATTTAAAACATTTGAATGAAAATAGATTACCTAAAAGTATTCATAACTTGTCCTAAGCGGTCAATAGAAGTTGGGAAAACAGAGTGGTCAAACTATTGAGTGATAATTATAACTTTGAACAACTACTTACGAATGTTCATATATTATATGCTAAAGAATGCGTAAAATTAGTTAAACATCATTTCACTAATACCGATAATGATAACTGGAAAAAAGAGTTATTCAATGAAAAAAATTGTTTAAATGGTAAAACCGATTGTATAAAACTAGTAATTATACTGAAGCATATGCTTCCTATATCATGGATTTTAGACATAGACAGGTGTTAGATATATTTCTCAGTGGTAATTTAAAGCTGAATATAGAAACAGGTCGGTATTCTCGTCCTAAGGTACTTTTAGAAAACAGACTTTGCACATTATGTAACTTAAACTGTGTTGAAGATTAATGTCATTTTTAATTGTAGGTGATTTTTATTCAGATTTACGAAGAAATCTTCTTACTTTTGCTGAATCAATTATCAAGATAAACTATTTTTAATGAATGAAGGCAATCTTCAAAATATTTTAGCAAGTACAGCTTATAAAATGTACAAACTATAGATATCAGTGTCTCGTAAGCCTTTATGTTATAGCTAGGCTGGGTGTCAATTTTAAATTTGAATATTTTGTACAGTACTTTGTTGTTTTATGTAAATTGACATGTGACACTTTAATAAAATATATTGTATTGTATTGTATAAAGAAATGGGGACTACACGTAAGTTACATCAACCTGATTCATCATCCATCGAAACTTAAAATAGTTCTTCTTATTGATCCAATATTTACAGTCAAATCAGAAACAGGTATTAGAAACTAAGCCACATGTCGGGTGATGTGACGGGCTAGAAAGGAGAGACGTCCAACATCTTTTTTATTAGAATTTATCAATAACTGCATAGTGAACTCGTAGTAGAATCCAGCTTTAGAAGTTCAAGAATATCCATTATAAAGGTGTTAGCTTCATAAGTTAAATCAGGTCAAAAAAAACCATGTACATTGTAAAATGTCCGTAATATACATTGTACTTTGATTTTGAATTTGATTTTGCAACGAGAACACGATAAGTTCAAACAATGTCAGTGAAATGGTTAACAAAGATAATCATGTATATGTAAATGTACATTCATATTCGGCTTCGGGAACTTTTTTAAAACCACATGTGTATATGGGGTGACAGCACCGTGAGCATTAACGACACTTTATGAAATGTAAACTGTTACAAAACTGTATATTGGGAATCGGTATTATCATATAACATGCTTGCCAACCCTCCCTATTTTGGAGGGAAACTCTCGATTTTGAACCCTTATTTAAAGCCATTTTAGCAAGCCCAAATTATTTAATATTCAAAATGTCACAAATGGTATTTTTCCACTATTAAAAAATAGGAGAAGACGATTTAGTATTTTCTTCTATTACAAAAGTTACTTACTTTACACCATTACCACCATTGAAAAGTTTGAGCTTCTAATTTTCCTTCAAGTTAAAAATATGAAAAATAATTAATTGCATCCCGAAAAAATTCCGTGGCACTATATTCTATATGAAATGAAGTACTGATTGCGCATGCACCAAAGGCGAAATAAATTATTTTATATTATTTTTTGTGTTAATTAGGCATATATATACACGATTAAACACAGATTATTGTTCGAATGATGAATATCATTTATGCTCTGTCGGCGGTGGAGCATCTTTAATGTTCAAAATGTCAAAAATCTGACTATACCATCAGAAAGAACAGGTCAAAATATGCAAAAATCAGTCTTTAATTTCTTCATGTGAGTTACTTAGTGGACTTTCTTGAGGTTAAAAGTTTAAACACGTGAATTACTCCCATGAGAATTTCAAAAAGTTGCAATTTGGCAAGTATGATATAAAAGACAACAACATAAGATACATAAAAATTGTTTGGAAGAGTGTACATTTACACGGTTATCTTGTCTTTGTAACGTAAACTTCATTGTATGTACGTACATGCACAGTTTATATTACCCCTTTTTTAAAACTCAAGTTAAGCGGAGTATTTTTTAAAACTCAAGTTAAGCGGAGTATTAGTTGTAACCTTTTAATACTATAGATGCAATCCGTGCGTAAATAATATCCTTATAAGGAAACATGCGTAGCATTCCTTCACGTGACATGTGACCCTTGACCGAATTTCTCAATGGGTCAGTCAACCCGGTGTGGTGTACATGTCAATCAAACTCCAGTTACGTGACATCAGTCCATCAATCAAGAACGTACACACGTGTGTAATGCTGACATGTACACATTTATAAGGAAATTGGAATCCACATCCGTGATCAAATTAAAACACGCAAAATGATATACGCAGTACTTTTAATTGTTAAACTTTTCTCTGCGTCAGGGATTATCAAGGACGTTATGCCTTACATGTACTTATAAATCCTTAGATTTTATCAAAGAAAAAAGGAAAATATTTTACATATATACTGTATGCTAAATAAAATCAGGATAGAATCATGTACTATGATATTAAATTTGATCTCTGATTTTATAGACCAAGGACGCAAATCAATATATTTACGTCTCGCTCATAAATCCTTGTTATACACACATCGTACATTTTACTTTTCGTGCTTCTTTTCTATGCTATTTTACTGTAGATATGTATTTTATCTATTTTGTTCGATAAATGATAAGACACAACGTTTGTTGAGTGACATTCCTTATTACATGTATCTCTATTTATAAGTATTAAAGCTACAGTTTATGCATCCCGCGTTTGATATTCAACATCTGATATAGCACAGTATTAACTTTTTTTTGAAGGAAACATTATAAGGAGAAATCTCCTATAATCAAGGACGTACACATATCCTTGATCTCATTAAACTGAGATAAGAAATACAGAAGCGCGGTCGCAATATGTGGGAATACATATATATATGTGTGTACTGAAATGTTTACACATACATGTACCACTATGTGCCTACATCAGCTTCTCAGCAGGTCAGAAACACTGTGTTATATTAGAAATCATTTGCTGAAATTTAATCCTTTCATTTTACCGCTCGCCAGTTACTAAGTAGATCCAAAGTGTTTTGGGTTTTTTCTTTTTTTTTTTTTTTTGCTTTCAGACATACCCTTCCCTAAAATTTTCCTTATATACATTTTTCATGTATTTTTACCGTTTACAGAGTTTTTACACTCATGGAAACACTAAACCCCACCACCAATGCAAAGAATACATGTATTATATTTGTGCCAGTCTAAAGACTAATATACATGTACAGTCAAAGGGAGGTAATTCAAGTTAACTTTAAATATTTGACCCTAAATAATGCTGGATGCATCCAAAAAGTATAAAATATCCATCAATTAATAAGCTTACTTTAAAAACATATCAATATCTTTAAGAATTTAAATGATGAGAATCCAGAAAATGAAAATAGTTCAGATATGCTTGATCAATATACTGAAGAATTGGAAAATCTCAAAAAAGATTAATTAAAAGGTAGAATGAAGTAAATCCCTTTGGATTGAAGCAGGGGAAAAACCAAGTAAATACTTCCTTAGTTTAGAAAAGAGAAACTATGTCAATAAGACAATTACTAAGCTGATTGATAACTCTGGTAAAGAAATTATAAAACAAGAATCTAGAAATTTGTTTGTAGATTTTACAATAACCTTTATAGTTCTAGGGATGATACCCTAGAAGATGTTAACCTTGAACATTTATTACATGTAGACTCTGAAAATTCTCCTCCCAGGTTAAACCCCTGAGGAAGAGGATGATCTAAGGGAAATAACTCTTAGAGAAGCAGGTATAGTTTTAAATAATATGAAAAATAATAAGTCTCCTGGTACAGATGGATTCACTGCAGAATTTTTCAAATTTTTCTGGAAGGATCTGGGCAAACTGTTAGTAAATAGTCTAAATTATGCCTACAAGAAACATAATTTATCAATAACTCAAAACAGGGAATAATTACACTATTGCCAAAGGGCAACAAACCTAGAGAATACTTGAAAAATTACAGACCAATTACATTGCTGGAACAAACCCTAAATACAACATATAAAATAGCTTCAGGATGTATTGCTGGAAGAATAAAAACAAAATTAAATGAATTAATACATGAAAATCAAAAGGGTTTTCTTAGAGGTAGAAATATTGCAGACAATACCAGACAATTATATGATGTAATGCATTCTGCGAATGAAAAAAACTTCCAGGATTGTTGCTTTTGATTCCTTATCATGGAAATTCTTATACAATGTTCTGACTTATTTTAATTTCAAAGAAAGTGCAATTAGATGGATAAAGCTATTCAATAATGATCCTAAAGTATGTATATTGCAAAGTGGCGGTTTTCCTCTTTTTTCCCCCAATTCAACGAGGGTGTAGACAAGGGGATCCTATCGCACCATATTTATTTATTTTATGTGCTGAAATAATGGCAATTATGATGAGAAACAATAAGGATATAAAAGGATTGAAAATTGAAGGTAATGAATTCAAACTCATGCAATTTGCTGATGATACTAGCCTTACTCTTGACAGAACTGAAAAATCTCTAAGATGTACATTAAATCTCCTTGACCAGTTTGCCAAATTCTCTGGTTTAAAACCCAATATTGAAAAAAAAACTCAAGCTATTTGGTTTGGTTCCAAGACAAGATGTAAAGAGAAAATTAATATGTACAGAACACAATTTACAATGGAGTAGTGATACATTTGTAGTGTTGGGTGTAAAATTTAGTACTGACCTGAAGGATATGCCAGACTTAAATTTTAATGAAAAAATATCTGAGATTGAACGTCTTCTAGCTCAGTGGTCCAAGCGACATTTGACTGTAATTGGTAGAATAACAGTTGTTAAATCACTAGCTATATCCAAGATAGTTCATTTGATTTTAAGTATTCCAAGTCCATCAGACTTACTAATTAGAAGGATGAACAAAATTATTTACTCATATATATGGAATGGGTCTATTGATAGAATAGCTAGAACTACTTTATCTCAGGCATATGATATGGGAGGACTCAAAATGTTGAACTTGGATTATTTCTGTAAGTCTTTAAAACTTACTTGGATTAAAAAATTGTGTTTATCAGAGTCATTATGGCGTCACTTGATTTTGGAGAGTATACCTCATCCAAATTTAGGACTAGCAGGAGCTGGTAATGATTACTTTCAAATATGCTCTGATAAGATGTCCAATCTTTTTTGGAAAGAAGTTTTTAAAGACTTAAGTATTTTTTGTAATAAAGTACCTTTGAAGGACACAGCAATTTTTAATGAACCTTTGTGGTATAATTCATTAATCAGAGTTGGTAACAACAGCATTTTTCACAAAGAATGGACACAACATGGAGTTTATACTATTAATGATTTATTTGATTGTTCTACT
Organism: Argopecten irradians; assembly: GCF_041381155.1. Lineage (NCBI taxonomy): Eukaryota > Metazoa > Mollusca > Bivalvia > Pectinida > Pectinidae > Argopecten > Argopecten irradians. The sequence continues at coordinate 4,471,519 of NC_091144.1, forward strand.
GGTAAATTGTATTCATATGAAAGATTTTGTGAAGATAACTATTTCCATCCACCATTTACTACATTTGAAGGAATAAAAAAGGCAGTTATAAAATGTTGGCCTAATTTAAAAGAGTTAAGTCTGCCGACAGCAATATCTGAATGGCCCAATGCTCTTGAAACTATATTTAAAGATATCAAGGGACATAGAAATATATATAACACATTTTTATCTAGCTCTTTTAAGAAGCCAAAAGCTGTTCTGAAATGGAATGCAAGTATAGGTGAAAAAAGTGACACTTGGTGGAAAAAATATTTATATTAACAATGAAAATAACTAAAGATACTGGCCTTAGATGGTTTCAATATAGATTTTTACATAGAATATTGCCTACTTATTATATTTTTACATAAGATACATATAGCTGACTCTCCATTCTGCAGTTATTGTTGTAAATACGATGAAACGTACAAACATATATTTTCAGAGTGTAGTGTTGTTAAAAGATTTTTGAAGGAGTTGAAAGAGTGGCTGGTACCTTATTTCTTGGAAGATCTAGATTTTGAAAATGTTAGATTTGGAAATGTAAAGGCAAGCCCATCCTCTAACCACATAATCCTTTAGTTAAAAAGATATATATATACTTCAAAATTCAAAAGCAAATTTTTAAGTCTGAAAGTTTTTATAGATATTATTTTACAATACTATAAATCAGAAAAAACTTATATATAATAAGAAAAGGTTTTTGGATAGAGGGGATCCATTCCTACTATTATTAGGGGAAATCCCCCAGAGGACAGTTCTTAACTGTGCTATATACAAAATATTCTTGCTTTCATGTACATTGTTTTTATGTTGAAAAGATATATTTGTTAGTATAGTGATTGGTTTCACTTTTCTGAAGTTTGTAAAATTCTGATACAGTCTGTAAGTGTTGAAATGTTTGTATTGTCATGTTTTAGTCTATTAAATGAAACAGTAATAAGGTAAAGATGATTATAGATATCTAGTTCACCTATATGTTCAGGTCTTTTGAAGTTATGTAGAATACAACATATATATATATATATATACATATATCAGATGAGTAAAAATGAAAGTAGTATTAACATGTCTATATCATTTGTGCAGTCCCTTATCTTTTACTTGAGCTCAAAATATGTATCATATTTGTAAAGTATTGGTATCACCATTAATTATACTTGTACTAGATGACATATATATATATATATATATATATATATATTTTATTAATTGTCTTTGCTGAAATAATGCCTTGTATGTAGTGTCTTGTTATCAGCAATTTTATTTCATGATTTCCAATTTGCAAAAGAATGTATTATGTAATGTCTTATGAATGTATTGTTGATGTACATGTGTTCACAATGAAAACCAATAAAAATTAAATGATAATAATAAAAAAAAAAATAAAAAAAATAAGCTTAGTTTATCACACATGTACATTTATAATGGCATGATAAAATTGTTATTGGTTAGACAGGAGAGACTGAATAATTACATTATAGGGCTTCTTACTTCATATTGTGTCTGATGGCAGGGGCCTAGTTAACAGGCCTGTAGCATAATCATTTAATACATGTACAAATAATGGTTTTGATAGCTATGGAAAATTGATCAATCAAATGAAATCTGTGATATACATGTACCTTATTTATTCTGTATAATTCTATAAAAAAGATATGTCTTCTGTAGAATGTCTGCATTATACTGTATGTCTCAGATCTTGTCATCATCAGAAACATGTTACAGTATCTAAGATAATAAACAATATACTATATGTATGACAGAAATCAGATTGGTGGCAGATGAGTGGTTTAGATATACATGTACATGTCCCGATATAATACCAAAGATAGGTCAAGGTCATTCATTTTAACAAACTTGGTAGCCCTTCGTCCTAGTATGCTATATTTCAATACGCGAAGCTATTAACAAAAATGTTTACAGATTTTGGACTATATGACCCCTGTGACGTTAAATGAAGGTCAGGGTCATTCACTTGAACACACTTGGTGGCTCCTCAGTTATTCACAAGAAGTTGTTTAAAGATTTTAGCCTATTTGATCCCTGTGTCTTGAATGAAGGTCAAGGTCATTTATATTAACATACTTGGTATATCGTCATTCCAGCATGCTACAGGCCAAATATGAAGTCTCTAGACAACTTAGTTATTGACAAGATTTTGTTTAAATATTTAAGCCTATTAGACCCGTTTAACCTTGAATGACATCAAAGATCATTTATTTAAACAAACTTGGTAGCCTTTCATTCCTGCTTGTTACAGGCCCATTATGAGGTCTCTAGTCCTGTTATGGATTCAAAAGAAGATATTTAAAGATTTTAGCCTACATTTTATTTCACCCCTCTGATCTTGAATGATGGTCAAGGTCATTCATTTGAACAAACTTTATCCCAGCATGCTACAGGCCAAATATCAGTAATGTAGGCCTTTCGCATATTGAGGAGATGCTGTTTGAATGAAAAGTTTAAAGGACAATGGAACATGATATCTGTATATCATCATGACCTTTTGGTCAGATGACCTAAAAATTCCAGCGAGCAGGAACAGCTGAAAGGAACTTGGTTTATCACACAGATACCAAATTCCTATTTCAAAGACCTTGACCTTTGACCTACAAACATGGTAATTAGTCCCTAGCAAGCAACTACTTTCTCTCATTTTTACCCACATCAAGAACGACCTTTGATTCATTGAACTTTAAGGCTGTCATTTATATCCAGACTTGATAACCAAGGAGTCATGATGATAACAGACCAGTGCTTCTCACTGTCTGAGAAAGGTCCTGATGGTAACAGACCAGTGCTTCTCACTGTCTGAGAAAGGTCCTGATGGTAACAGACCAGTGCTTCTCACTGTCTGAGAAAGGTCCTGATGATAACAGACCACTCACTGTCTGAGAAAGGTCCTGATGATAACAGACCACTCACTGTCTGAGAAAGGTCCTGATGATAACAGACCATTCACTGTCTGAGAAAGGTCCTGATGATAACAGACCACTCACTGTCTGAGAAAGGTCCTGATGATAACAGACCAGTACTTCTCACTGTCTGAGAAAGGTCCTGATGATAACAGACCACTCACTGTCTGAGAAAGGTCCTGATGATAACAGACCAGTGCTTCTCACTGTCTGAGAAAGGTCCTGATGGTAACAGACCATTCACTGTCTGAGAAAGGTCCTGATGATAACAGACCAGTACTTCTCACTGTCTGAGAAAGGTCCTGATGATAACAGACCATTCACTGTCTGAGAAAGGTCCTGATGATAACAGATCAGTGCTTCTCACTGTCTGAGAAAGGTCCTGATGGTAACAGACCACTCACTGTCTGAGAAAGGTCCTGATGGTAACAGACCACTCACTGTCTGAGAAAGGTCCTAATGATAACAGACCAATGCTTCTCACTGTCTGAGAAAGGTCCTTATGATAACAGACCAATGCTTCTCACTGTCTGAGAAAGGTCCTGATGGTAACAGACCATTCACTGTCTGAGAAAGGTCCTGATGACAACAGACCACTCACTGTCTGAGAAAGGTCCTGATGATAACAGACCACTCACTGTCTGAGAAAGGTCCTGATGATAACAGACCACTCACTGTCTGAGAAAGGTCCTGATGATAACAGACCAGTGCTTCTCACTGTCTGAGAAAGGTCCTGATGATAACAGACCAGTGCTTCTCACTGTCTGAGAAAGGTCCTGATGATAACAGACCAGTACTTCTCACTGTCTGAGAAAGGTCCTGATGATAACAGACCAGTACTTCTCACTGTCTGAGAAAGGTCCTGATGATAACAGACCACTCACTGTCTGAGAAAGGTCCTGATGATAACAGACCACTCACTGTCTGAGAAAGGTCCTGATGGTAACAGACCACTCACTGTCTGAGAAAGGTCCTGATGATAACAGACCACCACTGTCTGAGAAAGGTCCTGATGGTAACAGACCAGTACTTCTCACTGTCTGAGAAAGGTCCTGAGATAACGACCGTGTATCACTGTCTGAGAAAGGTCCTGATGATAACAGACCAACTCACTGTCTGAGAAAGGTCCTGATGATAACAACAGACCACTCACTGTCTGAGAAAGGTCCTGATGATAACAGACCACTCATGTCTGAGAAAGGCAAACAGACCACTCATGTCTGAGAAAGGTCCTGATGATAACAGACCACTCACTGTCTGAGAAAGGTCCTGATGGTAACAGACCACTCACTGTCTGAGAAAGGTCCTGATGGTAACAGACAAGTGCTTCTCACTGTCTGAGAAAGGTCCTGATGATAACAGACCAGTACTTCTCACTGTCTGAGAAAGGTCCTGATGGTAACAGACCACTCACTGTCTGAGAAAGGTCCTGATGATAACAGACCAGTACTCTCACTGTTTGAGAAAGGTCCTGATGGTAACAGACCAGTACTTCTCACTGTCTGAGAAAGGTCCTGATGATAACAGACCACTCACTGTCTGAGAAAGGTCCTGATGGTAACAGACCAGTACTTCTCACTGTCTGAGAAAGGTCCTGATGATAACAGACCACTCACTGTCTGAGAAAGGTCCTGATGATAACAGACCACTCACTGTCTGAGAAAGGTCCTGATGATAACAGACCAGTACTTCTCACTGTCTGAGAAAGGTCCTGATGATAACAGACCACTCACTGTCTGAGAAAGGTCCTGATGATAACAGACCAGTACTTCTCACTGTCTGAGAAAGGTCCTGATGATAACAGACCACTCACTGTCTGAGAAAGGTCCTGATGATAACAGACCACTCACTGTCTGAGAAAGGTCCTGATGGTAACAGACCACTCACTGTCTGAGAAAGGTCCTGATGATAACAGACCACTCACTGTCTGAGAAAGGTCCTGATGGAAACAGACCAGTACTTCTCACTGTCTGAGAAAGGTCCTGATGATAACAGACCACTCACTGTCTGAGAAAGGTCCTGATGGTAACAGACCAGTACTTCTCACTGTCTGAGAAAGGTCCTGATGATAACAGACCAGTACTTCTCACTGTCTGAGAAAGGTCCTGATGATAACAGACCATTCACTGTCTGAGAAAGGTCCTGATGGTAACAGACCACTCACTGTCTGAGAAAGGTCCTGATGGTAACAGACCACTCACTGTCTGAGAAAGGTCCTGATGATAACAGACCACTCACTGTCTGAGAAAGGTCCTGATGATAACAAACCACTCACTGTCTGAGAAAGGTCCTGATGGAAACAGACCAGTACTTCTCACTGTCTGAGAAAGGTCCTGATGACAACAGACCACTCACTGTCTGAGAAAGGTCCTGATGGTAACAGACCACTCACTGTCTGAGAAAGGTCCTGATGATAACAGACCACTCACTGTCTGAGAAAGGTCCTGATGATAACAGACCAGTACTTCTCACTGTCTGAGAAAGGTCCTGATGATAACAGACCAGTACTTCTCACTGTCTGAGAAAGGTCCTGATGGTAACAGACCAGTACTTCTCACTGTCTGAGAAAGGTCCTGATGATAACAGACCAGTACTTCTCACTGTCTGAGAAAGGTCCTGATGATAACAGACCATTCACTGTCTGAGAAAGGTCCTGATGGTAACAGACCACTCACTGTCTGAGAAAGGTCCTGATGATAACAGACCACTCACTGTCTGAGAAAGGTCCTGATGATAACAGACCAGTACTTCTCACTGTCTGAGAAAGGTCCTTATGGTAACAGACAAGTGCTTCTCACTGTCTGAGAAAGGTCCTGATGATAACAGACCAGTACTTCTCACTGTCTGAGAAAGGTCCTGATGATAACAGACCACTCACTGTCTGAGAAAGACAAACTAGCATTACACACACACCTCAGATATCTGTTGTCAAGTATTACAGATGCTTCACCAGTGACGAATGGTGTACATATGTATTTAACACAACAGTATATATAAAATAATATATTTTTATTTTGAATTAATCGATTTTGTCCCAAAAAAGAATCCATGTCCTATATTTCCAATATATTGATGTGTTAGATACATATATCTTTAAGGATTAACTTGAATAGATTTTTTTAGATGTTATAGAAATATAACACAAAATTCTGAGTGTACTCTAAATAAACAAGATGTAAAAGAAAAGTAATTGACATTAAATGTGTTTAAAGATTTATTTCATTCCATATTGTATACATACTTCAATGCATGTTATATATTTATAATGTCTAAATCAAAATGAAAATCTAAGACATTTTATAATTAGTGTCCTAATCAAACTTTAAAGTTCAATTTGAACTTCATTATGACAAAACATGCGTGTCTAAGATTACAGTACTGTAAACATACTTATTTTGGTGTCGTCAAATCAAACCTTGACAAGGTTAGTACAATTACTACGACGGCTAGTTACAGGATGTGTAAACAGATGGCTATATACACGATGTACAGCCACTCTGTTGGCCTTATCATTGTATTTCTGGAGTAAAAGCGCTAATAAAATATTACCACTAAAATATGTCTGTTTACAGTACTTTGACATGATTGGAATAAAACACAAATGTATGGTTTAAATCAGACCTGGAACACATTGACCTATACAACCACATCCTCGATATTCTAGGGGTTACTATCACTGTCACCACTGGACTATGTCAGTAAAACTAAGGGTACCATTATTTGATTCCTTTGATGTACATCAAAGTACCAAACTACCAGCTCATGTGCTGTTGGACACAGAGTCTTCAGTTTTGCTATGACAATATCCAGGGGTTAATATTACGTTAGAGATAGTAACCCCTTGGATATCGAGGATGATACAACCCATACTAAGCGAGTTTACATTGATGATCCTTACCGAGAGTTTCCCTATAAAGTTGGCTGAGGACAATTTTATCATAGTAGAAATTCCTTATACATTAGGAACAAGACAAGCATTGCTATACTAGGTACTGCCAGATAACAGCTGCCATACTGCCACCACCTGAATCCAATCCGTATATATACTGGTATTTTACCACCCGAACCCAATCTGTATATATACTGGTATTTTACCACCCGAACCCAATCTGTATATATACTGGTATTTTACCACCCGAATCCAATCCGTATATATACTGGTATTTTACCACCAGAATCCAATCCGTATATATACTGGCATTTTATAATTACTATTTTTCACCTTTTCCATTCTGTTGCAGATTCTTTGATAAAGACCTGAATTATGACTACAATTAACATATTGAGGTCTGCTTAATTAGGTATTGTAAAGGCACCTGAACATAAATAATGGGAGTGAAAGGCAGCAAACATAATAATAAATATCAGATCAGAAGTGCCACGAACGATAGAGGTCCCATACACCGGATCAATCTGACGGGATCCTAAGTACAATGTACACAGTTAGATACTTAATCTCCAGCGTTTTGGGGAGACTGATCAATTAGGCAAACAATTCATGAAATTGTACAACAGTACATGTATTAAATTTACATTCTATTCCAATTATCTGGAATCACTTGGCTTATAGTAAAACATCTGTTTAATATGTCCTTTGTCTTATACTAGTTGTTTATATTTCACAAAGACTAACTGTATCTGTGATCTTCTATGAAGAGAATTAAGTCTCCTCAGAAAATCTTCATGTTTATGGATGAACTTCCAGAAGCTGAAAAGTTACAAATAGAGTGATCATGCATATGTTATATCAGCGTAAATCGAGTAAGGCTCCTATCTTCTTACTTGCATTATCTCCCTTTGGTTATTGTTAAAAACCTGATTACATGATTACAATTTTGTTATAAATATATTACATAATTTTACATCACCAATTTGTCATTGTGATAAAGCTAATAGAGGCTACACAACAATGTAATGGAGCAGATGAATTAACTCTAAATAAAGTTGTAGATTAGGTTTAATTTGCGTCACAAAAAATCATCTTGGTGATTGAGACGTTCAATATTTCTATAAAGGGTTCAATAGCAAAACAGTAAGTCTTCTAGCAAACTCAAAACTTCAAAATGTCAATATTCAAGTAATACTTTACATAAATGTCTTCAGTAGTCCACCTTAAATTAATAACCAAAACATTCCTCATCAATAATTTGAAAGTTAGACAATATTTCTTCTCACCTAATTTTACACACAGGTACGACAGTCACAGTTGATATATATAAAAAATACTTATTTGAGGAAAGTAATTTAAATAAGTAAGAAAAGATTATCCACAAAAACAGCTTGGGATTAACTGTTCTATGAGCAGTGTACAACATGTATCTTATGTACGACCCTGTATCCTTAAATAATATGTTGTAACATATTTGTGTCTTAATCAACTAAAATCAGATCTTAATCAACATATTGTAAACAAACTTATTTTCATGTTTTACCGTCAAACAACTTATTCACTGTTGATTTAATTTCGCAATATAGAGTCTTATTACTCTATATTGTCTGTGTTTGAAATAATTTTGAGGCTATTTATTTTCGCGATTTTTTATTGCCCAGCAAATACGTACGCTAAAGTCATCGTACCAGGTCCATGAAAAAAACAGCACTGAATTCGAAGTAAACTGTTTACTCTGGCAACAGTTTGTCTATCTTTATGCTATGTAACACTGTATACATAAGACTGGGGTAAAGTAAGCGTCGAGTCCACTACACAGTAGTTTTATAGAGAGGCTTGTTGACAGTTGGCCGTATCAGTGACGACAGAATGAATGGCGTCCGCGACGTAATCGATGTTACTTGTCGTTAGTCCACACATATTGATGCGGCCAGATTTCAACATGTAGATATGGTACTTGGATTGGAGCACATCAACCTGGGGCGCTGGAAAACAAAGAACACATTCAGTACAGTAGGCTAACAACATTTGGATAGCTAGTTAACATCCAGTTTTATCCCACAACAATGCATGATTCACAATGGACCTCTAGCAGTTGGTCATCGGGTACACACTACAGTTTGTAAACACCTAAAGCAACTCTCATTGGTCAAATCATATCTCTCTTGAAGTTAATTGGCTTTCAATTTTGGATTACTTTCACAGCATATTTTCTTAAAACTGCATTGCATTTACGGAATAACAGTTAGTCGTTTATTCAAGTTACTAAACAACAGAATATGGTCTCAGTATTTAGACACAAAGTTTATGTGGGATGTATATACACATTGTATGGTGATAAGCTTTCCTGAATGTAGACGAGAAATAAATGAAGTTATGGGAAAGATCCCCAGCGTGTGACTGTTATTTATCATGTTTATGAAGTTATGGGAAAGTTCCCCAGTGTGTGACTGTTATTTATCATGTTTATGAAGTTATGGGAAAGTTCCCCAGTGTGTGACTGTTATTTATCATGTTTATGAAGTTATGGGAAAGTTCCCCAGTGTGTGACTGTTATTTATCATGTTTATGAAGTTATGGGAAAGTTCCCCAGCGTGTGACTGTTATTTATCATGTTTATGAAGTTATGGGAAAGTTCCCCAGCGTGTGACTGTTATTTATCATGTTTATGAAGTTATGGGAAAGTTCCCCAGCGTGTGACTGTTATTTTATCATGTTTATGAAGTTATGGGAAAGTTCCCCAGCGTGTGACTGTTATTTATCATGTTTATGAAGTTATGGGAAAGTTCCCCAGCGTGTGACTGTTATTTATCATGTTTATGAAGTTATGGGAAAGTTCCCCAGTGTGTGATTGTTATTTATCATGTTTATGAAGTTATGGGAAAGTTCCCCAGCGTGTGACTGTTATTTATCATGTTTATGTAAACTCTGCTTAGTTAATTTACAAATTATATCTAGTGTCTTTCCAACATTTGAAAATTCAGTAACTCGAGTTTGATGAACATGATAAATAACAGTCACATATTGGGTAACCCCTATTTCTCACAATTCTACTGGTGTATTACTAGTTTATCCAATCAACCTAGGCTGTATTATATTGGCTATACCCATGTAATTCAACTTTGTGACATCGCTTATGTTACCATGTGGGGCCCAGGCAGGGTTCAAACCAGCGACATCCAAAAACCAGCTACATCCAAAACCCCACATGGTAACATAAGTGATGTCACAAAGTTGTATTACATGGGTACCCAATATAATACAGCCTTTGGCGACATGAGTGTATTGATTGGATAAACTAGTATTACACCAGTAGAATTGTGAGAAATAGGGGTTACCCAATATGTGACTGTTGTTTATCATGTTCATCAAACTTGAGTTACTTAATTTTCAAATGTTGGAAAGACACAAGCTATAATTTGTAAATTAAAGTGGCCGAGTGGTTAAGATGTCTCAACAAATTACCACAAGCCCTCCACCTCTGGGTCGTGAGATTGAATTCCATGTGGGGCAGTTACCAGGTACTGACTTCTAATCAGTGGTTGTTCTCTGAGTAATCTGGCTTTCCTCCATCAACAATCTGGCATGTCCTTATATGACCCTGGCTGTTAATGCGACGTTAAACTAATAAAACCCAAAACTTATGTTACTGTAATCCAGACTCTGATAATCTGACATACTCTCCAACTCAAAACAACTATCACGAAACAGATTTGTAAGTAAATGGAATTCTGCAGTCCGTATGATAAGATGGTTACCTGAGAGCCCAGTGTAGCTGAACATGCCATGCTGGGTGGTGATATGACCCCAGTGACCCGGGGTTCCTAAGGCCAATAGTTTCTGATGTAGAGTTTCACGCATCAGCAAAATACGACTAGCCATCTTCGTTACATCATCCTTCCTGTAAAGACATTATAACAAATTAAAGGTAAATAATCCATTTTCTTCACATATGAGAATTTCCTTAGTATCAAAGGGCATTAAATCTAATGAATCTTGACAATAAAGTTAAAGGGAGATAAGCCAGGTTTGGTTCCTTATCGTTCTATTGAGGGCTGAAACAATAAGCAATCTTTGTAATCGATAATCAGTCACAGGTAATCGATTACTAATCAAGTAATAACCTGAATTAAAGGCAACTCTATTAGATTAGACACTAGACTACTGTGAAAACATGGACATTTTCAGTGTCTGTCATGCTTTGGTAAGAACAAAACAACTACGACATGACAGAACACCTTCCTTATAAATAAGCCTACCAAGCACTCTTTGTCTTGGGAGTTATGACAAATAAAATTTTTGTCAATTGCACTCTTTGCTTTGGGAGTTTTGATTATGTAAATTTTGACAATTGCATCCCTTGCTTTGGAAGTTTTGACAATGTATATTTTTGTCAATTGCATCCTTTGCTTTGGGGGTTTTGGCAATGTAAATATTTGTCGATTGCACCCTTGGCATTTGGAGCTTAATTTGACAATGTATTTTTGTGGACTGCACCCTTTGCTTTTGAAGTTTTGACTATGTATATTTTTGTTGAGTGCAGCATTTGTTTTGGGAGTTTTGACAATGTATATTTTTTTTGGTTGCACCTTTTGCTTTGGGTGTTTTGACTATGTATATTTTTGTTGATTGCAGCCATTGTTTTGGGAGTTTTGACTATGTATATTTTTGTTGATTGCAGGCTTTGTTTTGGGAGTTTTGACGATGTATATTTTTGTCGATTGCACCCTTGGCTTTAGGATTTTGACTATGTATATTTTTGTTGATAGCAGGCTTTGTTTTGGGAGTTTTGACGATGTATATTTTTGTCCATTGCACCCTTGGCTTTGGGAGTTTTGACGATGTATATTTTTGTCCATTGCACCCTTGGCTTTGGGAGTTTTGACTATGTATATTTTTGTTGATTGCAGCCTTTGTTTTAGGAGTTTTGACTATGTATATTTTTGTTGATTGCAGCCTTTGTTTTGGGAGTTTTGACGATGTATCTTTTTAAATTCTATTTTAAATCTTACCACTCTGTAAAGCAGGCTGGGTTGTTAAGGACTGAACAGACGATGCGAGCGCCGTGATTGGGTGGGTTAGACCACATGGTACGGACAATTAGATCCATCTGTGACTTGACTCTCATCTTAGCATCCTCTGAGTTTGTGATAGTCACAAGATTACCAACTCGTTCGTCTGAAAATCAGGCACAGCAATATCAGTGTTAGTAACATGTATATACAACAGGCTTATATATATATAGCATAAAACAACAAGGGCCTTAACAGTCATTTGACAACCAAAGCCCAAGGGCCTACACGGTCATCTGACAACCAAAGCCCCAGGGCCTTAACGGTCATCTGACAACCAAAGCCCAAGGCCTTTAACAGTCATCTGACAACCAAAGTCCAAGGCCTTTAACAGTCATCTGACAACCAAAGCCCAAGGGCCTTAACGGTCATCTGACAACCAAAGTCCAAGGGCCTTAACGGTCATCTGACAACCAAAGCCCAAGGGCCTTAACGGTCATCTGACAACCAAAGCCCAAGGGCCTTAACGGTCATCTGACAACCAAAGCCCAAGGGCCTTAACGGTCATCTGACAACCAAAGCCCGAGGGCCTTAACGGTCATCTGACAACCAAAGCCCCAGGGCCTTAACGGTCATCTGACAACCAAAGTCCAAGGCCTTTAACAGTCATCTGACAACCAAAGTCCAAGGGCCTTAAGGTCATCTGACAACCAAAGTCCAAGGCCTTTAACAGTCATCTGACAACCAAAGTCCAAGGCCTTTAACAGTCATCTGACAACCAAAGCCCAAGGGCCTTAACAGTCATCTGACAACCAAAGCCCAAGGGCCTTAACAGTCATCTGACAACCAAAGCCCAAGGGCCTTAACAGTCATCTGACAACCAAAGCCCAAGGCCTTTAACAGTCATCTGACAACCAAAGCCCAAGGGCCTTAACAGTCATCTGACAACCATAGCCCAATGCCTTTAACAGTCATCTGACAACCAAAGCCCAAGGGCCTTAACAGTCATCTGACATCTATTCCGTCCTTGCATATTACAGAGTTAGCTCCCTTGCGGGTAATATGAAAATTCGGAATACAGAAAATTACAAATACCGTCTTGCTGGTAACGAGAATTAAAACATGGCTGCCTACATGGAGGCACAAAACTTTTCCAAAGGGACACAATTTTAAAGCCCAAGGGGTACTAGTTACAGCTTCAGGCATTTGGCCATGCAAAAAGCTGTGCTCTTTTAAAGTCACAAGATCCTGTATATACATACTGTAGAGACCAAAGTTCTTGGAGAAAGACTGTGCAACAAACATTTCAAATCCTCTGCTTTGCATATAGCGCACAGCTGCAGCATCCGTGTCTAGATTGCCTGTAGCGAACCCTTGGTAGGCAATATCAATCAGAACTGTCAAATTCCTATTCTGAAACGAGAATATAGACAATATCAGTCAAAACTGTCAAATTCCTTTTCTGAAACAAGAATATAGACACCTCATTCTTTACCTAACACTTATAGAGATAATCAATACTGGATTAAAGCACCCCTATCGCTGTATGTGCCTTCCCCCTATTTCAGCTCTCAATTTTACTTACCTTGAATTGAATGCAGACTAAGATTATGAAAACTGTCTATATTGATCTTGTCTGTAACTTGATTCTTAGCTTTGAGCAATCATTCTATGAAAAACTATTGTCCAAATTTAGTTCTTTTAAGTGCTAAATTATTTTCTTTTAATTTTTTTAAGCATCTGAGGCACTAATTTATAGATGGTTGAGAAATTTTTACTCTAATTCTATATATTAATATCTCTATAATCTTGAAACAAATTTGTTTCTTTTAACTTAAATATTTTCTTTTATTTAACACAAAAATCTGGACGTACTCTAAATAAACTATGAAACATTTTTGTGTTATTATCTCCATAAAATAAATAGAGGATCTTACATGAGTGGCTATGTCTCGGATGTGATATTTCCATCTACTGAGACAATCATGTGGCGTCATGTAGAGATTGTGATGACATCATACACATTATATAAATTATGACGTCAATACATATATGACATCAAAACTACCTGTGACATCACCATAGTGTTATTACACGTGTCTTACGATATTTATGGTATGGCAGTATGACATGGCTGGATGGGCTATAGTTACATTTGTATGTGATAATAGTTAAAGGGACAATTCAGTCTAAGAGTGCATTAAAATTTGCATATACATCGGAAATAAACTAGTTCTAACAGAAATATATGCCAGAAAAGCTCACTGCAATGAAATGAATGTGAAATGTTCAAACTAGTTTACTGTCTGCCATTACACATAGTGGTCGGAGGTCTTGTATGCCGAACCCTGGCCCTTGCCAGTGTAGTAAGGATTTTTTGTCTAGAACTACTCTAATTGCTCTTACAGTTAGTGTGTTTATATTATGACATGCATGTAACTGTCTTAAAATAATTTCATCAAATCCTCAGTGGTGATGTATTGCATTTGTTTAACGTGCGTGACTTTGGCTCTGTTATGGGTACAGCGTACATGTTGTACCTGCTTAATCATATTGAATTTCAACGGTATCAATCAAAATACTTAACAATGTCGTGAAATTTGTCAATATTTCTTGTTATATGTTTCATAAGGAATGTAGAACAATATATTTATGCCATATTTTTCTTTTTTGTTATTTAACAGAATTTGCCTCACTGAATTGTCTCTTTAATCCTTACAATCCAATCTACAAAAGATATCAAATCTCTTCAAGATTCTAAGTTCAATGAGGAACACTTAATTTCTCCATGAAATTATTATGCAGCTCTATCAGTCAATCAGAAATGATGTTACAAACATCTTTATGGGCTGATAGAATCCATTTTTTAGCCAACAAAAATGCTTGTTACAATCTAAATTTTATTGTATGTGGTTACCTCGCAGGCGTCGGCTATCTTTACCCACTGGTCCGGAGTAGGATCCACTCCTGTAGGGTTGTGAGCACAGCCATGGAGGACAACGCAGGCTCGTTCAGGAGCATCCTGGAATCAAGCCAATATGTATCAGAGATATATTTGGTAATTAGTACTGTTCACGATAAATGATGTTGAAATATCTGTAGATCTGGTGTAAATGATGTCACCTTTATAAGTATGTATATCAGGTCGGGATGCCGTAGGACAGAAAGGACAGCACTTTACGGAGAGACTTGGAACCATACATACACCATCCCCTCCATCATTTCCATTTGTAAGGTTATAGTCATGTCTCTCTCTTTTTAATTTAAAATACAATTTTTTATGCATTTAAATATAAATAGATAAATAAATAACACAACAAAAGCTGTCTTCATTTACCGTTAAATCCGCAATCATACCATCAAAGTCTAATGCGCGTGCCTCTGCATTCCAGTAACGATATTTCCTGATCTCGGAGAACCCAGCGTCCTTGAAAATACCCACATGGTTGCCTGTGGATGAGAAGTTAGGTTTTTGATAATTTACCTGAAGCAGGTTTCAGGATCTAACAAACAAATCTCAATGGAAATAAAGATGATGGTATAACAGTCTGCCCTAAACCCATTTCCATCAAAGTGTTATGCATTTCTTTAATGTTGCTGAAAGTCAAAAATCATTTTAGATCTAGTGCCTATTTGAAGTCCTATTTAATATCTGTATCTGTCTTATTTTTTCATGATTTAGAAGAATGTTAAAAAATAATCCTGTTATAAATCAAGCAGAGACAGGACTAAATCAAAGTCAAGATGACAGATAAGGATTCCGAAACTCTCGAAATAAATCAAATAAACATTGAACATCGCTAGGTGGGTCCCATTTATTCAAACAAACTGAAGTTAACCGACATGGTAACGTCATTGGCGACCAGTTTAAAATAAAGGCATGTTAACAAGTATCGACTGTCAATAACTGTTGTACAGAAGTCATTAAGAAATCATAATAAATATTCTTTGATATAACTTAATCTCAAGTACATCTACAAATACTAATAATATCAAGGTTGAATCTAGCATGACTTGTTGTTGATAGTTACGTATAATGTGGCTTTCAGAGTAATAAATACTGGGTAAAATTACTAATACTGAAAAATCCTTTCTAAGAAAAGATAAGTAGAAAACAATACCAAATTTGTTAATTCAGATCCGCATTATTTCTAAAACATAAGGTATCTGTTTGCAACCAGATAATTTTTAATTATCTTTTATACTTGTAATGAAGAAAGTTATGCTTTAAGCACTATATGGTTACATTATATCTAACTGTCAAGGCACAACACTTAGATCTCAGGCAGATATTTCCATGGCAATCATATGGAAATTGCTGATTGATAATTCGATAGCTGATCAATTTTCGATTAAAATCGTATAGGATTTAAGAATGTGTATAATATAACTATTATTTCACTATTGACAGTCTTTTTTTAGTCTTTGTTCCCCATTGATGGCGATATGACCTGTAAATAGCTTTGGTCAACATATCATGAAACTAAACAAAACAAACAATGTACCAATTTTATTACCCCAGGATTCAATCAGTGTTGTGGGCATTACTACATTGTAATTACATATACCAGTACAGTCAAACCTGTGTAATAAGACACCTCAAGGGACAGACAAAAATGTGTCTTATTAGACAGGTGTCTTAATATATACAAGTTACCGAAAGATCGCAACACCTTATAATATGTACTATGAAATATTGGAAAAAATACTGCATTAATTAGGGCTTAATTAAAGTAGTTTTATATGTTTCACAATTATGAATGTACTTAATTTTCATCACAACAGAAGCACTTACTAATTACTAAAATATTTTTAAATCTGTTACAGTTGTAGTCAAAATGTATCTTAATCTGAGAGAGAAAACAAAAGTAAAATTCTTTGAAGATATAAAAAGATATTTAAAGATATTTTTTAATTAATTATAAATTACTATTAAAATATTAAAATTAAATCATTTATGACTGGTATTTTTTATTTAGATTTTTCATTTTAAATTTACACCAAAGTTTTGGAAAATTAATCACCTTCCATTTTTTTTTAACATGATTATTTGTGAGGTCCGGAAATTCTAAACCATTCCGGATCAAGTATTACAATTACCCAAAATGGCGGCCATTACGATTGCAAAGCTTGTGACTTACACCTGAGTGTTAGGCCTATTAAATATTAAAGGCCCAATATCCGTATCTTTCTTATTTTTTTCTTGATTTAAAAGAATGTTGAAAAAAAATCCTGTTGTAAATCAAGCAGAGACAGGACTAAATCAAAGTCAAGATGAGCGATAATGATTCGTAATATTTCTTTAAAAATCAAATAAATATTAACAATCGCTAGGTGGGTCCCACTTAGTCAAACAAGCCGAAGTTAGCTGACAATGTAACGTCTTTGCCGAGAACGTCATGTGACTACTGTAACTACGTAACGTCTGTGAACTCTTCCGAAAACATGTCATGAACTTTCCGACTTCCGTTCGGCAATACTCGTAACTTCTATGGCGACCAGTTTAAAATGAAGGCATGTTTACATGTATCGACTTTCAACAACTGCTGTACCAAAGTTATCAAAAAAACATTATGAATATTCTTTAATATATCTTAATTTTAACTGCATCTACAAATACTAACAATATCGGAGTCGAATTTAACTTGAATTTTTGTTGATAGTTACGTATAGTGTGGCTTTAAAAACCTGAGTAAATCATTTACTGTCATAAGCAGAATTTGACTTTGATGTAATACTCACTAGCTGTAATCACAAAATTTATTGTAGATATGGTCCATGACCTTTTGACCTTTTTCTCTACTAGACTTTCATGTATGGTCTATGACCATTTCCTATACTAGACTAACATGAGATTTTGCTATACTAGACTAACCTGTATGGTCTATGATCATTTCCTATACTAGACTAACATATACGTATGGTCCATGACCTTTTTCTACACTAGACTAACCTGTATAGTCCATGCCCTTTTCATATACTAGACAAACAGATATGATCCATGGCCTTTTCCTAGACTAGAGGAACAGGTATGGTCCATGACCTTTTCATATACTAGACTAACAGATATGATCCATGACCTTTTCCTATACTAGACTAACAGGTATGGTCCATGACCTTTTCCTATACTAGAAAACAGGTATGGTTCATGACCTTTTCCTATACTAGACTAACCTGTATGGCCCATGACCTTTTCCTATACTAGACTAACCTGTATGGCCCATGACCTTTTCCTATACTAGACTAACAGATATGATCCATGACCTTTTCCTATACTAGACTAACAGTTATGGTTCATGACTTTTTTATATACTAGACTAACAGGTATGGTTCATGACCTTTACCTATACTAGACTAACAGATATGGTTCATGACCTTTACCTAGTAGACTAACAGTTATGGTTCATGACCTTTTCCTATACTAGACTAACAGATATGATCCATGACCTTTTCCTATACTAGACTAACAGATATGATCCATGACCTTTTCCTATACTAGACTTACAGATATGATCCATGACTTTTTCGTATACTAGACTAACAGGTATGGCCCATGACATTTTCCTATACTAGACTAACAGGTATGGTTCATGACCTTTTCCTATACTAGACTAACAGGTATGGTCCATGACCTTTTCCTATACTAGACTAACAGGTATGGTTCATGACCTTTACCTATACTAGACTAACAGATATGGTTTTCATGACCTTTTCCTATACTAGACTAACAGTTATGGTTCATGACTTTTTTCCTATACTAGACTAACAGGTATGGTCCATGACCTTTTTCTATACTAGACTAACAGGTATGGTTCATGACTTTTTTATATACTAGACTAACAGATATGGTTCATGACTTTTTTATATACTAGACTAACAGTTATGGTTCATGACATTTTCCTATACTAGACTAACAGGTATGGTTCATGACTTTTTCCTATACTAGACTAACCTGTATAGTCCATGCCCTTTTCATATACTAGACAAACAGATATGATCCATGGCCTTTTCCTATACTAGACTAACAGGTATGGTTCATGACCTTTTTCTACACTAGACTAACCTGTATAGTCCATGCCCTTTTCATATACTAGACAAACAGATATGATCCATGGCCTTTTCCTAGACTAGAGGAACAGGTATGGTTCATGACCATTTCCTATACTAGACTAACCTGTATGGTCCATGACCTTTTCCTATACTAGACTAACAGGTATGGTTCATGACCTTTACCTATACTAGACTAACAGTTATGGTTCATGACCTTTTCCTATACTAGACTAACAGATATGATCCATGACCTTTTCCTATACTAGACTAACAGATATGATCCATGACCTTTTCCTATACTAGACTAACAGGTATGGTTCATGACCTTTTCCTATACTAGACTAACAGGTATGGTTCATGACCTTTTCCTATACTAGACTAACAGGTATGGTTCATGACCTTTACCTATACTAGACTAACTAGGTATGGTTCATGACCTTTTACCTATACTAGACTAACAGGTATGGTTCATGACTTTTTTATATACTAGACTAACCTGTATGGTTCATGACCTTTTCCTATACTAGACTAACAGTTATGGTTCATGACCTTTTCCTATACTAGACTAACATGTATGGTTCATGACTTTTTCATATACTAGACTAACAGATATTATCCATGACCTTTTTCTACACTAGACTAACAGATATGGTTCATGACCTTTACCTACTAGACTAACAGTTATGGTTCATGACCTTTTCCTATACTAGACTAACAGATATGATCCATGACCTTTTCCTATACTAGACTAACAGATATGATCCATGACCTTTCCTATACTAGACTAACAGATATGATCCATGACTTTTCGTATACTAGACTAACAGGTATGGCCATGACATTTTCCTATACTAGACTAACAGGTATGGTTCATGACCTTTTCCTATACTAGACTAACAGGTATGGTCCATGACCTTTTCCTATACTAGACTAACAGGTATGGTTCATGACCTTTTCCTATACTAGACTAACAGATATGATCCATGACCTTTTCCTATACTAGACTAACAGTTATGGTTCATGACTTTTTTATATACTAGACTAACAGGTATGGTTCATGACCTTTACCTATACTAGACTAACAGATATGGTTCATGACCTTTACCTATACTAGACAAACTGTATGGTCCATGACCTTTTCCTATACTAGACTAACAGGTATGGTTCATGACCTTTTCCTTATACTAGACTAACAGATATGATCCATGACCTTTTCCTATACTAGACTAACAGTTATGGTTCATGACTTTTTTATATACTAGACTAACAGGTATGGTTCATGACCTTTACCTATACTAGACTAACAGATATGGTTCATGACCTTTTCCTATACTAGACTAACAGTTATGGTTCATGACCTTTTCCTATACTAGACTAACATGTATGGTCCATGACCTTTTCCTATACTAGACTAACAGATATGATCCATGACCTTTTCCTATACTAGACTAACAGATATGATCCATGACCTTTTCCTATACTAGACTAACATGTATGGTCCATGACCTTTTCCTATACTAGACTAACCTGTATGGTCCATGACCTTTTCCTATACTAGACTAACCTGTATGGTCCATGACCTTTTCCTATACTAGACTAACAGGTATGGTCCATGACCTTTTCCTATACTAGACTAACAGGTATGGTCCATGACCTTTTCCTATACTAGACTAACAGGTATGGTTCATGACCTTTTCCTATACTAGACTAACAGTTATGGTTCATGACATTTTCCTATACTAGACTAACAGGTATGGTTCATGACTTTTTCATATACTAGACTAACAGATATATCCATGACCTTTTCCTATACTAGACTAACAGATATGGTCCATGACCTTTTTCTACACTAGACTAACCTGTATGGTCCATGACCATTTCCTATACTAGACTAACCTGTATGGTCCATGACCTTTTCCTAGACTAACTGTATGGTCCATGACTTTCTATACTAGACTAACTGTATGGTCCATGACCTTTTTCCTATACTAGACTAACATTATGGTCCATGACCTTTTCCTATACTAGACTAACAGATATGGTCCATGACCTTTTCCTATACTAGACTAACTGTATGGTCATGACCTTTTCCTATACTAGACTAACTATGATCCATGACCTTTTCCTATACTAGACTAACAGTATGGTCCATGACCTTTTCCTATACTAGACTAACAGTATGGTCCATGACCTTTTCCTATACTAGACTAACAGGTATGGATCCATGACCTTTTCCTATACTAGACTAACAGGTATGGTCCATGACCTTTTCCTATACTAGACTAACAGTATGGTCCATGACCTTTTCCTATACTAGACTAACAGGTATGGTCCATGACCTTTTCCTATACTAGACTAACAGTATGGTTCATGACCTTTTCCTATACTAGACTAACGTATGGATCCATGACCTTTTCCTATACTAGACTAACAGATATGGTTCCATGACCTTTTCCTATACTAGACTAACAGATATGATCCATGACCTTTTCCTATACTAGACTAACAGTATGGTCCATGACCTTTTCCTATACTAGACTAACAGGTATGTCCATGACCTTTTCCTATACTAGACTAACAGGTATTGTCCATGACCTTTTCCTATACTAGACAAACAGGTATGATCCATGACCTTTTCCTATACTAGACAAACAGGTATGGTCCATGACCTTTTCCTATACTAGACTAACAGGTATGGTCCATGACCTTTTCCTATACTAGACTAACAGGTATGGTTCATGACCTTTTCCTATACTAGACTAACAGGTATGGTTCATGACCTTTTCCTATATACTAGACTAACAGTATGGATCCATGACCTTTTCCTATACTAGACTAACATGTATGGTCCATGACCTTTTCCTATACTAGACTAACAGGTATGGTCCATGACCTTTTCCTATACTAGACTAACATGTATGGTCCATGACCTTTTCCTATACTAGACTAACCTGTATGGTCCATGACCTTTTCCTATACTAGACTAACAGGTATGGTCCATGACCTTTTCCTATACTAGACTAACCTGTATGGTCCATGACCTTTTCCTATACTAGACTAACAGGTATGGTTCATGACCTTTTCCTATACTAGACTAACAGTTATGGTTCATGACCTTTTCCTATACTAGACTAACATGTATGGTTCATGACTTTTTTATATACTAGACTAACCTGTATGGTCCATGACCTTTTCCTATACTAGACTAACAGTATGGTTCATGACTTTTTATATACTAGACTAACAGGTATGATCCATGACCTTTTCCTATACTAGACTAAAACTGTATGGTCCATGACTTTTCATATACTAGACTAACAGGTATGGTTCATGACTTTTTCATATACTAGACTAACAGATATTATCCATGACCTTTTCCTATACTAGACTAACATGTATGGTCCATGACCTTTTTCTACACTAGACTAACCTGTATGGTCCATGACCTTTTTCTACACTAGACTAACCTGTATGGTCCATGACCTTTTCCTATACTAAACTAGCAGGTATGATCCATGACCTTTTCCTATACTAGACTAACCTGTATGGTCCATGACCTTTTCATATACTAGACTAACAGGTATGGCCCATGACATTTTCCTATACTAGACTAACAGATATGATCCATGACCTTTTCCTATACTAAACTGGCAGGTATGATCCAAGACCTTTTCATATACTAGACTAACATGTATGGTCCATGACTTTTTCCTATACTAGACTAACAGGTATGGTCCATTACCTTTTCATATACTAGACTAACAGGTATGATCCATGACCTTTTCCTATACTAAACTAGCAGGTATGATCCAAGACCTTTTCATATACTAGACTAACATGTATGGTCCATGACTTTTTCCTATACTAGACTAACAGGTATGGTCCATTACCTTTTTATATACTAGACAAACAGGTATGATCCATGACCTTTTCCTATACTAGACTAACAGGTATGGTCCATTACCTTTTTATATACTAGACAAACAGGTATGATCCATGACCTTTTCCTATACTAGACTAACAGGTATGGTCCATGACCTTTTCCTATACTAGACTAACAGGTATGGTCCATGACCTTTTCCTATACTAGACTAACAGGTATGGTTCATGACCTTTTCCTATACTAGACTAACAGTTATGGTTCATGACCTTTTCCTATACTAGACTAACAGGTATGGTTCATGACCTTTTCCTATACTAGACTAACAGGTATGGTCCATGACCTTTTCCTATACTAGACTAACAGGTATGGTCCATGACCTTTTCCTATACTAGACTAACAGGTATGGTCCATGACCTTTTCCTATACTAGACTAACAGGTATGGTCCATGACCTTTTCCTATACTAGACTAACAGGTATGGTCCATGACCTTTTCCTATACTAGACTAACAGATATGGTCCATGACCTTTTCATATACTAGGCTAACAGATATGATCCATGGCCTTTTCCTAGACTAGAGGAACAGGTATTGTCCATGACCTTTTCCTATACTAGAAAACAGGTATGGTCCATGACCTTTTCCTATACTAGAAAACAGGTATGGTCCATGACCTTTTCCTATACTAGAAAACAGGTATGGTCCATGACCTTTTCCTATACTAGACTAACAGGTATGGTCCATGACCTTTTCCTATACTAGACTAACAGGTATGGTTCATGATCTTTTTCTCATACAGGTGAAAATGTGTTATTTATGGAGTGACGAGATAATGCAGACAATATTCACTTTAACTCCTATTCTGTCTTTACATTAATTACAAAGTACAGAGTTATCTGCTCTTGCAGTAGGTATTCATTATTTGTGTATATCTACAGTTCGCACTGACATGGACTCAATAACCATGCTTTGCAGTTTTATCATTATCAGTGTAAAATGATAGTAGAACACGTGTGGCGAGTCTGTTGTAAAGACAATTGATCAAGGGGAGATAACTTGATATAAAAAGTTTGAAAATCAGTTTGCCAAATATAAAGAAATGTGGTTAAAGACATTAAAGCATTGTTAAAACATTGAACTAATTTTGGCAATTATATATTTTGTTAAAAATTAACGTTTTGATGAGATGATGACCATTAAAAATTATAAGACACAGGGAACTATTCTTTTTATGTCAATTCCACAATGCTGTGGGAAACATTGGGTTATGACGAATTTGTTGAGCATGAAGAGAGAGAGAGAAAAAAATAAGGGTATTTAAAAAAATATGAAACTGTCGCGAGAATCAATAATATTCATTTGCATGAAAAACTGTTAATACCCGGTATAAGAATAGATTTTTATTTTGTTGAGGTTATGATAGTATAACGATAATAAAGCACATGTAAATTATGTAATCCCGACGAAGCTATCCCTTAAGGAAACGTAAGGTCACACTTTTCTAAGAAATGATGTAAAATGTTATTTTCCAGACATATCAAATTGATGATGTACAAAATCTGGTAATCAGTACCAAGCCGCAGGAGCAGATAATTCTGTAATAAACAAAATAATGTATCAAATTACGGAACATACCCCATGTTGGATTGGAGACGTAAACAACGTCCACTCCCAGATGTCTATGCATAAACTCTGCTGCTAGCTTAAGGGCACCTGTCCCTCCACACGCCTGGGTGCCGATAACCTTAAACCAAAAATATTACATTATCTACAAAAATATATTGTTTCAAAGCTGTATGTTATAGTATAGAGGCCAAGAAGAGTGTTCTTATTGTGATGGTGACTGATAAGGGCATTTAGCCTCATAGTCCATCAGCTAGCTTTTGTGGCTGTGCGAATGAGTGTCAGTATTATGCAGTAAAGCAACGGTGAGTGCGGCCCACTCTTTGATGGGTGACTTCTCCGTTGGTTCAGGCACTGGCCACAACATGTTACATTATTGTATGAATTTATTAAATATATATTATAAGCACTACATCAAATTGAAATGTTAAAACATATATAAAATGGTTTATATCTTTATTTTCCAAACACTGAAAGTCCTCCAATTCAATATTGAATAATATACTTTGAATTTAGACAATAATAACTCCGTTTGAGGGTATTTAATAATTAACACATTCACAGTTGACTGGGTGAGTGTGCCTTACCCGGTTCTGTGTAATGGCTGGACTATCAGCACCTAGAAGTAGCTTGATTGCACTGTTAGAGTAGTCTGCCAGTCCTGCCACGGGGAGGTACTCGTGGTTGAGGGTGGCATCACAAGCCATCTGTGCCTCCATGGTCCTGACCACAGGCAGCACCCAAGGCTTCCCATCGTCTGTCCTGTACGCTGTCAAATCAAAACATATGTTCACAACCAAGCCAGTAATTATATAAGTGTCCTTGAAAGTTCGAACAAAGGTGTTTTTCTATTGTTTGTTACCTTGGAATTAGGTCAAGGTCATTTCTAAATGATTTAGTAAGAAGTACCGTTAAAATAAAAAGAGCCCCGGCCAGCCTAGATGTAGCAAAATGTTTTCCTCATGAAATTAAACAACTACCATAGACATGCTGTAATTGGTTTAAAAAGAAAACTTGTCCCCTCCAGTATTTACATGTAGAACAATCATTCAATCTGATTTTTCATTTCAGAATATTTTATTGTATGATGTTACAGACAATCGGAATTGGGCATTAGGCAACATGCCTATACACGCACTCTCCTTATTTTTGAAGATATGGTATAATTTGTGTAAACCTGATGTCTCACAGAGACCATATTTAGCTGGTACAGACAGCTTTCAGATTATACAGGTTTAATTACTATAAACGAGACAGACATACAATGAAGTGGAATAGAAAGGGATCAGGATTGGACAAGGAATGTTTTTTTTGTAGGTCACAGCTTCATGATTAAGATGATATTTCGATCCTGAGATGAAAAGCCAGGGTCAGTTAAGGATGTGAAGGCCCCAGACAACACAGACCAGTTGTCAGTACCTAGCATGGCAATCACACAGACCAGTGGTCAGTACCTGGCAATCACAAAGATTAGACCAGTGGTCAGTACCTGGCAATCACAAAGATCAGTGGTCAGTACCTGGCAATCACAAAGATCAGTGGTCAGTACCTGGCATAGCAATCACATAGTACCTGGCATGGCAATCACACAGACAAGTGGTCAGTACCTGGCAATCACACAGACAAGTTGTCAGTAGCTGGCATGGCAATCACACAGACCAGTTGTCAATACCTGGCAATCACACAGACCAGTTGTCAGTACCTGGCATGGCAATCACACAGACCAGTTGTCAGTACTTGGCAATCACACAGACCAGTTGTCAGTACCTGGCAATCACACATAGACCACTTGTCAGTAGCTGAATTGCAATCACAGAGACCAGTTGTCAGTACCTGGCAATCAAACAGACAAGTGGTCAGTACCTGGCAATCTCACAGACAAGTGGTCAGTACCTGGCAATCACACAGACAAGTTGTCAGTAGCTGGCATGGCAATCACACAGACCAGTTGTCAGTACCTGGCAATCACACAGACCAGTTGTCAGTACCTGGCAATCACACAGACCAGTGGTCAGTACCTGAATTGCAATCACACAGACCAGTTGTCAGTACCTGGCAATCATACAGACCAGTTGTCAGTACCAGCATGGCAATCACACAGACCAGTTGTCAGTACCTGAATTGCAATCACACAGACCAGTTGTCAGTACCTGGCAATCACACAGACCAGTTGTCAGTACCTGGCAATCACACAGACCAGTTGTCAGTACCTGGCAATCACACAGACCAGTTGTCAGTACCTGGCAATCACACAGACCAGTTGTCAGTACCTGGCAATCACACAGACCAGTTGTCAGTACCTGGCATGGCAATCACACAGACCAGTTGTCAGTACCTGGCAATCACACAGACCAGTTGTCAGTACCTGGCATGGCAATCACACAGACCAGTGGTCAGTACCTGGCAATCACACAGACCAGTTGTCAGTACCTGGCATGGCAATCACACAGACCAGTGGTCAGTACCTGAATTGCAATCACACAGACCAGTTGTCAGTACCTGGCATGGCAATCACACAGACCAGTTGTCAGTACCTGGCAATCACACAGACCAGTTGTCAGTACCTGGCATGGCAATCACACAGACCAGTTGTCAGTACCTGGCAATCACACAGACCAGTTGTCAGTACCTGGCATGGCAATCACACAGACCAGTTGTCAGTACATGAATTGCAATCACACAGACCAGTTGTCAGTACCTGGCAATCACACAGACCAGTTGTCAGTAGCTGGCATGGCAATCTCACAAACAAGTGGTCAGTACCTGGCAATCACACAGACCAGTGGTCAGTACCTGGCATGGCAATCACACAGACCAGTTGTCAGTACCTGGCATGGCAATCACACAAACCAGTTGTCAGTACCTGGCATGGCAATCACACAGACCAGTTGTCAGTACCTGGCAATCACACAGACCAGTTGTCAGTACCTGGCATGGCAATCACACAGACAAGTGGTCAGTACCTGGCAATCACACAGACAAGTTGTCAGTACCTGGCAATCACACAGACCAGTTGTCAGTACCTGGCAAGCAATCACACAGACAAGTTGTCAGTACCTGGCAATCACACAGACCAGTTGTCAGTACCTGGCATGGCAATCACACAGACCAGTTGTCAGTACTGGCATGGCAATCACACAGACCAGTTGTCAGTACCTGGCAATCACACAGACCAGTTGTCAGTACCTGGCATGGCAATCACACAGACCAGTGGTCAGTCAGTACCTGGCAATCACACAGACCAGTGGTCAGTACCTGGCAATCACACAGACCAGTGGTCAGTACCTGGCAATCACACAGACCAGTTGTCAGTACCTGGCATGGCAATCACACAGACCAGTGGTCAGTACCTGGCAATCACACAGACAAGTGGTCAGTACCTGGCAATCACACAGACCAGTGTCAGTACCAGTGGCAATCAGTACCTGGCAATCACACAGACCAGTGGTCAGTACCTGGCAATCACACAGACAAGTGGTCAGTACCTGGCAATCACACAGACATGTAGTGGTCAGCAGCCTGGCAATCACACAGACAAGTGGTCAGTACCTGGCAATCACACAGACCAGTGGTCAGTACCTGGCAATCACACAGACCAGTGGTCAGTACCTGGCAATCACACAGACCAGTGGTCAGTACCTGGCAATCACACAGACCAGTGGTCAGTACCTGGCAATCACACAGACCAGTGGTCAGTACCTGGCAATCACACAGACCAGTGGTCAGTACCTGGCAATCACACAGACCAGTGGTCAGTACCTGGCAATCACACAGACCAGTGGTCAGTACCTGGCAATCACACAGACCAGTGGTCAGTACCTGGCAATCACACAGACCAGTGGTCAGTACCTGGCAATCACACAGACAAGTGGTCAATCACACAGACAAGTGGTCAGTACCTGGCAATCACACAGACCAGTGGTCAGTACCTGGCAATCACACAGACAAGTGGTCAGTACCTGGCAATCACACAGACAAGTGGTCAGTTCCTGGCAATCACACAGACCAGTTTTAGTACCTGGCAATCACACAGACCAGTGGTCAGTACCTGGCAATCACAAAGATCAGTGGTCAGTACCTGGAAAACACACAGACCAATGGTCAGTACTTGGCAATCATACAGACTAGTGGTCAGTACCTGGCAATCACACAGACCAGTGGTCATCATCTGAAAGACACAGACCAGTGGTCAGTACCTGGCAATCACACAGACCAGGGGTCAATACCTTGCAATCACAGACCAGTGTTCAGTACCTGGCACTAAGGATTAAAACTTGTGATCCTAAGTGGAGAGTTTGTGGTAATATGTCCAACCTGAACCTTATGGTCCAAAAGATACTTTAGATGAATAAATTATTGGTAAACTTGTATTTATCACATACATGTAACTTTGTTGTTTGATACATGTATTTGAAATGAAAAGAACAGGATGATGTGCACTTCATATCTGGATAAATTGGAGACTTTTTACGTCAACTATTAATGGTAATGTTTCAATAAAATTGTAAATTTGTCTGGCCTTCAAAGGTGCAAGTGGTATGTACAAACAAGTGTTCATTAAAATATATGTCAGCTGGTGGGAACAGATTAGATAGTGATAGCTACATTATTACCACATGAAAGTCACATTATGTAACAGCTAAAACAGCTGCCGTCTCACTATCTCATGCTTTATACAAACATTATTTCATATTTACTTTGATACAAATACATTTGTCACAGTGGATTGTTAACATTAAAATTTTCCAAATAACATTTTATTCAAATCTTCAAAGCTACCACTTTCATTGTGATGTTTATATGAATAGTAATGAAACATGACAGTCGCTCTGATATTTGTTCTTATCTATCTCAGTGCCTATTTCTTTCTACCTTTTGTTCTTTTCTGCTTTTAAATCTAGCCGTTTTGACGTCTGTTCTTATCTGTCCTTTGCAGTCGACAACTTATCTGTCTATCTGTTCATTGCTGCCACCAACTTGTCGATCAATCTTGTCTGTCTATCTGTCCATCGCGGTCACTACCTTGTCGGTCTGTCTGTTTTTTGTGGCCACCAACTTGTCTGTCTATCTTTTCTTCTTGTCGATCAATCTTGTCTGTCTATCTGTCTATCGCGGTCACCACCTTGTCGGTCTGTCTGTTTTTTGTGGCCACCAACTTGTCTGTCTATCTTTTCTTCGAGACAACCAACTTGTCTGTCTATCTGTCCTTTGCAGTCACCACCTTGTCTATCTTTAGCTTGCCTGTCTATCTGTCCTTCGTAGTCACCACCTTGTCTGTCTATCTTGCCTTTCTGTTCTTCGCGACAACCAACTTGTCTGTCTATCTGTTCTTCGCAGCCACCACCTTGTCTATCTTTAGCTTGCCTGTCTATCTGTCCTTCGTAGTCACCACCTTGTCTATCTATCTGTTCTTTGTGGCCACCATCTTGTCTGTCTATCTGTTAGCTTGCCTGTCTATCTGTTCTTCGTAGCCACCACCTTGTCTGTCTATCTGTATCTTCGTAGTCACCACCTTGTCTATCTATCTGTTCTTTGCGGCCACCACCTTGTCTGTCTATCTGTTCTTCGCGGCCACCACCTTGTCTGTCTATCTGTCCTTCGTAGTCACCACCTTGTCTATCTATCTGTTCTTTGCGGCCACCACCTTGTCTGTCTATCTGTTCTTCGCGGCCACCACCTTGTCTGTCTATCTGTCCTTCGCGGTCACCACCTTGTCTGTCTATCTGTCCTTCGTAGTCACCACCTTGTCTATCTATCTGTTCTTTGCGGCCACCACCTTGTCTATCTATCTGTTCTTTGCGGCCACCACCTTGTCTATCTATCTGTTCTTCGGGGCCACCACCTTGTCTGTCTATCTGTCCCTCCTGGTCACCACCTTGTCTGTCTATCTGTCCTTCGTAGTCACCACCTTGTCTATCTATCTGTTCCTCGTAGTCACCACCTTGTCTATCTATCTGTTCTTTGCGGCCACCACCTTGTCTATCTATCTGTTCTTCGGGGCCACCACCTTGTTTGTCTATCTGTCCCTCCTGGTCACCATCTTGTCTGCATGCATGTCTATCTTTATAAGCTTGTCTGTCTATCTGTCCTTCCAAGTCACCACCTTGTCTGTCTATCTGTTCCTCTCGGTCACCACCTTGTCTGTCTATCTTTATAAGCTTGTCTGTCTATCTGTCCTTCCTAGTCACCACCTTGTCTGTCTATCTGTTCCTCTCGGTCACCACCTTGTCTGTCTATCTTTATAAGCTTGTCTGTCTATCTGTCCTTCCTAGTCACCACCTTGTCTGTCTATCTGTTCCTCACGGTCACCACCTTGTCTGTCTATCTTTATAAGCTTGTCTGTCTATGTGTCCTTCCTAGTCACCACCTTGTCTGTCTATCTGTTCCTCTCGGTCACCACCTTGTCTGTCTATCTTTATAAGCTTGTCTGTCTATCTGTCCTTCCTAGTCACCACCTTGTCTGTCTATCTGTTCCTCTCGGTCACCACCTTGTCTGTCTATCTTTATAAGCTTGTCTGTCTATCTGTCCTTCCCAGTCACCACATGTATGTGACTTGGACAAATTGAAAGTACCAGATCTCTGTAGTAATAATAATAAATTTGAATCTAATAAATCTTTTAAGCAATGTAGATAAGTACCTTGCTATGTATATTGTACTATCATGGATGGAAAGAGTATAATCTTTTGCAGCCAAGAGATAGGAAATGTGTGTGATAGTGGGAAGAATACATGTGAATTGACATGTACAGTATATATATATATATATCATTTGTCTGCATGTGAACTTTTACATATGTCCCAGTCCAAAAGATATGTCGATTTAAAAAAAAATATAGGTATAACTTGCATATATCTCAATCTAGCTGTCACGGCCCCAAACTTATAATCAACTGTACCTTGCTTGCACACACTTGCAACTTAATCATTTGTCAGAGTTTTCTGACAATCTTGCAAGTTACTATATAGACAGTATTAACATCAGAACCCTTTAGATTACTTAATACAGTACCAGTGCCACATCCTCTCTCCTTAAGTCCTTTCTCTGAGTCTGTGTCTTTACCATGGATATATATTGATGGGTGCCATGTTTATAAGTTAATCAGAGACTAAGAGAGACAGGGTTCGAATTCGATCCAGACCCTCTTAGCACCAACTGGGGTCACGGTGGCATAGTGGTAAAAATGTCCCGACATTTACTACATCTGTATCTGTATGGAGTACGCCGCTATATCCCAAAACTGGTAATCTTGATACTGCTACAATGAACTACACTATTTTCCAGGTGGTTCCAATCTAGTATAGTTCTAGTAAAGATCGAGTTCTTGTACTGGTCAGTCTTTGAAACATTCCTACCATTATTGCTAAAATCAATCTGTACCCCAGATTAACAATCCACAATTTAATGACCCTGAGTTTATCAATATGTTTTCGAGATCCCAAAACGATTTAAGTAAAGACAAAATTACTGTTGGTTATGATTAGTCTCACTTTTCGCTGATGGTGACATCATACATGTATGTCTTGATGCGGTTTTTGTTACGTCACGATCACTGCAGAAATTGATCATCATGGTGGGACTAATGGAAAATTGTACTTAACCTACATTTTTTTTGGTACAAAATATCCTGAAACTTCCATTATTCCACGACATGAAGAGCTCTTTCGACATGAAGAGCTCTTTTGACACCTGTAATTGCAGAACTTTGTCTAAGCATAAGTATACAGAAGAAAAATTCTCTGAGTTTCATGTCATTTTATGTTGGGTCTTGTAAAATCAGCAGTGGAAATAATGAATACAAAAAAAGTGTTTTTATACGATACAATACATTCTTAACAGAAATTGATTCACAAACCGGACAGCCTCTGTAGCAAAACGTTACATATCCGACAGATGACACAGGCCGTGACGTTTATTATCATGATGTAAAAAGTCAGGTGTGCTGGATAGATGATGATAAATCGGTGTACGTAGATCGAACTTACCTCCGACTCCAAGGTTGACTTTATGTGGATGTGTGTCTGCGTTGTATTTTGCTGTCAACTGGAACACCTCGATTGGAGGAGCAACATTGATATCGGAGAACATTGACTTAGACATTTTCGATGGTTTGAAGGTTCGCTTGAAGGTCGAGGTCACGTGGTTGCCAAGGTGGAATTCGGAATTCACTTCCTTTCGGAAGTTCTCGAGGCTGTCTATATAGAAATATGCTAAATCGAAAGTAGATTGCCTATCACCCTGCAACAGCTGATCTACAAATGTATATATAATGATATGAAGATTATTACTCTGCGTTTCAGGTGTTACAGGCGATAGTTATGCATATAAATATGTATCTTAATGTCAAACGTATGCATATAACTCACTGTGCAAACATCAAATGAATATTAATCAACTGGATGGAATCGTTAACTTCTAACCATAACGGGTGTGATCCCATGATTTATACTTTTATTCTACTGTATAATTATTTATACACCAGTGCTAAAGATGAACATTAAATAAATTGTGGCTACTGTATACAATGTATGACAGTTTCATAAATGATGTACATGTATCTATATTTACTGATGTTTTTTATGTTTATTTTCATGGACTTATTTTTTTACCGGGGGTTGAACTGATCACTTACAATTTCTACACCCGGACTATCCCATAGTAAAACTGGAGTCAACAGAACATAACAGGTATTTCAGTCCTTTAATGTACATGCAAAAAATAAACGATTTCTACCGAACAAGGCAGAGCTTGGTATAGAAGGGTATGATATCTTTATTAATGAAAATAATCATCACAGAGGAGTAGCAATTTATGTTAAAGAAAATCTTAAAGCTGTGGAGGTGATTACTGGATCTTCATTTAAAGAGAGTATTTGGGTCAAAATTAAACGCACAGAAAAGGATTCATTATTAATTGGTTGTATATATAAAAGTCCAAATACGGACACAAGAAATATGGAGGAACTACATGTATATGATTTACTGAATTCAGTCACAGCAACGAACGAATATTCTCACATACTTATAATGGGAGACTTCAATTTCCCAACGATTAATTGGGACCGTTCAACCTCCGTGAATGACCAAGATGGAGAGCAGTTCATAGAATGTTTGAGAGATAATTACCTAACTCAACACGTCAGACAGTATACAAGAGGAAGAATTGGGAGCGAACCAAGCATACATTTTTACTTGATCTGGTGATGACCAACGAAGAAGAAATGATCAGGGAAGTCATCCATGAAAGTCCCATTGGGCACAGCGACCACTTGGTACTAAAGTTCAAATTTACATGCTACCGTCAACAGTCCAATGTAACTCTTAGCTGCCGAAACTATAATAAGGGGAATTATGCTGGCATGCGCAAGGATCTAGACATATCATGGGAGGAAATATTAAAAGGAGATGCGGACAGTATGTACGATCAAGTCATTGAAATATTGAATAGATGTATTGATAAACGTATCCCTATGATAAAAGGCAACAAGCACAACGCAAATAATAAACCATATACCTTCCACTGAACGAGAACATTAGAAAGAAAATCAACAAAAAACATAGGGCATGGCAGCGATATTTAGAAGTGAGAACAGAGTCGAAATACAGAGAATATACTAAAATCAGAAATCAGGTAAAGGGTGCATTGAGGAAGGCGAGATGAGATATGGAGAAAGACATTGCAGGAAATGTCAAAAGAAACGCGAAACGTTTCTGGAAATACATCAACTCAAAAAGAAAGGTAAAAACAGGGATTACAGAACTTAAGGGTCTAGACGGATATGATAATTGCTGTGTTGGATGGGGACAAAGCAGAAGTACTTGCACAATTTTTCAGTAGTGTTTTTACAGAGGAACCTAGAGGAGATATGCCAACTTTGGATAATAAGCTAATCAAACATGACTCTTATGAACTTTTATGTACCGAGGAGATAATAATGAAATTGCTGGGGAACTTGGACAGCAACAAATCACAGGGTCCAGACCAGATACACCCAAGATTACTAAAGGAACTAAAATTAATTCTATGTAAACCACTTCGTATAATTTTCAACAAATCAGTACATGGAGGTATAGTACCTAAAGCGTGGAAGAAAGCCAGCATAACGGCTATATTCAAGAAGATGCATGAAATTACAGACCGGTGAGCCTAACAAGTGTAGTTGGAAAGACAATGGAGAAGATAATCAGAGATGCAATAGTCAACCACATGGGGCTAAATAATCTATTCAGTGCTAAACAGTTTGGATTCATAGCAAGAAGGTCAACAGCTCTACAACTACTGATGGTACTAGAAGATTGGACCGATATTCTGGACCATGGAGGAGAAATAGACGTTGTCTACATGGACTTTATGAAGGCTTTTGACAAAGTGCCTCATAAAAGATTAATCGCCAAACTCTGAAGTTATAGAATAAACGCGAAAATAGTTAACTTTTCAAAGCATTAGTAAGACCACATTTAGAATACGCTGCAAGCGTCTGGAACAACCAAATTAATCTCGGAGCTCAGAGATCTACCCTACAGCGAGAGATTAAAGCGACTAGGTTTACCTTCACTATCCTACCGGAGACTGAGGGGAGACATCATAAATGTATACAAGATAATGAACAATTTCCATGACGAAAAGGTTACCATTGGAATATTTGAGCATGATACCGCATCCCAGACGAGAGGTCATTCGCAAAAATTGAAAAAGCATTGCAAGTTAGATATACGGAAATGTTCCTTTGGATTTAGAACTATCGATATATGGAACAGTTTGCCAGAAAATATCATAAACTCAACAACAATAAGAGACTTCGAGATAAGTCTAGACAAGCACTGGGCTAATTTGGAACTTAAATACAATCACTTGGGGAGCTATAAAATGGAACACGGACGTGCCAATTAACTAACCTCATTTAATAATTGATATCACTTATAATCATGGATATTATTTCATTGTATTTCATTGTATGAGATATGGACATAGAGGCATGTTACTTGCCTGCGTCCATAAAATATCTTATTAAATCTTATTAAATTAAAATAAACATGTAACGGTTCACTGTGATTGACTGTGCAGCTTTGAGGTTTGACATGGCTCTCTCAGTA
Organism: Argopecten irradians; assembly: GCF_041381155.1. NCBI lineage: Eukaryota > Metazoa > Mollusca > Bivalvia > Pectinida > Pectinidae > Argopecten > Argopecten irradians. Next base: position 4,507,004 of record NC_091144.1, read on the forward strand.
CTCTTCAAAGAAAATCTTTGTTCCCCTGTAATTGGTCAAATGTTTTCATCTGAGCTGCCTCCAATAATAGTCCAGGGGTGTAGAGATCATAATAGAACGAATATCCGTACCCGGCCTACAGTGTACTATACCTTTTGTCAGATATACCACATTTTTGTGCGTAATTAAAATGCTGGTCAGTTTCATTTTGGAAAAAATTTTCATCGATCTTAATTCAAAAAGTACATTGTGAGGACAAACAACATGTTGTGTCAACCACAGGTAGACATGTAACAGATTTCAGGATTTCATCATAAATTGCCTCCACCAGGGATCAAATCAGCACCTCTGGATTAATATAGTTTATAAATGACGGAATTAAAGAGAAGTTCCCTCTAGCTAAGAGGTATGTATTGCGGCTAGTACATATGTATTGGCCAGGGATCCATACATATTACCCCTCCAGAAAAGAATTAACTTGCTCTCTAGTTTACAGGGTTGAGTATGTTTTTCCCTTGAGTCCTTACAATGTAGTTGAGTGCAGGAATTACAATAGATTTAACTACTGCCTTCACCTGGGATGAAACTTGGGACTAGTCTGACGCTCAACTGCTCTCTAGCCGAGAGTAGGGTTGGATACAGCTGCGTTCTATTTTCATTAAAAAAAGTACCACCCTAGTTCCTGGATTCCTGTCCAGGAAAATTTGGCCTCGAAATTTGCCAAATTTTGAATCTCCTATCTTTTAGTCTTCTTCAGTGCAAGTGATATTGTTGTGAGGACAGTGGATCAGTTGTGTTTTCAAGGAGTTGGGTTTGGCCTCTCGGGTTTCAACTCACCCGAAGGTGATGTGTAAAAGCCTGTGACCATTATCAGCGTAGTTTACATCTGGTCATGCTAGTAATCAGACATTACACATCCTTACTCGCGTGTGACCATAAACTACAACTGCCACACTCAGCACCCTACATATATATGGAGCATTTTCACCACTATATCTTTTAGTTTGAGATGTCTAAATGCCAAATTACCTGTCCATTCTGTTGATCTAAGAATAATCTGACATATGCATGTGACTGATATCAATATTAGTTTGTTAATATGGGATCTCCTTTAAATTTAAGATTTTTAGCAGATCTTTAATTTACAACTATAAACATCTGTTTAACTCAGGTGAAACTTTTCCTGAGTTATTTGTAACGAGTTTGACTATTTGAATTTTTTGGTATATTTGGCCAGGATCATCAACAGGTTTTTTTAATCAATCTTGGTCTTCAGCTCACACTAGTTTGCGTCACTGAAAGTCAAATATAATGTCCGTGATACTGTACTGTTGTAGCGGTAAAGATATTGCCATTTGACTGACTGAAAAGTCAGTAGCTAGCTAGTGTTACTCTAAGCCAGATATTTTTACTATTTCACTTGACATAATACTATGATTGCAAAAATGATTTGCGAAATATAAGAAATGGTTTAATCGTATAAATTCTTCAAATGGAAATTCTTACAACTGCTAAACTTTATTTTCTGTACAATGTGCTTGGATAAAATCGTGATTTTTTTTAAAGGTGTAATATCTTAAAAAGTTAAAAATTGCTGTTTGAGTTCATCCCTTTGAGTTCACCTCCTCGGGTTCGACCCTTCCAGTTCACCTCCTCGAGTTCACCCCTTCGATTTCACCCCATCAAGTTCAACCACGCCAGTTCATCCCCTCAAGTTCTCCCCTTTGAGTTAACTCCCTCGATTTCACCCCCTCGACTTCATCCCTTTAAGTTCATCCCTTCGAGCGCACCCTCTCGAATTCACCCCTCGAGTTCAACCCTTCGAGTTCTCTCGAATTCACCCCTCGAGTTCAACCCTTCGAGTTCACCACTTCCAGTTAACCCCCTTGAGTTCACCTCCTGGAGTTCACCCCTTTGAGTCCACCACTTCGAGTTCACCCCTTCAAGTTCACCTCTTCGAGTTCTGCACTTTGAGGTCACCCCTTTCATCCCTTTGAGTTCACCCCATCGAGTTCACCTCTTCGGGATCACCCCCCCCCCCCCCTTTTGCCTGTTAAAACTAGAACAATTGAGCAGTTTATATATATATATCAAAAAGTCGTTGACTTTTATTTATATATATATATATAATAAAAACAATAACGACTGACTAGTGAGCGCTTTTGGAATGGGGCGAAAGCGCTCACTAGTCAGTCGTTGTCATTATTGTTTTTATTTCTTATAGATTTTGTCTGTAAGGATTTTTCTTTAAATTTATTATACATATGTATATATATATAAAAATAAACGACTTTCCTCTTGTACATTCATCATTTCATGATGGCTCTTCAGGAATATGTAGGAATATATATATATGGAAAACATATTCCTGAAGAGCCATCATGAAATGGTGAATGTACAAAAGGAAAGTCGTTGACTTATTTTTTTATATATATATATTTTTGTTTTTTATATATTCAATTCTACATGGACACATACTTTTTTCTTGGTATATATATATATATATATGACTTATTTGTACAAATGAATCAACTCACTTTTGTTGTATATGCAGTATTTTATTAAACTTTGTGAAAACTGTTGAGTACAGAGCATATATATGCATTTGATATAAATGTAATTAGTCAATATATGTACATGTATAACTTGTACATCAAACTTTTAAATGTAGGCATATAATTGACTATAACCAATATATCTTTTAAATGAAAATGAATTTGCAATAAGTAACTTGAAGACGTCAATCCCCCTATATATTTCTTTCATTTTTTTCCCAAATACTGTAATTGCTAAATCTATATAAAGTCATTTTTAATATAATTTTGCAAATCAAATCAACTAAAAACCTGAACCTTTATTTTTTGTATTATACCATTAAGCTTGCTACAATTATTATTGTTAATTGGATGGCAAATAACAGAATTTTGAGGAGTGAAATAGGAAACAGCATTTTCTAAATATTTGAAAATAAAGAGTGACACCATTTTGATACACAAAATGACTGACGACAATGAAATCGAACAACAAATAATTATTAAAAAGTATTTAATATAATATCAACACTGGTATTAGATATTGATCTCTCCATAAGGTATGTAATATGTTAAACAAATGTAAAGTTAACAGAGAATATCACAGATAAAACTATAGACAATATTTTGTACAAAAAGACATCGGTAAAAACTGAGAAATTTCATGAATGTACGTAATATTCTATCAAATTTAAGAGATTTCTGTATAAACAATGTAACCATAGTTCCTCCTGTTTGATTTTAAATCAATTCAGATCTGAGAGAGTTATATCCCCTAACCCTGTATATATTTATAATGTCATGACTTGCTTATTATTGTGGAATGTTGTTTAGTTTTTTCATACTTGAGTTGTATAACTTCAATATTGTAATAATCAGTTTAACAATTCATGGTAAAACTTTTGTTGAGTAACAAACTGATGGGATTCATTCTCTATCATTTCTATAAAAAAGAATATCACTTAAAGTTTGCAGTAAGAAGTAAAAACCCATTGTTCTTTTTTTGATAAACATATTTAAGAACTCTGAGAGAACCAACAACAAACAAACAAATATTGCATACGATAATAGTTTCCTATATATATAGAAAAAAATCCTATCACATTTTGTTCTGTATGGAATTTGAAAACAATTAGACTTGCACATACTTAGATTTATTCAGATAAATACATTGTGTAGGTATTTATCAATTTGTCAGTTTCATTTTCGTTTCGTATTTAGTAACTGGCACTACTGGTGATTGCGATGTCATATTGTGAAGTCATTTTATAACGTCACAAATACCATGTAGGATGTGGGACTAATCGTTTTTCACCACATCATCTGATATCTCAGAACCTCTGTTTTAGTTTTAGAAACAAATGCCTCGTGAAATTCAATCCAAGTTATAATTTGTAATCACTGGGGTACTTAATTGGTATAAGTATATTACAAAGATTGATACACAGTACATGTACTAGTAAGTATTTTGTTATGAACACTGAAGATGTAGCTGTTTTAATTTATTGCTTTCCTATAATAGTCTTGTTAGGGTCCTACACAAAAAAATAATTCTGTAACCAGGGTTGTAAGAGAGACAATCAACTGTTTCTTCAACAAAAAAAAACATTTGAATAAGGGAATCACAATATTTTCGTCCAGTAAAATGGACTTTGGTTGTGCTATGCACTGTATGTTACCACTGGTTTTTGGTTTGTTTATTTTTACGTCCTATTAACAGCCAGGGTCATGTAAGGACGTGCCAGGTTTGTTGGTGGAGGAAAGCCGGAGTACCCGGAGAAATACCACCGACCAGCGGTCAGTACCTGGCAACTGCCCCACATGGGATTCGAACCCGCTTCCCAGAGGTGGAGGGCTTGTGGTAATATGTCGGGACATCTTAACCACTCGGCCACCGCGGCCCCAATTTTTTACCACTGGTACATTTTTACAACAGTTGATATAATATAAGGGCATCATTGAATCTCGTATTAAATTCATCACAGGCTAATAACTCATATACACCCAATATGCAATAGGAAAACAATAATTCTCCTGAACTAAGGTAGTACATAGTGGTACATCATTACCGTGCGATATATTTCTACACTTGCTATAATATATACATAATTATAGAGAATAAATACATAATTTTCTGTACAAATGATTGTCTTCTGGAAATAATGACTCAGTTAGTAACTGATTGGCAAGAACTTCAACAATGTAAAGCGTGAGAAGTAGTGATAATATTGCATATTAATATCAGATTTCTGACAGTCTGTGTCTTTTTCGTCTGATAGGTAGCACTTTGTATATCATACAAACCCTGTATATATATATAACTTACAATCCAGAAATCAGGAGATTCTGGAACATTTTAATTATTCAATATTATAGTATAGACCTGGTATGTGGCAATAAACACTGTACATAGCCATTCAGTAAAATTCTATGACAGAGGAATATATTCAGGGTATGAGAATTTGGCAAGTTTTGCAGTCCTCTCAATAAAACTACCGGTATGTATCTTAATGATCGTTAATCACTGTTAATGTCCAATCACCTTATTTGGACATTATTGTAGACCAACTCTCTTCCATGTGCGAATATTAATCTCTACAAATACCTACATCAAAGCTTGCTTATAAACGAAAGCTAATCTTCGTAAACTTGTTATAATGTAGAAATTGCGACATTTAATAGTCGTGAAATGAAGTTGGTATACAGTATATATTACTGTAACTGGTATAATGATGTATATCATATAGAATAAAGCTATACAGCATTGTGTAACTCTGTATACTGAGAATGTTATATAGGAAAATTCAACACGGGAAGAATTTCCCTATAGTGTATGATAATTACTTTTTGTGTTATAGTATATTACAATTCCATTTTGTGTTATCAATACATGTATTTAGTGTGTTTTATGGATTATTTAGGCTCAATTTCATTGAAGTATCACATATAAATGTCCCTCCAAGTTATAACAACTTATAATTACTAGGATGAGCATCCAGAAATCTTAGCACTCAACAAAGAACATACCAGTCTACCGTTGGCACAAGGATTTGTTGTTAATGTAGGCAGTCTATAATATAATTATACAACAAATGGAACAGTTTAACAGGTAAAACCTGTCCGGTACGACCACTCAGTAAACTGTATAGTACGACCACTGTGTAAACTGGATTCAGTTACACCATACCATTGCACAGTTTCCTTGTATAATGACACTTCTTACATAAAAGGAAGGATTTGAGGTACGTCTCTACATAGCCTTTAATTGTAGTTTGAGGCTCGTTTTCATTATAACTTATTTTTAACTTTCCTTAAGTCTATCTTTTTGTCTGAAGCTTCACTTTGACTTCATCCTTACTATGTCTGAAGCCTCACTTTGACTTTAGCCTCATTTTGCCTGAAGCCTAATTTTGACTGCAGCCTCACTTTGGATGAAGCCCCTCTTTTGCTGGAGCCTCATTTTGACTGTAGTTTCCCTTTCATCTTCCTGATAGCCCCACTGATACCACCACTGGGCATTTTCTGGTAGTTTGTGTGATGCTGGGCAGCTATCTGGTGGATGTCTTGACCTCCGAACTCTCGTATACGTAATTGAAGGTCATCCTGAAGGTCAAAATCAGGCTCAAAGCCATACAAATGGTGTTTGAAAATTCTAATCTGATCGATGATTTTACTGATGGACCTGAAATTAGAAAAACACCAGGAATATTTATACAGAAAATTGAGTTTATTTAAACATATCTGTCACACAGGAATCAGTTTTTATACATTAGATTGGAATAACTTTGTTTGACCACAAATACTACTAATTGTGATGTCACTGTCAGTTTCACCAATCAATATCACCTCACTATCACCTGAAGCTAGAACTTAATGTATACAAACAACATCATTTTCAGAATCTCCATTGTATTGTTGATGATTTCAGTTTGATATCTGTGATCTCATACCTGATTTTACTCCACTTGTACATTCCATTGGCGAGCTGAAAACTGCCAAATTCCTGTTGCTGGACATGGAAGAGGAAGAGTAAAACAGATGGAATTGTGGGAAGGAGATGGCTGTTGGTCACACTGGTGATGGCCATTCCGTCGTTCTTCAGGAACAGCTGTAAAAGAAACAGTACAAGATTATTGACATTCAATATTCCGGTCAAAAGTCCATAGGGCCTGAATTACCTAGCAGCTTTCCTAAACCTAATACTCATCAACGTCAATCTGTTGGAAACATTGTACTCCTTCCCTAACGTTTGTTATGTACTATACAGCCCAATAACAATTAATTCATGAAGATTAATGGTTTCAAGAAAGTAGTTAATGGATTTTTTTTTTATTCAAGTCATATATGGCCTTGAATGAAAATGTCAAGTCATTTTTGAGTGAATGTTTGAAGTTGGTTGTATTCCATTGTAGCATGCTATGATCTAATTGAATTGCCTCCCCTTACAGGAGTTGTGTCACCCTGCATGACTTTCAGATTTTTTTACCACTTACAGGAGTTATTTTCCCCTGTTAGGTTTTATCTCCCTTTGAATGACATGTTTTCTTACCCTGACAGAGGAGAGTTCCTCCATGATGGTCACACATTTGCCCTGTAGATTGCGCCAGGCAGGGAGCTGTTTGACGATGAGGTTCTCCAGACCATCCAGGATGGCCAGACAGGTGCCGTAGTTCCTCATGTCCTTACATATCTGGGCCGTCTGCAGGAACTTAGTTAGGATGGCCAACTGATTCTGAAAGAAGACAATAATTTATGTAACACAACTATCAATAGATGTATAAATCTCATGATATATATTAGGTTTGCAGGAAATAAAGTAATGTAAGTACTGTGATAGTTCTCCATAATTCAGAAGCTGATCACAACATACATATCCTGATAAAAGGTTTCAACTCACACACTATATAACTAACATATATGCAATTATTATATATATCAGATCAATTTACAGACACCCAGACAGCATTACAACACCTGACTACTATACAGCCCTTTTATCAGATTTCCTCTATCTATAAGAAGTACATATAGATAGGTACCTTGGGGTTACTGCAGTTGACGATCTCCGCTGCTACCCAATGTCCGACCTCCTGGTCGTGTTCAATCATTAATTGGACGGCCGTCTCTCGTAACGTCTTATTTACAAACAGACTTGGGGGGAGGGGCTGGTCCGAGTCCTGGCCTGTCATTCTGTAAACCAACCAATCAGAATAGAGATGACAAATATAATTCAATGAGTAAGGAAAGGACTTAGTTGCTAAATAAGCAAAACGTTGATCTGAACTTTGGTATTATTATAGCAGTCACATCCAAACAGACAATGTAATCAAGATAGCTAGTGAAAGATCTTCCATTTTTTGTTTTACCTTTGCATTAGAGGTGTTTTGGAGCCTGTCATCGTCATGGCAACACTGATACCCTGGGCCTTAGAGTTGAGATAGTGGACAGGATGGGTAAGCTGGAATATGTTCTAAAAAAAGAAGTTTATTTATTTGACGATATCTATCAATGATAAAAAAAAACCAAAAAAAACCCATTAAGCCTGTCATATCTGTTGTGTTAATTGTCCTAAATAGCCCTGGCTGTCAATAGGCTGTTGAAAATACCAACCAAACGAAAACAATATTTAATCCAGCCATTAATTTTCCTTGTGGCATTGCTTACCATTTAATCTTAATGTACATTTCAAGTAAAGTATACCATCATTGTAATTACAAATTAGAGTTATCTACCCTTGTGGATAGGTGTTGATTTATAATTGATAAATTTTGTGAGCAAAAGTCAGTTGTTTTCTGTGAAAAGTATATGTTACTCTAGCAAACTGATGATATAACTATCAATATACCTACCCTAAAAGGGAGATACTTTTAATGGTTAGACACGATAGCTGTATGATTATACTTTATGTCTGGTTTACCTGGGCCATAAGAGTAAGTTGTTCAGCTAAAGTCTGAGGAGTGTGGTCCAGGAGGGTGAAGGCGTCAACACGTCGTGGCGATTTGGTCGGTAGGAATCCATCGTCAGTCGCCAGCTTTGTAACTGGAGTTCTTTTCTCATGGAACAATGTAAGTTTTGGTGATGATGACTTCCCACGACCTAAGATGTTCTTCAGAGAGCCCCACTGAAAATTTCATCATATATTGATTCATAACCTTGATATCCAATGTAATAGTAAAACGCACTTAAAAGGATTAACTATGACATTTAGTGATTTCATTAAATCAGTATTTGATATGCAGGTTTATGTTTAGATCATTACTCGCTGTATTATAAGATCATAAAAGTAGCATTGATATGCTGATGAGTAAAGATGAGCACCACAGCTGTCATTTCTAATGTAAACAAAATGTTACATATAATAGCGATGATTCTTATTTGACAGCTGGTTCTTGCTGTAACTTTCCTTCCGGTGGGTCGTAAAGATGAGTATCTATTACATGTCATCACAGATCAACATGGTCTTATTTAAATTGAAATCAGGTTAGATAAATAACAAACATCACAAATCTAAGTTGTTTGTTTCAGAAACAATAAACTTAAGTATCTGTTATATCTAAACACAGCAATGTTACAGCAGTAGCATGCTATTTCAGCAGATTTTGTTTATCTTGTAGGAAATTATGTTTTAGCATTTAAAGTAATAAAGGTGCACCAAATGGTGATATATATATAATACTGTAATCAAGGGTAGCTACCAGCTGTTACACACAGAAATCACATCAAAATAAAACAATACACACCTCCGTGCTAATATCTACACAGCACATTGGTACATAGTTAGCACACTTCATATAAATTAGCTCCACACATACTGTATTCTACCAGCATTATAAGTTCCCATGCAGCACTATTACACCCTCCTATTTTTAGAACCAGTCCTGTATGTAGTAATCATATGCAAATAGGTGTTTACCTAATGATTTGGGACATACATGTTTATTGATATATCACATGTTGTAATATTAAATATAATTGAATAAAAATATATACGAGAATTTTTTTTTTTTAGAACTATGTTTATGTCCTGTAAGCCGTATTTTTTTATTCTATTTACTTGATACTTTGCTTTGTTCTGAAAATCTAATTCTGAGATATGAATAAACTTTGTACATTCAGTAATAAGACCCCTTTAAAATTCCATTATTTATTTCTAGTATGTGTGTGGGTGTGGGGGGGGGGCTTATTACTGGTAGAATAGGGTACACTCTGTATATATACAGCTGTTAAAGCTGAACATTTGTCTAACATATATATTATCTTATTTGACTTCCTCCCAATCAAAAGACAGAGAAGTTACATATTGATGTTTTATTACAAAACATATATAATCTGGTAATTTAATTATTTCAATGTAGGCCAGTATGATGTTTTTAAAGGTATACATTTTTTTACAACACTTTTAATGATTACATATATACAAAAACTATTGTGTAGTACATGTAATGAGAAAAGATGACTGTTACATTTTTCACAACAGAATTATTTCATAGCCATTTCAAATAACAACATGATACATTTGTTAACTGTGTTTGAGGTCAGCCTGTGTTATGTTGAACTAGAGGACCAAACTGTTCCCTGAGATTGGAGTACAAATAAACTCTTAAAACTGATTTTACCCTACAAACACACAATACAAACAACAGTTTGTCATGGTATAAACTATCATAGCCATGTTTCACTACAAAATGTTGACACAAATTTCAGACAGACAGCAATCAGACACAAACAAAACATTCCACCTTTCTTATGTTTGACCCCATTTTTCTCAGCAGCCTGGACTGGAAATCAATTGGTAAAATAAAGTTGTAGAGTTTTTATAATAAATTTTCTTCCGAGTTGTGGTATAGGATGAGACTAAAGGACCCTAACTCTGTCTAGTCCTCTACCTTAGGTGGTGTTTGACATGAAAGACAAATGCGTACCAAAGTTTTAGACAAGCGCGTATGATAATCACAAATGTTATATCCCGACACCGAATATTCACGTGATAACTTCTGGACCAAATCAGACCCCGCACCACCATACAATTTTATAGGTATTGACAAGGATGGTTTTAATTTTGCTTACTTTTCAATTCATATACTCTGTGAAGTTTAAGATTTTAGTTAAATTTTTGTTAAAACTTTGTTAATTTTCCTTGTCAATATAACATTTTTAGTTAATAATTTGAGTTTAAATTTTTGTTCTATACCTCTTCCTGGCGAGGAATGTCTTCCTTCATGTAATAGACCTGCAGTAGTAGAGTCATGTTACTCCAGACAATTAACTCAATCTTACTGATCTGACTTGTTACTGTGTTCTGTAGGCCTCTGAACACACACACCCTCCTCCTCCCTCCCTCCCTCCTATCTGACCAGGATATTTTGAATCCATCATACTAATTTTTTAGACAAGATAGACCATTGTATTACAATACTGATGTAAATAAGGTAGAAATGAAGGTTGAATGTAAAGGTGTGAAGTGTAGTGATCCTCAGACAGGACACCAAGAGACTCACAGTAAAGGACAAAACATCAATATTCAACATAAAGTATAGAGTTTAACCAACTTTCAACAGTTTTTTTTTTAAACCTTCAATGTCAACTGATTAGAACTACTTTAAGTAGATGCCTGACTGATATCAACGTTTGATACCTAAATCTGATGACTCCTGACTGATATCAACGTTTGATACCTGAATCTGATGACTCCTGACTGATATCAATGTTTGATACCTAAATCTGATGACTCCTGACTGATATCAATGTTTGATACCTAAATCTGATGACTCCTGACTGATATCAATGTTTGATACCTAAATCTGATGACTCCTGACTGATATCAATGTTTGATACCTAAATCTGATGACTCCTGACTGATATCAATGTTTGGTACCTAAATCTGATGACTCCTGACTGATATCAACGTGTGATACCTAAATCTGATGACTCCTGACTGATATCAATGTTTGATACCTAAATCTGATGACTCCTGACGGATATCAATGTTTGATACCTAAATCTGATGACTCCTGACGGATATCAATGTTTGATACCTAAATCTGATGACTCCTGACTGATATCAATGTTTGATACCTAAATCTGATGACTCCTGACTGATATCAATGTTTGATACCTAAATCTGATGACTCCTGACTGATATCAACGTTTGATACCTAAATCTGATGACTCCTGACTGATATCAATGTTTGGTACCTAAATCTGCTGACTCCTGACTGATATCAACGTTTGGTACCTAAATCTGATGACTCCTGACTGATATCAATGTTTGGTACCTAAATCTGCTGACTCCTGACTGATATCAACGTTTGGTACCTAAATCTGATGACTCCTGACTGATATCAATGTTTGGTACCTAAATCTGCTGACTCCTGACTGATATCAACGTTTGATACCTAAATCTGATGACTCCTGACTGATATCAATGTTTGGTACCTAAATCTGATGACTCCTGACTGATATCAATGTTTGGTACCTAAATCTGCTGACTCCTGACTGATATCAACGTTTGGTACCTAAATATGATGACTCCTGACTGATATCAATGTTTGGTACCTAAATCTGCTGACTCCTGACTGATATCAACGTTTGGTACCTAAATCTGATGACTCCTGACTGATATCAACGTGTGGTACCTAAATCTGCTGACTCCTGACTGATATCAATGTTTGGTACCTAAATCTGCTGACCCCTGACTGATATCAACGTGTGATACCTAAATCTGCTGACTCCTGACTGATATCAATGTTTGGTACCTAAATCTGATGACTCCTGACTGATATCAATGTTTGGTACCTAAATCTGATGACTCCTGACTGATATCAACGTGTGATACCTAAATCTGATGACTCCTGACTGATATCAATGTTTGGTACCTAAATATGATGACTTCTGACTGATATCAATGTTTGGTACCTAAATCTGATGACTCCTGACTGATATCAATGTTTGGTACCTAAATCTGTGACTCCTGACTGATATCAACGTGTGATACCTAAATCTGATGACTCCTGACTGATATCAATGTTTTGTACCTAAATCTGATGACTCCTGACTGATATCAACGTTTGATACCTAAATCTGACGACTCCTGACTGATATCAATGTTTGGTACCTAAATCTGATGACTCCTGACTGATATCAATGTTTGGTACCTAAATCTGATGACTCCTGACTGATATCAACGTTTGGTACCTAAATCTGATGACTCCTGACTGATATCAACGTTTGGTACCTAAATCTGATGACTCCTGACTGATATCAACGTTTGATACCTAAATCTGCTGACTCCTGACTGATATCAATGTTTGGTACCTAAATCTGACGACTCCTGACTGATATCAATGTTTGATACCTAAATCTGATGACTCCTGACTGATATCAACGTTTGATACCTAAATCTGATGACTCCTGACTGATATCAATGTTTGTACCTAAATCTGATGACTCCTGACTGATATCAATGTTTGATACCTAAATCTGATGACTCCTGACTGATATCAATTTTGATACCTAAATCTGATGACTCCTGACTGATATCAATGTTTGATACCCTGAGATCCTGACTGACAATGTTTGATACCTGATCTGATGACTCTGACTGATATCAATGTTTGATACCTAAATCTGACGACTCCTGACTGATATCAATGTTTGATACCTAAATCTGATGACTCCTGACTGATATCAACGTTTGATACCTAAATCTGATGACTCCTGACTGATATCAATGTTTGATACCTAAATCTGATGACTCCTGACTGATATCAATGTTTGGTACCTAAATCTGATGACTCCTGACTGATATCAATGTTTGATACCTAAATCTGATGACTCCTGACTGATATCAATGTTTGATACCTAAAAATCTGATGACTCCTGACTGATATCAATGTTTGATACCTGATGATCTGATGACTCCTGACTGATATCAATGTTTTGATACCTAAATTTATGATGACTCCTGACTGATATCAACGTTTGGTACCTAAATCTGATGACTCCTGACTGATATCAATGTTTGGTACCTAAATCTGATGACTCCTGACTGATATCAATGTTTGGTACCTAAATCTGATGACTCCTGACTGATATCAACGTTTGGTACCTTTATATGATGACTCCTGACTGATATCAATGTTTGGTACCTTTATATGATGACTCCTGACTGATATCAATGTTTGATACCTTTATATGATGACTCCTGACTGATATCAATGTTTGATACCTAAATCTGATGACTCCTGACTGATATCAATGTTTGATACCTAAATCTGATGACTCCTGACTGATATCAATGTTTGGTACCCAAATGAACTCTGACTGATTGACTCCTGACTGATATCAATGTTTGGTACCTAAATATGATGACTCCTGACTGATATCAATGTTTGATACCTATTGATGACTCCTGACTGATATCAATGTTTGTACCTTATTGATGACTCCTGACTGATATCAATGTTTGATACCTAAATCTGATGACTCCTGACTGATATCAATGTTTGATACCTAAATCTGATGACTCCTGACTGATATCAACGTTTGGTACCTTTATATGATGACTCCTGACTGATATCAATGTTTGGTACCTTTATATGATGACTCCTGACTGATATCAATGTTTGGTACCTAAATCTGATGACTCCTGACTGATATCAATGTTTGGTACCTTTATATGATGACTCCTGACTGATATCAATGTTTGATACCTTTATATGATGACTCCTGACTGATATCAATGTTTGTACTTGATACCTTTATATATGATGACTCCTGACTGATATCAATGTTTGGTACCTTTATATGATGACTCCTGACTGATATCAACGTTTGGTACCTTTATATGATGACTCCTGACTGATATCAATGTTTGGTACCTTTATATGATGACTCCTGACTGATATCAATGTTTGATACCTAAATCTGATGACTCCTGACTGATATCAACGTTTGGTACCTTTATATGATGACTCCTGACTGATATCAATGTTTGATACCTTTATATGATGACTCCTGACTGATATCAATGTTTGGTACCTTTATATGATGACTCCTGACTGATATCAATGTTTGGTACCTTATATGATGACTCCTGACTGATATCAATGTTTGTACCTTTATATGATGACTCCTGACTGATATCAATGTTTGATACCTAAATATGATGACTCCTGACTGATATCAATGTTTGGTACCTTTATATGATGACTCCTGACTGATATCAATGTTTGGTACCTTTATATGATGACTCCTGACTGATATCAATGTTTGGTACCTTATATGATGACTCCTGACTGATATCAATGTTTGGTACCTTTATATGATGACTCCTGACTGATATCAATGTTTGGTACCTTTATATGATGACTCCTGACTGATATCAATGTTTGGTACCTAAATATGATGACTCCTGACTGATATCAATGTTTGGTACCTTTATATGATGACTCCTGACTGATATCAATGTTTGGTACCTTTATCATGATGACTCCTGACTGATATCAATGTTTGGTACCTTTATATGATGACTCCTGACTGATATCAATGTTTGGTACCTTTATATGATGACTCCTGACTGATATCAATGTTTGGTCCTTATATGATACTCTGACTGATACAATGTTTGATACTTTATATGATGACTCCTGACTGATATCAATGTTTGGATACCTTTATATGATGACTCCTGACTGATATCAATGTTTGGTACCTTTATATGATGACTCCTGACTGATATCAATGTTTGGTACCTTTATATGATGACTCCTGACTGATATCAATGTTTGGTACCTTTATATGATGACTCCTGACTGATATCAATGTTTGGTACCTTTATATGATGACTCCTGACTGATATCAATGTTTGGTACCTTTATATGATGACTCCTGACTGATATCAATGTTTGGTACCTTTATATGATGACTCCTGACTGATATCAATGTTTGGTACCTTTATATGATGACTCCTGACTGATATCAACGTTTGGTACCTTTATATGATGACTCCTGACTGATATCAACGTTTGGTACCTTTATATGATGACTCCTGACTGATATCAATGTTTGGTACCTTTATATGATGACTCCTGACTGATATCAATGTTTGGTACCTTTATATGATGACTCCTGACTGATATCAATGTTTGATACCTTTATATGATGACTCCTGACTGATATCAATGTTTGGTACCTTTATATGATGACTCCTGACTGATATCAATGTTTGGTACCTTTATATGATGACTCCTGACTGATATCAATGTTTGGTACCTTTATATGATGACTCCTGACTGATATCAATGTTTGATACCTTTATATGATGACTCCTGACTGATATCAATGTTTGATACCTTTATATGATGACTCCTGACTGATATCAATGTTTGGTACCTTTATATGATGACTCCTGACTGATATCAATGTTTGGTACCTTTATATGATGACTCCTGACTGATATCAATGTTTGGTACCTAAATCTGATGACTCCTGACTGATATCAACGTTTGGTACCTAAATATGATGACTCCTGACTGATATCAATGTTTGGTACCTAATATGATGACTCCTGACTGATATCAATGTTTGGTACCTTTATATGATGACTCCTGACTGATATCAAGTTTGGTACCTTTATATGATGACTCCTGACTGATATCAATGTTTGGTACCTTTATATGATGACTCCTGACTGATATCAATGTTTGGTACCTTTATATGATGACTCCTGACTGATATCAATGTTTGGTACCTTTATATGATGACTCCTGACTGATATCAATGTTTGGTACCTTTATATGATGACTCCTGACTGATATCAATGTTTGGTACCTTTATATGATGACTCCTGACTGATATCAATGTTTGGTACCTTTATATGATGACTCCTGACTGATATCAATGTTTGGTACCTTTATATGATGACTCCTGACTGATATCAATGTTTGGTACCTAAATCTGATGACTCCTGACTGATATCAATGTTTGGTACCTTTATATGATGACTCCTGACTGATATCAATGTTTGGTACCTTTATATGATGACTCCTGACTGATATCAATGTTTGGTACCTTTATATGATGACTCCTGACTGATATCAATGTTTGATACCTTTATATGATGACTCCTGACTGATATCAATGTTTGATACCTTTATATGATGACTCCTGACTGATATCAATGTTTGGTACCTTTATATGATGACTCCTGACTGATATCAATGTTTGGTACCTTTATATGATGACTCCTGACTGATATCAATGTTTGGTACCTTTATATGATGACTCCTGACTGATATCAATGTTTGGTACCTTTATATGATGACTCCTGACTGATATCAATGTTTGGTACCTTTATATGATGACTCCTGACTGATATCAATGTTTGGTACCTTTATATGATGACTCCTGACTGATATCAATGTTTGGTACCTTTATATGATGACTCCTGACTGATATCAATGTTTGATACCTTTATATGATGACTCCTGACTGATATCAATGTTTGGTACCTTTATATGATGACTCCTGACTGATATCAACGTTTGGTACCTTTATATGATGACTCCTGACTGATATCAATGTTTGATACCTTTATATGATGACTCCTGACTGATATCAATGTTTGGTACCTTTATATGATGACTCCTGACTGATATCAATGTTTGGTACCTTTATATGATGACTCCTGACTGATATCAATGTTTGGTACCTTTATATGATGACTCCTGACTGATATCAATGTTTGGTACCTTTATATGATGACTCCTGACTGATATCAATGTTTGGTACCTTTTATATGATGACTCCTGACTGATATCAACGTTTGGTACCTTTATATGATGACTCCTGACTGATATCAATGTTTGGTACCTTTATATGATGACTCCTGACTGATATCAATGTTTGGTACCTTTATATGATGACTCCTGACTGATATCAATGTTTGGTACCTTTATATGATGACTCCTGACTGATATCAATGTTTGGTACCTTTATATGATGACTCCTGACTGATATCAATGTTTGGTACCTAAATCTGATGACTCCTGACTGATATCAACGTTTGGTACCTTTATATGATGACTCCTGACTGATATCAACGTTTGGTACCTTTATATGATGACTCCTGACTGATATCAATGTTTGATACCTTTATATGATGACTCCTGACTGATATCAATGTTTGGTACCTTTATATGATGACTCCTGACTGATATCAATGTTTGGTACCTTTATATGATGACTCCTGACTGATATCAATGTTGGTACCTTTATATGATGACTCCTGACTGATATCAATGTTTGGTACCTTTATGATGATGACTGATATCAATGTTTACCTTTATATGATGACTCCTGACTGATATCAATTTGTACCTTTATATGATGACTTACCTTCCTGGAGTATTAGCCTCCTCCTTCTCTGGCTGACACCAGGTCAATGTTAAAGCCATCTTCACAGTTACTCAGCAACTCCTTCAGGTCTTTTCCCTCTGGCAACGCTGCAATATCCTATAAACAAAAGGATAAAGATCGTTTAAAGAACGAACCATGTAAGATCAAATTACCTCAAGTGTAGCTATCACATGATAGGATAGGAAGGGGAGATCACTCTTCTAACTTTTGTTCTTGACAAATACATGTTTATAGTCCATGTAAGAATGATTAAGTTCAAAACAAAACCATTTGTAACAAAATTGCAATTGACTTGATTTCTGGAGAGTTTTAAGCCATGTCTCTTGTTCTCTCTCACACGTGTCAGATTGTAAACACCGTTACATACACAATACAAAATGTAAAGTGGTGTTATACGAGTAGATCTATTGACAGTTGGAACCCGCCAATTACAATGTAATGAAAATAAATTTGTGACTCACACTGAGTTGAAGGAATGCCCTAAGAAGTTCAGTGGCCTCGTTGTTACGATCAAAGTCTACAGAGTAGTAGCCCTCTAACCAGTAGTAGATCAGATCCATTACTCGCTGGCGGATCTTTGACATATTACCATCACTGCCTTGTCCACTGTAACACAAAACAAACTTCACTACTCGTCCATACAGCTTAATATCCATTTCTCAATGTATGTATCCATGTACTGAGTAATTCTCCTGATCTAAAAGTCTATCAATACAACGGTTCAATACAATGGCTTTGAGATAGTATAATGACTTGATTTGAGTACGATTAGTTCTATCTCTTAGTGTTTGTGATGTAATGCAGCCTCACCAAACCTGTGACGGTAATAGTTGTGATCATAGGAAGACCAGACAAAAATCATATACTTAAATATAATGTTGTTTTACTATGTTTAAACCCTAGTGGTATATACTGCTTTATTTTTGAAACAATGAGTCAGTTATTACCGTGACGTTTACCTCTTCTACACAGCAGCTTCATTTGAATTGTTTTCAAATGTTTTCTTACATTTAGTTTGTTTGTATAAGTTACTATGGTGACGTACCTTGCCTCGGCAGCAGCTTTGTAACTATTCACGAGGAAGCTAAGGAGTTTGACGGGCCGTACCAGGTAACGGAAACAGTACATAAACTGGTGGGTGTAGCCATCCCTCAGGGCCGTGCTGTAATAGTACACCAATTATATTGTCATATAGAGACAAAAAACACATCAGTTATAGTGAGACAATAAATTATCATTGATAATTACAAACAACAAAAGAACAGATATTTTATTGAAAAGTTGAAAAGTATTTATCGGATATATTAATATCAGATTTGTTCAGTTACCCTTTTGGTATCCTTAATGGATTTCATGGTTCTGAGTTTTCCCCCAAGATATCTTGTACAAAAACTTACTTGGCAAACAGATAGGACATCAGCCCCTCAGAGGTGCCCGATTGGAGGGACAGGATCTCATAGCCAGAGTGTGGCTCCTTAGGGTGCTGGAACTGCAGGAAGGAGCTATCCTGGCACGGCCTCAGGTGAAGGGGCTGGCCCTTTGGACAGGTAGCCAGCGAATGGAGGTAACTAGAATGGATACCACTCAGCTCTGCTTGTAACATCTGTCAACAGGAAACACATATCATAATGGATCACGTTCAGCTCTGTATTATAAACAAGGAAAAGTTATCGTGACGGAATCTGAGGATATACAGGTCCACTCAAACCCCCAAACAATCTTTTGTGATTAATCCATACTATAGGAGTATAATTTGTTGCCTTCATATTAGATACGGTAACATTAGCATCCATGAAAGTTTCATATTACCCCCCCCCCCCTGTTACCTAATCATGTGAATGTACTGTACATAGTCTCCCAGTTATAGTGAATGTATAATTACCTCAACATGGGTCTTACACAGCTCCAGGTAGCGGACTTTCTGTGTCATATCCTCCAGATCCTTAGACACCTGGACTATTCTGTTCTTCTGTTCACCTGGAAAAGGAGAAAAAATCGACAAGGTTAATGTACACCACAGGTAGAACAGGCTCAATCTCCACATAGGTTATCTCCCTTTCCATGTTGAATAAACTTAATGGACAACATTGTGTAACACTTCCTTAGTTTAATAAAAGACTTTTTTGTAACAATTCTGGAACAGCATAGTTACTTCTGAGCTGACCCAATGAGTTTAACTTACAGTAACACATTCACCTTGCCCTTAATTAGCAACTTTGAGCTATTCTTTATTTTGTGTAATCGAACTTTACCTTTAGCAGCATTTGGCAACTCACTGAGCTATATTAATCAGTCGTGGGAAACTCAATAAGCTTACTTTTGGCCTTTGTGACTCAAAGAACTTTATGTGTAGAAGGTCTGAGATTTCCTCTTCATTGAGTGACACAATAAGCTTACCTATGAGAGCCTTGGGTGACTCAATAAACAGTGACTCAATAAACGTACCTTTATCTGCCTTGAGGAACTCAATAAACATACCTTTATTAGCCTTGAGGGACTCAATAAACATACCTTTATTAGCCTTGAGGAACTCAATAAACCTACCTTTATTAGCCTTGAGGGACTCAATAAACATACCTTTATCAGCCTTGGGTGTTTCAATAAACATACCTTTATCAGCCTTAAGGGACTCAATAAACGTACCTTTGGCCTTTGGTGACTCAGAGAGCTTAGTGTAGAAGGTCTGGGATTTCCTCTTCATTTTCCTCTCCATCATCAACTGTTGTTGTATGGAGTTGAGACGAGACTGGAGACCAGCAGGGTCGTCCTCATCCTACCAAAGTCAGTTTTATGTACCATTAGTCTACTTTATAAGTCATCAAAACCTATTACCAG
The DNA here is from genome assembly GCF_041381155.1 of Argopecten irradians. Lineage (NCBI taxonomy): Eukaryota > Metazoa > Mollusca > Bivalvia > Pectinida > Pectinidae > Argopecten > Argopecten irradians. The sequence goes on from NC_091144.1 coordinate 4,527,766, forward strand.
AATGAGGCATATAATCATTGTTTACTTTACAAAAATTATTCATACATTGAATAAACCCATTCACCCCTGAGGACACAGTTAGACTCTTCTAAATCAAAGACTAGAGCAGTCCATTGTGAAATTTCAGGGGTGAATTAGTGAACCAATTAATCACAAATTTCATCCTGATAGCTACAGACTCAAACACTGTCATTATCATTGTTTATTTTGTTTCTAACAACTCTTACTCGGAGAATTTTTAAGAAAGTTTTTAAAGCCATTTGCTTTTGGCTAATTCATATTCCCTATTATCAATTTTATCTTCATGATGTGAATTACTTCAGGTCATATCAATAGAACTGCTTGAAGAAATTGCAGCTATTCTTTCCAATTACTTACGATTTCCTGCCTGAATTTATCTAACTCCGGAGAACTGAAGAGTTCCATCATGGCACTATGGAATACCACATGTCCCTTTCTGTTGCGGAGTCGTGTGTCGATGGGGTTGTTGTCAAGGGAGAGCTGTGACATGTTACGGGAGAGGTTGGTGACGGGAAGAGGCTCTGCAGTCACCTCACTGCTGTGAGACGATGTACTACCATCCCTGTGGATGGCCTTTAGTGGACGAGGACCAGGTTGGATGTGGCCCTCCACACGATTACCATGCACCAAACTATGGCGGGGAGGCTTTTCTGGTGTCACACGACATTTTAGTTTAGACATGTCGGCACTTAACACATTATTAGAGGCAGAGACTTGACGAGTGGAAGGAGTGAGAGACGAATCTGGTGTGGGCCTTCTCCGTCGGTCAAGAGACATACTAGTAGACGTCAAATCGTCTCTTTTATCAGGGGAGGTCACCCAGGCATTCTGCCTGCCTTGTGGAGGTGGCGGCTTCTCTGGTTCCCTGTCTGATATTTTTTCATCATCTTGTATTAAAGAGTTCGGATTATTAGCGTGACTGGTTTTTTCTGGCTCCCAATCACGAATCTGAGGCACTTGAATGTTTCCATTCTGAAGGAGAGGGTTTTCACCGTTTGTCATGTGCATCTGTAAGCGTGGAGATATATCAGTGTCCTTTCGTAAAGGATGTAACTCCATCGATGGTGTATCATATCCAGAAGACCTCAGATTATAGTCCTGACTGTTCCTAGATTTATCGGTGTTATGTTTTCGGCGATAACGTCGCCGTCTGTCATACTGTTCTGTATCCGACGAATCAGACGTATTGTGATGTTGCATCTTTTGTTGTGTTGGCATGTGTCTATTTTTAGATTTATCGGTATGTCGCGGCACATTCTGGTATGTAGCATCTAAAGCTTGTTTCTGTGGAGTCTGTGGGAGTCCAGACTCGGATGGACTGGACGACGACATGTTCCGGTCCGGATCGTCCAGACCAGGAATCGGTAGCTGACTCGACGGGCTCTGTTGCTTAGAAACATGGTTCTGGTGATAAGATTTGGCACTATTTTTTAATCTCCGAGACCTGTAGACAGAGAAAATGGTAGTGATATATTTGTTAAACGGGATGGGGGGAAGCGCTGGTAATTATATAAAGAGGTAACTAAATGAGTGGTAAGTCACAAATCAAAATTAAATATGCTTATAATATGTAGAATTTACAGATTCTACAACTGTACGATAAAAGTCTTATTATCAGTTAATCTTATACAAATCAAAATATAGTCAAACCTAAATATTATATTAAAAATAACACAGAAAAGTTTTATTACATGATTTAAAATACATTCAAAATATCTTTTATCACTCAAATTAATTCAGCAATGACATCTCTAATACATTGTATATAAATAGTAAGCAGTACTTAAATGTGGTATGTTTAATGTAAGATTTCATATTACCCAAGTATTCAAATTCAGTTTATGTAATGTATGCAACAAAAACTTCTTTCAGTTATACAATTTCAACTTAACAAACTTCAAATGTTTACGAACTATCCAAATGACCAGACTATTTGACCCGCTGGACTTTGCTAAATACTGACCCTTTTAGACCATTGGCTGCATCATATAAGTTAAAGAGAAGGTCGGAGCCCCAGTAGAGATCCGAGTATTTCTCAGTAACGGCGCTGGCAAACGTGTCCAACTTCAGGTTACCTAGAGACGTGATGTACTCGGCTGTGGAGGAAGGTAGATAAGAGTTAGTCATAGACGTAAAAGATCTTTGTAGTAATACATTGCCTCTTTTGAAATCACTTCTCAGAGTTCTTTCCCTTGAATCAGTAAATTGTGCTAACTGCTATGAGACATGTATGGAACTCTGAGATTGAACCTTACTGATAATGTTGAGAATCGGTTGAATCTTTTTGATCGATCATCAGATTTCATTTATCATGATGTAGGATAATTCCGATGAAACTCGATTACAGATTCCTTACTTGGTTAATTGGTCAAACACTCCAAAATAATGTTAATCGAAAAACTCGATTATTCCGAATACCAATAATTACTGATACCACTTTTTTCAGTTTACAACACGTACAGTCAAAATATCTCGTCATAGACATGTCTCAGACAGCTCTCGTCAGCTTTAACTTATACCACTGACCTCCTGATACAGAATTATAGATTAAGAACTGTTATCCTTGTTAATGCAACATATAATAAACAAACTGAATCCAATGTTACAATACCTGAAGAAGGAAGAATCTATGATAATATTTCTGTTATTGATATGAAAGGTCTATAAACACATTTAACAAGAACCTGTAAAACTTACCCATAGCTATGTCCTCTACCCCATTTTCCATGTAACCGTCAAAAGCGAATTCCTCGCGGAGTAGATGGACGACTTGGCCCAATTTTTGTTGTTGTTGCACATTAACATTACTAAGTAAGCGTTCCATGAGACTGCCCGGGGGAGGGGGTTTATAGCCAGTGTTCATACCACTGACTCCACTGTCTTTGGAGGGAGAGGGGGAGGAAGACTGTGATCGAGTCCTGGGGGGCTGGGTAAAATACTGACCCCCTCTCCCTGGGCCAGTCTCTGGGTACCCTACAATAGTCCGAGGACGAGAACTACTTTTTTTGGAAGACTGTGAATAAAAGTCTGTGTTTACACTCCTTTTAGGCTCCTGCCTATTAGTATTTAGCACAGAGTCATCATACACATGGCCTGGGGCCAAACTCATCCTCTGACTAGCTTGTCTCTCCGTGCCCTCATCAGGATCCAGGTGGTCGAGGGCATGAGCAGACTTACTGCGCCACAAGTAATCGCCCTGCGGCTGAATACTAAGAGGAGAAGCTTTGCCTTGGCTGTGGCGGGATCTGATCCCTGCCGTCTTCTGGATGAGGTCACGGGCAGTACGACCCCCGCGGGATCTGTTACTATTAAAGGAACTATTAAGAATTGCACTATTATCTGCAGAGGAATTGTCTGAGTACACATGTGGTTTGGGACTTCTTGCTGAGTGGACACTGTGATTGTCACTACCAGGCTGGTCCTCCCCCATAATGATGGGCGGAGGGAGGATCCCTGTGGGGACTAGCTGTATAAAACCTGTCCGTGGGTCCTGTTGTAGTTGTACCTGTAGTGGGTATCCAGGCATCAAACCCCCGCTGTACTGCTGGGACCCTAGGGGCACACTAAGGTTCTGTCCAACCATAGATGGCTGGAACTGTGTGGGGATAGTTAAGTTAGGCTGTTGTGGTGTGACTGATGGCATAGCAGTGTTAGATGAAGGAGAATCTGTATGTGTCTGTCCTTGCATTGCAAACAAGTTCTGTTGTCCAGGAATCTGACCTTGGGACTGACCCTGGCCTGGAGACTGTCCTTGACCTTGAATTACATTTGGAGCATTTTGATTTGGCGATTGTGCCATCTGACCTTGAAGGAAGTTTGCGATGGCTGAAGCTAACGCTTGGGTGTCAGGTACTGCTCCTTGTTTCTGTATTTCAGACAGAAGTGACTCTAGCGGGCCTCCAGTCTCAGACTTGGTGTCACTCGACGACTTGTTCAGTACCTCGCTTGTGTCCTCACTTGGTTTTTTACTAGTTCCGTTTGTAACCTTTGGACTAACATTCGGTGATTTAGAGGATTTCCTGGATAATTTTGATTCAGTCTTATCCTTGCCTGGCTGGCGATGTTGCATTAAATTTTTCTTCAACTCTTTCAATTTTTTAACCACCTCTTTATCCTTGTCATTTGGCTGACAATCCTTCGGACTCTCCTGTTGCTTAGCAACCTCTTTGACCTCTGGAGCTGGGGTCACAGACTGCTGTAGTATGATTGGTTTGAAGTGAGTAGCAGACGACATGAACTGTGAGGGAAGTCCAGGTTGATTTTTACCGTCCTGGATAGGTTTAAATGCTGCGGATGATGAACTGATGGCTGCCGGTCGGATGAGTGATCCCCCTTGGATGGACCTGAAGGCTGATCCATTAGACACCTCCGGCGGGTCCTGGATTTTTGGTGGATCTGCTGGCATGGCGAACGCCATCTTGTCTGCCTGTAAGGTAAAACATCATATTTATAACACTATTGATATATTGTATTGTTCACCCATAGAGGTAAGTCAATTGGTTTTGAATATAATGTGTGTAATACGAATGCAAAAATATCCATTTCCATATTCAAAATTCACATGATGGTAAAATAGAACTAGAATAGATTCCAACTCTAGCATATATATGTACCACCCCATCTCAAATGTGATTATTGTATACAACCTACTTTTAAGAGTGTAATAAAAAAATTAGATGCAAGTCTTATTTCTGATTCAACTTTGATATATACACTGTTGATTTGATTGGACCTGTCCTTTATCAGATAATAACCATACTGCTTGGTTTGTTTCTCTTTAACTTACCACTCTCTCGAAGGCTTCCTGGTACAGAGCCTGACATATAGAGCTGGACGGTATCCCAAGGTCACCTTCATGTTCTCCACAGGCCTGTCAAGGTCAGAGCAAAACAAAGTGTAGAAACATGTTTTATCTTACCAATGTCAAGGTTTCCTATAAATGTCATATTTATGTCCAATAGAAAAGTGAGATGATCTTTGGTTCAGTCATTGTCATTGGAACCCTACTCAAAGCTGCAATATTTTAGTTCTAAATATAGGAGGTACTGGTCTTTAGAGAAACAATTAATATCCATTATAGCAAGTGAAGCAAAATGAAAACAATTCCAGAAGGTTACAAATTTGTATGTAGTTATCAGATGAGTTTTATATCCCTAATCTACTAGGCACCAACCCGCCCCCAATCATCACCTCTGACAAATTGTCAAACCTTGATGCTGCCCCACCCCTAAACCCCATCCACCCCACCCCCTCACCTCGGACACATCCCCATCCACCCTAATTTCACTCCACCCCCTCAGCTCAGACACATCCCCACCCATCTTAATTTCATTCCACCCCCTCAGCTCAGACACATCCCCATCCACCCTAATTTCACTCCACCCCCTCACCTCGGACACATCCCCACCCACCCTAGTTCCACTCCACCCCCTCACCTCGGACACATCCCCACCCACCCTAGTTCCACTCCACCCCCTCACCTCGGACACATCCCCACCCACCCTAATTTCACTCCACCCCCTCACCTCAGACACATCCCCACCCACCCTAATTTCACTCCACTCCCTCACCTCGGACACATCCTCACCCACACTAATTTCACTCCACCCCCTCACCTCGGACACATCCCCATCCACCCTAATTTCACTCCACCCCCTCACCTCCGACACATCCCCACCCACCCTAATTTCACTCCAACCCCTCACCTTGGACACATCTCCACCCACCCTAGTTCCACCACACCCCCTCACCTCGGACACATCCCCACCCACCCTAATTCAACCCACCCCTTCACCTCGCACAGATCCCCACCCACCCTAGTTCCAACCCACACCCTCACCTCAGACACATCCCCACCCACCCTAATTTCACTCCAACCCCCTCACCTCGGACACATCCCCACCCACCCTAATTTCACTCCAACCCCTCACCTCGGACACATCCCCACCCACCCTAGTTCCACCAAACCCCCTCACCTCGGACACATCCCCACCCACCCTAGTTCCACCCCACCCTCTCACCTCCGACACATCTCCACCCACCCTAGTTCCACCCCACCCCCTCACCTCGGACACATCCCCACCCACCCTAGTTCCACCACACCCCTCACCTCGGACACATCCCCACCCACCCTAGTTCCACTCCACCCCCTCACCTCGGACACATCCCCACCCACCCTAGTTCCACCACACCCTCACCTCGGACACATCCCCACCCACCCTAGTTCCACTCCACCCCCTCACCTCGGACACATCCCCACCCACCCTAATTTCACTCCAACCCCCTCACCTCGGACACATCCCCACCCACCCTAGTTCCACTCCACCCCTCACCTCGGACACATCCCCACCCACCCTAGTTCCACTCCACCCCCTCACCTCGGACACATCCTCAATAGATGGCCTGTTATCAGGATCCTCCTCCACCATTTTTGCCAGCAGTTTCTGTAACTCATCTCCTACACCTGATGCTTCCATGGAATATTTGTTTCCGATCGCAAACTTCATGGTGACACCCATACCAAACAAGCACATCTGTGAAAAAGATTAGGTGATTTGATATCTATGTAATAGCAGTAGTAACATAACAAGAGGCCCAAGGGCCTTAACGGTCATCTGACTACCTTGGCAATAATAATAAAGAATATTATTTAGATATAGTGTCATGGTAGCCATCTTCGATTTGGGATCAACCAGAGATGTAACAAAACTTTGTCTGGACCATGTCAAGATCATTTCATGCAAGTTTCAGCCAAATCGCACCAGTAGAACTTGAGAAGAAATTCAAAATGTGTTTTCAAGATGGCAGCTGTGGAAGCCATCTTGGATTTTGGATCGACCCGAAAAATAATATCACTTTTTAGGGACCATGTCAGGATCATTTCATGTAAGTTTCAGCTTACTGGTAGAACTTGAGAAGAAGTTCAAAATGTGAAAAGTTAACGTACGGCGGACGGGCACGGCGCGAAACATAAGGACTATAGGTCATCCTGACCCTTCGGGCAGATGACCTAAAAACGCATCCGTCTTTTAAGATTTGAATTATGTAGCATATAACTTAAGATTTTTGAATACAATAAAATCTGCCATGGGGACAACCTGTGTATAAGGACCATCTGCTTTGGATTACAAGTGGCCCTTTCCAACACAATTTGACTTGTGTATAGAGAAAATATCAAGACCATTTGTTTCCCTAGGGATATCTTAATAGACAGGTTTAACTATACATGTATATGGTTAATACTGTTATCACATATAATTTGCGTGGGAACTTTTTTATACACCTCTGCATGGCCTCTGACCTTACCTTGTCTGAGAGCTGTCCTTTCTGTTGGATTTCCGGAGCCATATAAATGACTTCCAGTGGTTTATCCTCCGGGATGGCTTTAAAGGACAGCGCACCACTCTCCCTCAGTAACAAAGTGTCAGGGGAAATGTAGGCCGCTGAAAGTACATACAACAATTTCGGCTTAGTCTTCATGGAGTAGGTGAAACAGATAAAATTTAAATCTACGGAAGTTATCTGTTTTGCAATGATCTTATAATTGTAGCGTTATGAATAAGTTAAACTTACGAAGATGTTTTCGTTTCTTGTTCAGTGAAATAGTTCCTTCCCGACAAACTGCCCAGACCTCGTCCTCCACTAGGGGGCGTTCCAATGTTTCTAAGATGTCCCGCAATGAAAGGCCCTTTAAACCAAAAAATCAGTCGTAGAAAATAAACTTGGATGTAAACATGTATTGATTGAGGCCCTCTAAGATCAAACAGGTAGGTGTTACTTTAGTCTGAATTTCAAATATCCACATATTGGTTACATAATGCATGAGTATAGAGACCGAACTTTGTGATGTAAAAAGAAAAACCAATAGTGTTGATGTGTCATACCTTGTTTTTACGAGGTCTCTTGGCCTGAGAATCCACAGCACCTGAGGAATGGCGAGCTTCTAGACTAGAGTTAGCTACCCCTGACAGTGGTGAGTCCTTGAACTTTGACCCATCCCTTTCTAATGAAGTGTTATTGCCATGCAGCATTTTCTGGTGATCACTTTGGTTAGAAGGTTCACAAACGTCTGACATGTCATTTTTCACAGTTTGATTCACTTCTGGTTTCTTTGGCACTGGTGGCTTCTGCTGGGATCCATCCTTGGAGCCATCAGAGGATCGCGACATTTTCCTTGCCGCAGGAGTAGGTCTGTTACCACGGTTCCCTGTTGGCATGGGCCCCCCTGTGTGAACCCCACGGATCGGCATGTCTTCGTCGTCTGCCTGATCAGTTAGGGGTGTGGTACTCTCTTCCAGTGTCGGGACCTGTAGGTGTACGGGTGTGGAATGTTCCTGTGGCCCTGATAGGGGGGTTTCTGTGACCCCTGTATCCGCGGTGACCTCTGCCCCTGGGGTGGAGATCAGATTAGATTGGGACTGTAAATAGTTCGCTAAGCTTGCTGTTACATCGGCTAGGCTGACTGTAGCTAAGTCTGCAACAAACAAAGATGATAAAAATTATCAAAATGAAAAGACATTTCAAAATTTAAGTAACTAAACAAGAGGCCCATGGGCTTCAACGGTCATCTGACTATTGGCACAATACAACATAGTCATTTAAAGATTTTAGTCTTTTTGACCCCTGTGACCTTGAATGAAGTTCAAGGTCATTTTTAAAAAATTAATATGGTAGCCCTTCATCCTAGCATGTCACAGGCCCAATATCAGGTCTCTAGGCCTCTTAGTTATTCACAAGAAGTTGTTTTAAAAAGGATTTTGGTCTATTTGACCCCTGTGACCTTGAATGAAGGTCAAGGTCATTCATTTGAACAAACTTGATAGCCCTTCATCCCAGCATGTCAGGGGCCCAATATCAGGTCTCTAGGCCTCTTAGTTATTCACAAGAAGTTGTTTAAAGGATTTTGGCCTATTTGACCCCTGTGACCTTGAATGAAGGTCAAGGTCATTCATTTGAACAAATTTGGTAGCCCTTCATCCCAGCATGCTACAGCCCCAATATCAGTACCCTTGGCTTTGTGGTTCTTCAGAAGAAGTCATTTGAAGATTTTAGCCTTTTTGACCCCTGTGACCTTGAATGAAGGTCAAGGTCATTCATTTGAACAAACTTGGTAGCCCTTCATCCCAGCATGCTACAGGCTAGCTGCAATATTGTAGCTCAAAAGACTTTTTGACAGAAAATGGTGTCGTGTTTAGAGCTTCAATTGGTGCCTATTACTGCTAATGGAGCAAAGTAATGGTTATGCAAACCATTATAAAACGTTTGTTTGCATTTTTATCGTACTTGTTTGATATCGCATACCTACTAGGCAATAAAACTGAACCACAGAAAATATCATATTCTCATCGAGGCATTATTTTTTTTACATAATACATATGCAGGTCTTTCTGAAGGGAATTTATACAACAAGTCGACAAATTGTGAATTTGACGTCTTGTGAGCGGGACGGTAGATATTAAGAATGGTAGTTATGTTTGTTTTGGACAACAATAATATGTAAATGCATGTATACGCATAAAATAATTGGAAACCTACAAAAAAATATAGAGAACTATGCCAGAGTGATTTTCGGAGGCAGTGCTCCACTACGACACATAGGGACCAATTCGTACCCGGCCGAAAGGTATAGTAGGCCGGGTACATATATTCGTTCTAGCTACAGGCCCAATATCAGTACCCTGAGCCTTCTGGTTCTTGAGAAGAAGTCGTGTGAGGATTTTAGCCTTTTTGACCCCTGTGACCTTGAATGAAGATCAAGGTCATTCATTTGAACAAACTTGATAGCCCTTCATCCCAGCATGTCAGGGGCCCAATATCAGGTCTCTAGGCCTCTTAGTTATTCACAAGAAGTTGTTTAAAGGATTTTGGCCTATTTGACCCCTGTGACCTTGAATGAAGGTCAAGGTCATTCATTTGAACAAACTTGGTAGCCCTTCATCCCAGCATGTCAGGGGCCCAATATCAGTACCCTGGGCCTTCTGGTTCTTGAGAAGAAGTCGTTTGAAGATTTTAGCCTTTTTGACCCCTGTGACCTTGAACAAACTTGGTAGCCCTTCATCCCAGCATGCTACAGGCCAAATATCAGTACCCTGGGCCTTTGGGTTATTGAGAAGAAGTCGTTTGAATGAAAAGTTTACGCACGGCGCACGACGACGGACGGTGCATGATGACAATAGTTCATCCTGACCCTTCGGGTCAGATGACCTAAAAATGTTAGAAGATCCAAACATACTCCTTTAATATTCAGTTTCAGAATATTTAAATAGGGTTAAGTATGAATATATTAGAATAACTTGAGTGGGTAATATGCTGAATGCGAACCCAGAGCTTTACCTGGTGGTGTAGGTGTAGGCTGGGCGAATGTTGATGCGATGTCTACGCAGACTTCCTGAGAAGACTTTCCCACGAGTTCCTCCTCACACAATGTGATGATATCCTCGAGACATGGCCGGGACGTTAGCAGCTCTGATGTCATACATCCAAACAAGTCCCGTAACTCTGGAGAGATTTCTGGCCTGCTTGGTTCTACATTATACTCCGCCGCATACAGCAGGGTCATCCCCAAGGAATACAGGTGGGACTGTCAAGGGAGATAATTCAAAACAGAAGGGAGATAACTCACATTTGTTAAAAATAAAAGAGTTTGACTAACATAATCTCTTAATGTTCTGAGTCAATATATAATCAAATGTCCTTAAAAGCTAGATGTTAGTCAAAGAAAAACCAAATGGAAAATTGTAAATTGCTTATATTTTCCAGCAAAATCAAACTAAGGCAGTAATTATGATACATTATGAAGATGAAAATAGTAATTTGGAAGAAAATATAACATTGACTGTATTTGTCTTTCCAATGATGTGATGGTTGTAACAGGTTCATTTCACAAAATTACATAAAGGTAATGGTGACATTTTCACATTCTGAAAATTCTTTGCAATTTGTGGTCAGAATGTTACATTTTCACAGAGAACATCGCTGATAATATCGTGTGACAAATGTGAGAACCGACTTAATTCAGGTTTGGTTACATTATATGCTGAAAATTTGTTCTCAATTTTGTTGTTAATATTGAAAGCGATAATGAAGCCAGCCTCCCTATACCAGTTTCTGTGGGAGTGTTCTCACAATTTCTCAGACCAATTAAAATGTTAATTGGAATAAACAACATCAATTTGTGACATGTAATGTACCATAACATTGGTAAATTAGTCTATTAAAATGATCAGATCTTACTCGGCAGGCAACAGCTCGGAACGTATGATAAGGATAGATCCATCCTTATTAGAGCAAATCAATCTTGGCCAGGAAAATAGGTCAGGAAATCAAAGGACCATGTTCAATTGTATGAATTAAGTCTTTTTTAATGTTCTTTGAACAGTAGGGTAAATAAAAATGTGTCAGATTTTTAAGAAATACTGCAGAATTCAGAGAAAGACCACCAACTGGTGCCCTATGGGCTAAACTGGAGGTTAGTAGTAGAATACAAGAGCCTGTTGGAGCTTGACAATTCAAGCTATCAGGTTAGGAATTAAGGTAGATATAGAAAATTTACAAAGGAGTTTTTTAAAATTTTTTTCTTCGTTTCACATCTTAGAAATTAAAACATGACAATTTTTCTAATTACAGTCAAACCTCGATGTATCGAAGTTCAAGGGACCGTCAGAAAAACTTCGAAACATCGAGACTTCAAATTATTCGTGGTTGAAATTAGACCGATGTTGTTTTTTTTTTACCATGACCAACTGTGGTAGTTGTGTACATATAGTCTCCGTTCCGTAAACTTTATAATCATTGTATTTACCACAAGCAAAACAAAATAAAACCGAATTATGCAATTAATCACATGTATTGCTATCGTTAGCAATACATACGTATATTATAAACAAGACTTACATGTACTAGGCCTAACCCATGTACAAGTGTTCGTTTGGTGACTATTTAAGCGATGGTTGATATTACGGAATTAATATAAAAACGAAAACACGTTGTAAAAACGAAACTAAAAAGGATGAACCGAAAGCGCTACACCACCTACAAAATACTTCGATTTAGAATGATCGATTTGCTCCAGTATGTATGCCAAAGTTGTGCAATGTAACAGTTTTGAGTATGAGTTACTAATAATGTGGCTCGCTGTTTACCATTCTGTGAAATTCTACAAACCGCTACCAATGGCGGCGGCGAACATCAAAAACGACTAACTGTATCTTTGCCGTACTAATGATTTAATAACGCAGCTTGTAAAAACAAAGCAACGGGTATCGGTCTGATTAGTGATATTAATTAACTTGATGATATCAAGCTAGCAACACAAGCTGTCATAATCCCTATTGTTCCGGCGAAGGGCCGTCGCGAGACAGTTAGGTGTGACAGCATGCCGCGGGGTATCGGCGAACACCTGATCTGTACAGGTAAATTTTTATTCGAATCATCGAGTGTCAGTTACCTATGATTCTATAACAAATGGTCCATGAAAAAAGTTCGATACATCGAGAACTTCGATTCATAAAACTTCGATTCATACATGGGTTAGTTAGTAATGTTATATAGTGAAGAAATTTGGGACCAGACAAAAAGTTCGATACAGCGAGAAATTCGATTCATCGAAGTTCGAATCATGACAATTTTTCTAATTACGACTATTTTATTTTTGTGTCTCTATTAACCATGGTTCCACCTCCTATTAAGATGCCAAAATGAAAGTTGCTACAGGTTTTTACCCTGATTAGCACCAGATGAGAACAGTTTTAGATGATTCATAATGACAGCAGTCATGGTGGACTTCTTGGATGTTGACACAAATAGAAAAACCAATGCTTGGACAGAACTATTGCAGGAAAATATAAAGTAAACTGGAGGCAAATAATCCTGATGAAATTGAGAAATTTAATAGAGTTCAGACGTACCTCATGAATATATTTCACAATATACATAAACAACGAAGCATAATCTCTAAAGGTCACCCTGACTGTGGAGATCATACGATCGGAGAATTTCATTAATTGGCTTTCATTGATTGACCAAACAATTACGATAATTCTCAGGAAATCGTCAAGTATCGGCAATAATTCAAAACAAACATACACTTAGTATCAACTTTTGCCATTACAACAACTTAAAAGCATTGATATTGTATTTATGTCAACAGTTTTAAAATTTCACTAACACTTGTGAAATTGCCCACCTATTCTGTGACATTGTAAGTTTTCTTACTAATGGTTTACATATGTGTTAAAAGTACAAATACGGTTTTGACCATAATATCTGGACATGTCCACTGTGGTATAAACATTGATATAGTACCAGCTGCTATTATATTTCAGTTTCTATTTATAGATAATTTGTTACATTTGTAGTGTTGGTTAGCTGTGAAAATTGGAGTAATCTCCCCTGAAAACTATTCACCGATACTAATACAAAAATATTTGGGTAAGGCATACACAAGGTAAGTTTAATTCCAGAGTTGGTATTCAGACCATTGTCTGAGAGTGTGTATGTTGGAAACAGTGACGTTAATATGACGTTAATGTTGCAGCTTTAGGACTTAAAAGTAATTAATTTATCACAATTATAAGTGTTGTACATATACATCCTTTTAATTACTAAGCTATGATATTATATAAGACCAAAAACGGCTGAATGTGAAAGGAAAATTTTTATACCATATGCATGACTTTTGTACAAACAGTACACACATCTACTTAAAAGCTTTTGGTCATTACAATCTGTCTTTAGGTTTTTCCGTCTTTCAACCATAAAAAGTCGCCGAAATGTTTTGATAATAAACACTACTGTCCTCATCATGCTTCTATAGGTACTGGGTCTGGACAAGTAAGTAAGCTTTCAACCAAAACTAAAGGACACAATCTGTACTAATACAACATACTGCATGATATGATTGAGACAAGCTCATGTTTATTTCCTTTTGTCATTTGGATATTTCATTTCTTTTTTAAAAGTGATAATACTTTGCGTGGTTTGTCCTTAACAATAATATAATATTACAGATTTGAACAATAAATCTGAGTCAGACATAAAACCATTGCTATTTATACACTAGAACTTTACTAAGTGACCACCTCTGCATAAAAACCACCTGCCTTAGTGACCACCTCTGTACAAAGACCATCAGGTTAAAAAGACCATTTTTTAAGACAATTTAAACAGTATATATATGACATTAGTTAAACCACTTTTTTATAAAGGCCGCTTGTTTCCCTTGGGTGGTCTCTACAGATTCATTAGATTATCGTCTTATAAACAGCTTGGGTAATTTAAGGACAGCCTTTCGTGAATGCAGTTGTGTCACATATGAAGTAAAGGCATGTTTTGGGAGACTGCAGTATGTTTGATAGATTTGGAATATTTCCGACTAGATGTATATACCTACCTTGTAATTGTTGGTGACATCGCTGAACTCTGGAGGTAGATAGAGAGGTTCGGGATCTGAAACACAAACAAACATCATCATTATATACATGTATTACTTACTAAATATGCAGCGGTAAAAAACTTTAACTATCAAAATCCAAGATGGCCGCCAGTCGGCCATCTTGTTGACCGATTGGTCCCAAAATGCAATATGCACAACTAGGGCCCTAGGGGAACCTACATGTGAAATTTGAGAAAGATCCCTTCAAAAACTTTCTGAGAAATAGCTTCGGGTAACAAACTTTAACTATCAAAATCCAAGATGGCCGCCAGTCGGGCCATTCTTGTTGACCGATTGGTCCCCAAAATGCAATATGCACAACTAGGGCCCTAGGGGGGAACCTACAATGTTGAAATTTTTGAAAGAAAGATCCCTTCTGTACTTTCTGAGAGAAATAGCGGTAACAAGAATTGAGTAACGGTTACGGACGGACGGACGGAAGGACGGACGGACGAAGGACGGACGGAAGGACGGACGGACCGGACGACGGACCACGGACGAAAGGCGATTTGAATAGCCCACCATCTGATGATGGTGGGCTATAAAATTTACTGGGAACAAAAAACTATGGAAAGTTATTATTTAAAGACTGCTTGCACAAAAACAACAGAAATATATAGATATTATAATACTTTCAAAAAAATGACAATGTTTTAATGCTTAACCTCAGATATCTCCAGTCTATCCACAAGAAATGTTTCTATGTACAATAACTATCCATAATCTGAGATCTGAGAAGACACCTACGTTTACATCAGGATGTCAGACTCCACAACTGAGAGAACAAACTACCTCCGAGACTGAACTATACAGGGACAAAACTGCTCCTGTCAATTACATATTAGTCTATATACTTCAGCAGGTATACTTATTTTATCATAAAAATAACAAAAGCTTAAATTCACCGTTCAGGGGCAAAATAATCCATCAGGGGAATTCTCAAAACCAATACTAAAGCTAGCCTTTGTAACATAATCAACTTATGAAAAATGACACATGGCAAATTTCCAGATCGCTTCATCAAAATGGCTCAGAACATTTACTCGTTTACTGAACATCATTTCAGGGAAAATAAACTTTTACTGGCTGAAATTAGGTACAAATTGGAAAGAAAGTGACTCTATTACACCTTCACAGATCACTAAACTGTATCAGATTTAAATTGAAGCTTTGAACTTGCCCCCAGTTCAATTTCCGATACAACCCAGCATGAGCAAACAGTCTTCTCAAACATATGTAAGTATGAGTCTACATGGAATACTTAAAATAGACAACAAGGAAAAGTTTTGTTAGGTTGAACTCTTCAAACGCTGGTCAATATGTTAGTAAAATATTTTTCTTAAATTATAAATAGAAAGATGCATCAGTGAAAGCTTGATTCATATTTAAGAATAAAGTTCATTTCTTTTTTTATAAAAGCGAATAATTTTGAGAGAGACACAAGTAAAAGACAATTGGTCAAGCTGACAAAACAAAGCACCAACAACTACCAGATGTCCAGCAATGACACCTTAATCAATTGCTTAAATATCTCAGGTTTAAATTGTCACTCACATTCAAAAATGGTATTCAATGGAGACATAAGAGTTTATTATCACCTCTGAGATACTTTTATCCTGGATGACAAGTTTAATATACTGTATTTGGTGAACTTAGCAGTGGTGTGGATCATTTACGGACAGTTAGAACTTTTGTGCTCCAGGGGCCAACTGTCGGCAGATTATCTGGCTTATAAAAACTTGTGTAATTTCTAAAGTAAATATTGGCCCCCAGATGAACAATATTTTTCTACCATATCGTCACATAGGTCAATTGTGATTACAGGTTATGCATGGAGCAAAATTTTTAAAAATAATTATACTACTTCAACAAACAGAACAGTATAGTTTTAAACAAGAGGCCCAAGAGGCCTTGATGGTCACCTGAGTGCTGCATTGCAAAGTTAGTTCAAATCTATAAAAAATATTTACGAATTAAAATAAACTATAAAGTTGAACTTACATTTTAGAATTTTTATTTTTTGTTTTTTATTTTGATAGTTAATGTATTATGTTACCAAACCTTATGCTTCAAATTCCAATTTGCTTTGCTAACTAACGTTAAACAACAAAACCAAACTAGAAGCCAGTCAGTTTCAGTGATTTTATAAATTTCACTTTTTAAGCTATGGAGATTATTTGGTTCCATCCAACCTGTGAATTCAGAAGAAGATCTTTTGAAATTTTAGCCATTTTGACCCATTTTGGCCCCACCTCTCTAGTCCCTGGGGGTCAGCCAGGACCAATATGGATATGGTGTTAAAATGCTATTTCAGGCTAATAATTCTAACCCAGTTTGACTCATTTCCTATTTAAACTAAGGCCACACCAAATTAATTTGTAGTTCGTCGGGAGCAGCGCACGTAAATTTTCGGGTTCGAGAAAAAAATATAAACAATATGCAACCGCACGTCAATAAAAATCCGGATTTATTTTTCCGTCATTACTGGCGCTTGGAGACGCTTGAATTACATTGCGGAAAGGGAGACAGTGAAGTTTTTGTCTGACATAGATGAATTAACAATAAAAAATGGCGGGTAAGGAGAAAAGCGCTGAGGGTGAAATCGTTTTTACCAACATGCTTTTGAACTTTTAATGTTTAATTTTTGGACGATGAGTGATGAGTGATGAACTTCCGGAGTGACCCAGCATCCTTGCTGCTATTTGATCGCGATCGCGCCCAAAAATGAAACATTTGTGGACCATTTCGTGTTGTTGACATTCATCTGTTCACTCTCGTAATCTTCACTCTCCCTCTCAGCACTTTGTTGTCGATTATAGGTGTCTTGATTGTTACTGTTCGGCGAGGCCCAACATGTTTGAAGTCAAACACGGCTATCGAGGCCGAAAATGGTGAAACATTTGTTGATCTTGTTAATCGCCTTGTTGAAATTAATTTGAGTAAAATCTATATAATGCTGCATCGGACATGAGATTAGATGACATTCGAGCGATCAGGATATCCACAAACCAAGACATGACTCGATTGAAATTTCACAAAATAGTATGAATTTCTGTAACAAATGAGCTGCAGTGTTATATCTTTTGAACATTGTTTTTAATACAAAATCATGAATCTGTATTTCTTTTCATTTCAACCATACCTTTGCTTAAAGCAAGTCGATAGTGAAGCTAAAGTCAAAACCTGACAACTGAATTTTTCACAATCAGTCAATCTTTCTATCATTTGTTTCTCATGAAACATAATTTGTATCTATTAAGCAAAAATAAATGATTTTCCTGGTAAATTGTATTAATTAGATTTTCAGTTGAAAGTTTGTGTTCATTCTGACATTTTTGTTAATAATACATACATGTACATTGACGCTTTGTCTTTGATATCCATGCATGGATGAGTGCATGCATCAAATTACTGGATTGTTGGGAAAATCATTGGTATTGTTTTCCTGATGTAGAAAAACGCCTTTATATAGTTATATTATACTTTGAAAAATTATGGTAGTTGATGTTACATGTATCTAATGGAAAAGAAATTTATAAAATCTAGTAAACTTTGGTGTACCTTTAATATACATGTGTGATTGTTCACATGATACTTTTAACAAGACATGCATTTTTGTTTTAACTGATCAGATAGATCATTGATTTATTTTTTTATCAAAAGTATATACATTGTTGTTTTAAATTACAGCTTTGTTTTTGTTTATGCATGAATACATATATATACAGAAGTATCCAGGATGATTGAAAAACACAGTAAACAGGTTTATCAGTGTTTTCTTTATTAATATTTACTTCCATGGTTTGAAAAAAAAAAATCGCTCGCTTGACTTTGAAAGCCTTCGCTCCTAAAAATCCTCGATACCAATTTTTTTTTAAAAACAAAAAAAATTCGCTCGCTCGCTCCATTTTTATTTTTCAATTTCCCGAAGAACTACAAATCAATTTGGTGTGGCCTAAGCAAATAATGTTCATAAATGTGTTTTTCCTATATAGACTATAGTAAATTTGACCCCCTCCCCAGCGGAAAATCTGAGATCCCAGGGAGATTTTGAAATTCACAATTTTTGTAAAGGACTTAAGACCTTCCAATCTATGAAGAGTATTTGGTTCCATCAAATCTGTGAATTCAGAAGAAGATTTTTGAATTTTTTTCCTATTTGACCCCAGGGTCATATAATTCACAATTTTTGTAAAAGACCTTAAGACCTTTCCATCTATGAAGAGTATTTTATTCTACCAGTTCCAGAATTTCAGAAGAAGATTTTTGAAGTTTTAGCTTATTTGACCCCTTTTGGCCCCATCCCTAAGGCCCCTGGGAGTCAGTCATGGAAAATTTGTTAATAGGATTCAATGGCCATTTCATAGGGATAATTCTGACAACATTTGACTCATTTCCTTTTACAAATGACCAAATAATGCTCAAAAATGTGTTTTCCCTATATAAACTATAGTAAACTTAACCCCCTCCCCAAGGGGAAACCTGAGACCCCAGGGTTAAATAATTCACAATTTTTGTAAAGGACCTTTAGACCTTTCTATTTGTGAAGAGTATTTGATTCCATCACATCTGTGAGTGGAGAAGATTTTTTAATTATAGTCAATTTTACCCCTTTTGGCCCCTCCAACAGCCCCCAGGGGGTTGGGACCATATAATTCACAATTTTGATTGGCCTTATGCCTTAGAAGGTTTGTGCAAAATTTCATTGAATTTGCTTCAGCGGTTTTTGAGAAGAAGTCGAAAATGTAAATTGTTTACAGACATAAGACGGACGATGCACGACGACGGACAAAAGGCGATTAGAATATTAATAGAAAATTGATTTTTAGCTTAACATTTTAAAGTGTAATTTATGTAAATTGTTAATTATCACACACAATTAACATATATAAATCAAAATGTGAGTTTCAAGATCCCAAACAATGTGTGTAATGTACAATTTCCTGTTGATTATAGTTCCAACATCTGGCGATTATGACGTCATAAAAATCACGCAAAAAGATGACGTCACAATCACAAGAAGGTGGTACTAATCGAGTTAATTGTACTTTACCCACAACATTTTAGGATCTCAAAACCCAGTATTACATTCAAACTTTAACACTTTCACTGTCAAGGAACACAAATATGGCCAAGAACTGACTTCTATAGCATTCATCTGAACAAACATATCAAAACAAACGTTTTATATCATAAATTTTAAAGTTTTGAGGTAAACATTTCAAGAACAAGACTTTCAAAAACTTTCTAAAGGTAGAATTTTAGGAAGGACATGATATTAATACATAGCAAAAAATATATAACAAATTGGCATAAATTATGTCGTTGATGACTATATGAATTTTTATAGTTTGAAATATCAGACCAAAATGTTCTATAAACAATTAATGAAACACTAATACTACCTTCACGTTGTCATATAATATATATCCTTATAATATCGAATTACATCAAGTTTACCACACCTGGTATTTAGTTACCAGAATTCCTCGACAAATATGTATAAAAGTACAATGTGATGTCATACTCTACCTTGCGGAACAATTTACACCGATATCAGAAACATGTCTGTTAATATTGACACCAAACGCATGGCCTGTCTATACAGACACACAATAGACACACCAGGGTATATACAGGTAGAGGATTTAAGGACAGGCTAAATCAATAATTAGGTTTTAGGTATTGACACTATTCACCTGTCTGGTTTTTTAAAACTTTATGCTGATGTTATCAATTCTATTATATAATGACTTTAACATTAAAGATTTGATCACAATTTTCTAATTCAACAATAAAACTGGCTTTTTCTTAATCAACTACAAACATACAAGTAAAATCAAATACTGGTATCCAATATAAAAACTGATTAATACAGAAAAGTTTGCATCAAACAACCTGGCTCATTGGGACTTTTGAAAAATGATTGTCCATGCATACCCAAAACAATACTTTGTCTCTAGTTTCGATGCAGAAATCAATATCAGGTGTTGTGGATTACAGCACATCGCATTGAAATGTTACCAGGTAAAAATTTGGCCTCTTGAATTTATCAGTTTCTTCAAATGATAACCATGCCCAAATGCAAATATCAATGTCATTTTAAAATATGAAAATTCTATTCCAATTCTATTGATTCAGTTTGAAATTCACTTCTTCAAATTATTTTAATTCAATCTAAGGCATATAAACATGGGTACAGTTCCATACTTTGTACATCATCTATTTTCAGAATTATATAGCTGCCATATTATTCTTTCTGTTGTATTAATCTCATAATGATAGTCTGAACACACTAATATTTAATTAGGAGCCCTGATTAATCGGTCTGGCTAATTTATAGTCAGCTGATTATGATCTAATCTGTCTATGATACAATCAGTGGACAATAGCAGTATACAACCATAATGTTGTATACATCAAGGTCGGGGCCAAACCTTTACAATTATTGTTAGATTGTCATGATATAAATTCTAGCTGAAGAAAATTTTCTCAGTATTATCTAATAATTTCGCTACCAAATTATAAGTTGCTAATCTAATAGTGCTACTATCCCCATTAATCTGGTTGTGCCACTATCGAGTCACCACTAATCTGGTTGTGCCACTACCCAGTCACCACTAATCTGATTGTGTCACTTACCAGTCACCACTAATCTAGTTGTGCCACTACGTATACCCTAAGTCACCACTAATCTAGTTGTGCCACTATCCACTCACCACTTATCTGGCTGCCCCACTATCCAGTAACCACTAATCTGCTTGTGCCACTATCCAGTCACCACTTATCTGCTTGTGACACTATCCAGTCACCACTAATCTGGTTGTGACACTATCCAGTCATCACTAATCTGGTTGTGACACTATCCAGTCACCACTAATCTGGTTGTGACACTATCCAGTCATCACTAATCTGGTTGTGACACTATCCAGTCACCACTAATCTGGTTGTGACACTATCCAGTCATCACTAATCTGGTTGTGACACTATCCAGTCATCACTAATCTGGTTGTGACACTATCCAGTCACCACTTATCTGCTTGTGACACTATCCAGTCACCACTAATCTGGTTGTGCCACTATCCAGTCACCACTAATCTGGTTGTCCACTATCCAGTCACCACTAATCTGGTTGTGACACTATCCAGTCACCACTAATCTGGTTGTGACACTATCCAGTCACCACTTATCTGCTTGTGACACTATCCAGTCACCACTAATCTGGTTGTGCCACTATCCAGTCACCATTAATCTGCTTGTGCCACTATCCAGTCACCACTTATCTGGCTGCCCCACTATCCAGTAACCACTAATCTGCTTGTGCCACTATCCAGTCACCACTTATCTGGTTGTGACACTATCCAGTCACCACTAATCTGGTTGTGACACTATCCAGTCACCACTAATCTGGTTGTGCCACTATCCAGTCACCACTAATCTGTTGTGTGACACTATCCAGTCACCACTAATCTGGTTGTGACACTATCCAGTCACCACTAATCTGGTTGTGACACTATCCAGTCACCACTAATCTGGTTGTGACACTATCCAGTCACCACTAATCTGGTTGTGACACTATCCAGTCATCACTAATCTGGTTGTGACACTATCCAGTCATCACTAATCTGGTTGTGACACTATCCAGTCATCACTAATCTGGTTGTGACACTATCCAGTCATCACTAATCCTGTTGTGACACTATCCAGTCACCACTAATCTGGTTGTGACACTATCCAGTCACCACTAATCTGGTGTTGTGACACTATCCAGTCATCACTAATCTGGTTGTGACACTATCCAGTCATCACTAATCCTGTTGTGACACTATCCAGTCACCACTAATCTGGTTGTGACACTATCCAGTCACCACTAATCTGGTTGTGACACTATCCAGTCACTACTTATCTGCTTGTGACACTATCCAGTCACCACTTATCTGCTTATGACACTATCCAGTCACCACTAATCTGGTTGTGACACTATACCCAGTCACCACTTATCTGGTTGTGACACTATCCAGTCACCACTAATCTGGTTGTCCCCACTATCCAGTCACCACTAATCTGGTTGTGCCACTATCCAGTCACCACTAATCTGGTTGTGACACTATCCAGTCACCACTAATCTGGTTGTGACACTATCCAGTCACCACTAATCTGGTTGTGACACTATCCAGTCACCACTAATCTGGTTGTGCCACTATCCAGTCACCACTAATCTGGTTGTGCCACTATCCAGTCACCACTAATCTGGTTGTGACTCTATCCAGTCACCACTAATCTGGTTGTGACACTATCCAGTCACTACTAATCTGGTAGCTCAACTATCAAGTCACCACTAATCTGGTTGTCCCACTATCCAGTCACCACTAATCTGGTTGTCCCACTATCCAGTCACCACTAATCTGGTTGTACCACTATCCAGTCACCACTAATCTGGTTGTACCACTATCCAGTCACCACTAATCTGGTTGTACCACTATCCAGTCACCACTAATCTGGTTGTACACTATCAGTCACACACCACTATCTGTGCCACTACAGTCACCACTAATCTGGTTGTCCCACTTATCCAGTCACCACTAATCTGGTTGTGACACTATCCAGTCACCACTAATCTGGTAGCTCAACTGTCAAGTCACCACTAATCTGGTTGTACCACTATCCAGTCACCACTTATCTGGTAGCTCAACTATCAAGTCACCACTAATCTGGTTGTCCACTATCCAGTCACCACTAATCTGGTTGTACCACTATCAGTCACCACTAATCTGGTTGTACAACTATCAAGTCACCACTAATCTGGTTGTCCACTATCCAGTCACCACTAATCTGGTGTGACCACTATCCAGTCACCACTTAATCTGGTAGCTCAACTATCAAGTCACCACTAATCTGGTTGTCACACTATCCAGTCACCACTAATCTGGTAGCTCAACTATCCAGTCACCACTAATCTGGTTGTCACTATCCAGTCACCACTATCTGGTTGTACACTATCCAGTCACCACTAATCTGGTTTGCACTATCATCACTATCTGGTTGTACACTATCCAGTACCACTAATCTGGTTGTACACTATCCAGTCACCACTAATCTGGTTGTGACACTATCCAGTCACTACTTATCTGGTAGCTCAACTATCAAGTCACCACTAATCTGGTTGTGACACTATCCAGTCACTACTTATCTGCTTGCTCAACTATCAAGTCACCACTAATCTGGTTGTCCCACTATCCAGTCACCACTAATCTGGTTGTGACACTATCCAGTCACCACTTATCTGGCTGCTCCACTATCCAGTCACCACTAATCTGGTTGTGCCACTATCCAGTCACCACTTATCTGGTTGTGACACTATCAGTCACCACTAAGTCATCACACTAATCTGGTTGACATCAGTCACACTAATCTGGTGTGCACTATCCAGTCACCACTTATCTGGTTGTGACACTATCCAGTCATCACTAATCTGGTTGTGACACTATCCAGTCACCACTTATCTGGTTGTGACACTATCCAGTCACCACTAATCTGGTTGTGACACTATCCAGTCACCACTAATCTGGTTGTGACACTATCCAGTCACCACTAATCTGGTTGTGACACTATCCAGTCACCACTAATCTGGTTGTGCCACTATCCAGTCATCACTAATCTGGTTGTGACACTATCCAGTCACCACTAATCTGGTTGTGACACTATCCAGTCACCACTAATCTGGTTGTGACACTATCCAGTCACCACTAATCTGGTTGTGACACTATCCAGTCACCACTAATCTGGTTGTCACACACTATCCAGTCACCACTAATCTGGTTGTGACACTATCCAGTCACCACTAATCTGGTTGTGACACTATCCAGTCACCACTAATCTGGTTGTGACACTATCCAGTCACCACTAATCTGGTTGTGCCACTATCCAGTCACCACTAATCTGGTTGTGACACTATCCAGTCACCACTAATCTGGTTGTGACACTATCCAGTCACCACTAATCTGGTTGTGCCACTATCCAGTCACCACTAATCTGGTTGTGCCACTATCCAGTCACCACTAATCTGGTTGATACACTATCAAGTCATCACTAATCTGGTTGTGACACTATCCAGTCACCACTTATCTGGTAGCTCAACTATCAAGTCATCACTAATCTGGTTGTGACACTATCCAGTCACCACTTATCTGGTTGTGCCACTATCCAGTCACCACTAATCTGGTTGTGCCACTATCCAGTCACCACTAATCTGGTTGTGACACTATCCAGTCACTACTTATCTGGTAGCTCAACTATCAAGTCATCACTAATCTGGTTGTGACACTATCCAGTCACCACTTATCTGGTTGTGACACTATCCAGTCATCACTAATCTGGTTGTGACACTATCCAGTCACCACTAATCTGGTTGTGACACTATCCAGTCATCACTAATCTGGTTGTGACACTATCCAGTCACCACTAATCTGGTTGTGACACTATCCAGTCACACTAATCTGGTTGTGACACTATCCAGTCACCACTAATCTGGTTGTGACACTATCCAGTCACCACTAATCTGGTTGTGACACTATCCAGTCACACTAATCTGGTTGTGACACTATCCAGTCACCACTAATCTGGTTGTTGACACTATCCAGTCATCACTAATCTGGTTGTGACACTATCCAGTCACCACTAATCTGGTTGTGACACTATCCAGTCACCACTAATCTGGTTGTGCCACTATCCAGTCACCACTAATCTGGTTTGATACTCTATCAAGTCATCACTAATCTGGTTGTCCCACTATCCAGTCACCACTAATCTGGTTGTACCACTATCCAGTCACCACTAATCTGGTTGTCCCACTATCCAGTCACCACTAATCTGGTTGTGACACTATCCAGTCACACTTATCTGGTAGCTCAACTATCAAGTCATCACTAATCTGGTTGTGACACTATCCAGTCACCACTTATCTGGTTGTGACACTATCCATCTGGTTGTGACATCACTAATCTGGTTGTGACACTATCCAGTCATCACTAATCTGGTTGTGACACTATCCAGTCATCACTAATCTGGTTGTGACACTATCCAGTCATCACTAATCTGGTTGTGACACTATCCAGTCACCACTAATCTGGTTGTGACACTATCCAGTCATCACTAATCTGGTTGTGACACTATCCAGTCACCACTTATCTGCCATTGGTTGTGACACTGTCCAGTCATCACTAATCTGGTTGTGACACTATCCAGTCACCACTTATCTGGTTGTGACACTATCCAGTCACCACTAATCTGGTTGTGACACTATCCAGTCATCACTAATCTGGTTGTGACACTATCCAGTCACCACTTATCTGGTTGTGACACTATCCAGTCATCACTAATCTGGTTGTGACACTATCCAGTCACCACTAATCTGGTTGTGACACTATCCAGTCACCACTAATCTGGTTGTGACACTATCCAGTTACCACTAATCTTGTTGTGACACTATCCAGTCACTACTTATCTGGTAGCTCAACTATCAAGTCATCACTAATCTGGTTGTGACACTATCCAGTCACCACTTATCTGGTTGTGACACTATCCAGTCATCACTAATCTGGTTGTGACACTATCCAGTCATCACTAATCTGGTTGTGACACTATCCAGTCACCACTAATCTGGTTGTGACACTATCCATTCACCACTAATCTGGTTGTGCCACTATCCAGTTACCACTAATCTGGTTGTGACACTATCCAGTTACCACTAATCTGGTTGTGACACTATCCAGTCACCACTTATCTGGTTGTGACACTATCCAGTCACCACTAATCTGGTTGTGACACTATCCAGTCACCACTAATCTGGTTGTACCACAATCCAGTCACCACTAATCATATCAATCTAAATGTCTTGTTCATTCTTTGTATATCTTTATCAAGTCTAAATAATCCAATTGCTAACAGGTACTTTTCAAATTCTATAATAGTATGCTGACATAGTGATACATTTTTTGATGAACAAATCTTGATTTAATTACATGACACAATTATCTGGGTTATTTTCGCATATCAAGGCCAAAAGTACATTCTCGTAATTAGGGCTTCATTTTAATATTGCAATTAGGGTCATATTATTATTTCACTTATTTATTAAATATGAACACATTAGGTCAATTCAAACACTATATCTGTCACGTTTGTAAAAAAACTGTATAAAGAACTTTGTATTCGGGTCACAGCATATTAATGTCATCTAATATTACATGTAACTCAAATGTTCCTTCATATGCTGTATTTTTTACTATTTCCTTCAATAAAAGATGAAAATGTTTTCCAAGTGAGTCAAATAAATATGAGAAGAAAAAAACCAACAAAATGTAACCAATATGTAAATCTCTGTTGCCCAATGACAACTCAGTGGTTTTGTGGTGGAGAGTTGTGAAAGGTCTAGTGTTGTAGGGGAGATAACTCAATTTTCCTTACATGGTTTATTGACAGTTTTAATTTAAATTTTCTTTCAATCCTAAATTAGAGTGTATAAATCCATGTACATGCATCTTTCATGAGACAAACTTAGGTTCTCCAATAAACTAACAATTAAAAAAAAAATGCATCATTTGAAATTCCACTCACCTATAAAATTTTACTTTTATTACAAAATTTCTGACATATTTCTATATATTCCTATTTTGAGGTTGACATATACCTAGATGTATTTTGCACTCACAATATTCCTAATAATTAAGCACTGGTAATGAATAGACTCCTCCATTGTACCATACTTTACTACGTAACTTTAAAGCAGAATACATGCCATGCATAAAAGATGAGAGTATGTAAATTATATAATTAAAGTTGAGCATGTTCTGTAGCTAATGGAAATCTTAAAATGGAAATTTCAATAAACATATATGAGATGAGAAATGCATGGTATGATGATAAATTACATTTCTTGACTGATTTATTCAGCAGAATACAGCTGAGTGCTGTTTCCTTGTCACTGAATACTGTCTAACAATGTCCCAGTGACAGAAGAATTCCACTATACTTTCAAATTACTGGTGTAAAGAAATATTATAACGTACCTGTATTGATAGTGACACATTAATTATCGATACCTCATTATGAGTAATGACTCAGACTTGTACAGCTAGGGTACTGATTTATAGGCACTACAATTAAAGCTCAGTGAGTACAGTACTAGGGGTTCTGTAAAAATCAATAGTATTCACTATGAAATCCATTATCAAAAGTGAAAGTAAACTTAACCTATCTTCTGTTGATGTTTGATACTTCAAACAAAGAAATGTCAACCCACATTTGTATAAACCAACATCGAACTGATTTGATCAATAACAAATGGAAGTCCATGACAAATTATCAGTTATTTTCTAGTGCCAACCAAAGATTTCATTAGTTATCAGTTTTATGTCTGAACCCCAGCTGCCTTTCATAAAACCTGAACAATAACTCTAGATATATAAGTACTATTTAATAGTACACAATCTATATGGGTCTTACCTACTCCAAAACAAAATTAATTATACTTGTGGGAGATATCATTTGTATGTAGATGTGTGTTTACCTATGGCCCCAGCTATGATGAATAGGGCCTTATCTTGATAGGTACGCTTTAGAAACACATTCTGTGTAGACAGAAATAATAAAAAACACATCCATCAGTCCTAATCAGGAACAAGGAGACGAAATGAGATTTATATATGTAAAGTTGTATTGTTCAGAACGAGACTGATGTTATAGTATAAAAATTACTGTACAGTCACCATTGTACATGTGTGTGTTAGCTTAACGAGGGAATATCTACAGGTACAAATCATAAATTATTTCGACTAAATACTTTATGTTATTTATAATGTATCCATGAAATTTGATATCATTCTAAGAAATGTGATACATAAGTTTTCAAAACTTAAAACTAAAGGTTCTTAATAGCAAAGTTTGAAAAAATTATACAACAAACAGTTTTGAGTCATTGCTAAAGTACTCTGAAAGTACTATACAGTGGCGAGTCTAAGAGTCTATATTCTAGTTATCAGCTTATAAGCCTTATAATCAAGGACAATTGTGCCGAGTTAAAGGCCTCTGTTTCTATAGATTTAAAGCTCTACGTCCTATAAATACTTACCGGAGTCAACAATACCCCGACTTATTTACTCTCGGAGATTTTACGACTTTCGGTAACTCTGTTTCTCTTACATATCATAAAATATACAACACAAATCTACACTTAGCACATGATTGGTCCTTCAGAGATGTCGGGAGAGCTCACGGACCTCGATGTTAAATCAATTTTGTGTGAAATATCATCTGACTATGTCTGATCCTCATGTACCTTTAGATGTCAGTCGTGTCAGCAATTATCTAAACAAACATTAAATTACCACTCATAATCATGAGTGGTTTTTTTCTTAAATATTGAGAGGAAAAATTTCAACCTGCAGCAATCAGCAAATTTTCAACCCATTTTGTGAGATATTTAGAAAAGCCAAAAATCATAAATATGTACTTTTGGTCTGAAAAGAATCAATCATTTCTGGAAATTGTAAGCAATTTTCCTTCTTCAAATTATTAAATGATTCCATCTTTTTTAAGGTGAGTTTGTATTTTTTATATAAATATATGAAGTACACAACATTTTGTAGATTAATGGACCTATTATATTTAATGTAATAACCAATAATATGGTCACGTCAAATATTAAAATAATTTCAGAGCATTTGTAGCCTAACAAAACCTACCCTTACCCGACCTTCTAACTTTGGCCTTGTTAGCGTAACTTCTAACAAATAAACACAAACAATGCTCCAAAATTTTATACAGAAACTTCAAGAACATTGTATACATAACAATGATTTATGTCACATAACTCCCCGATATTTCAATCTTATTTTTTAACTTCAATATCACAAAGATGTAAATTTTTCAAAGACATTGAAAACGATAGAAGCTAACAAAGTTTTCAATGTTGATGCTGCTATTTCTTCAGTTACTTGATAGTTTTATAAAGAAACTTATGGCAAAAGACAACAATAAATTCTACTTAATTTAAATAATGATAATAGTCGATAAAAACTGTTCATGGGTAATTTAATATACTCCAGCGTTTTTATCAAATTCCTCGACAAGGCTAAGTACACAAGATAACAAAACAAGGCACTTATATTAACATATCTCTCCCATTAACCAAGATTCATCGCCAGAACAAGACACAATGTACACCAGCAGTGAAAGCATTCTGTTAAACATTGTACAGATTTAATATTACATCAAATATGCATTAAAACCAATATAAAACTGCTCTTCAATATACATCCCCCCAGACAGTTCCAACTTTTGACCTTTTAGTTTTCTCTCTCTTCCTCAATATCATCACATTTGAACATGACTGATGAGCCGTTCAGGATGGATTTTACTCAGATATAATCAACAATACTAAATCTGACTAGTTTGTCCTTTTTACACATATTTTGTATTTTACTTTAATGTATTAATGACCATTTGTCCATTTGGTAATACTTGTGGATGAAATGGCAGCAGCCTTTGGAAGAAAGGATGCTTCTGACCAATTGAACGATGGACTTTATTGCCCTCCTGGAAAACTAGGAGGCCTAGAGGCGTAGGAGCTGGCGGTAAAATGTCTGTGACATATGTATGAATACTGTACCACATGGTCTAGCTTTCTAAGTTCTAGGACTATAGGTGCTAACAAAACCCCAAGGCATCATCATCCAACTTACTCGTTAAGTAATTGGGAATGTTTACATCTGCCAATCTTCACAAGGCAAGAAACTGAAATTTAGAGCTTAGTCAAGACCAATAAGGTATTATAGAAACAAAATGGTTAAAACTGAATGAACTACTTTAGAGAAGATGTTTTTTGTATGGTATATATCACACTAACCAGCCAGTTGTATAGTTATAGATGTAACGATGACTGGACAGCTCTACCCAGGGGCCTGTAGGCTTGTTATTTATGTCTGGACGACTACCATAATTAACCTTTAAACCCTACAGGTATAACACAGGTACTCTCTACTAAATTGGCCTGGACAAGTTCCTACCCAGAAACATTACTAAATGGACTTTATCGCCCTTATCAATGAATTATGTACCCAAAGGACAATTATGTTTTAACAGATGTCTACATCTACTGAGGCAATGTCTGTCATACCTGTACAACATAATCAAATCATTATACAACTTATTTAGGATATAGTCTATACATTTCCTCTGTGTAGATGGGCCTGGATACCTGTTCTTACATGTTGTAAATATATCTCTTAAAAGTAAATTTCTATTGAATGATTATTAATTTACAGATATTGTTTTATAGATAATTCAAATGCTATAATGTATATAGACATAAATTGATAGGCATCATTGAGATTTTGTTAAAGTTCCTATTTTTGCACATTACTGGGTGTATAGAGAAGAGGAACACTACATGGACTTATTGGTGGGTATGTGTCTAAGTAAGAAACACTACATGGACTTATTGTTGGGTATGGGTCTAAGTAAGGAACACTACATGGGCTTATTGATGGGTATGTGTCTAAGTAAGGAACACTACATGGGCTTATTGTTGGGTATGTGTCTAAGTAAGGAACACTACATGGACTTATTGATGGGTATGTGTCTAAGTAAGGAACACTACATGGGCTTATTGATGGATATGTGTCTAAGTTATGAACACTACATGGGTATCTAATAAGCAGGTGTTTTATTAGATGATTATTACATGGACTCATTGTCAGACACTTGGTAAGTTTGGTAGTCTACAGCCCTATACATCTGTCTACATAACACTCACTTCTTGTTCAGCTCTGTACCCCAGTCCTAAGAAGTACTAGGAAACACAATGAGTGTCTGTTTATGCTGGTCATCTAATTGACCAGTTACAAGGGTCATTTAACTGCTGGACAGATCCACCCTATTGAGTACTCAGGACAAAAGCTGACCACTGGACAACAAAGCTTGACCCTCCATTAGTATATGATGATGAGTGGTCATTCAGAGCTTCATTCTACTCAGTAATGGAAGTGCTACATTAAACTTTACAGACAAATGGTCCCCACAATGTGACAGATCGTCTCTGTAGGACTAGTAGTTACAGATAAATTAAGTAAAGGACCATTGTAGTGTAGATACAGTGATAGTAGGATACGATATCAGGTAACTCATCACAAGAACTATACTACAGTTAGGCATGCTGTTTCTTTCTCCAGAATTTTAGAAAAAAATATGTTGGGGCTTTTTAAAAGCGAAATCACTCATAATAAATTGAATGTTTCTTCTGTACCTTACTCCGGTTGAAATCTTATCTTACTCTAGAGTAAATATTAAACCACCGAAAAAACGCATTTTCTAGTATCTGTCTTTCTTATCCGCACTTATCTGCTCTTGTGCACATATCAAATTTTTGTCGTGGTTTACATTACATTGTTACATTGTTATCACATAACTTTGCACCAAATTTCAAACATTTAATAAGCTATTCAACTATCATTGTTGTGTCCATAATATCATTACCGTGTTATGTAGTAAATTAATTTCAAGTATAAAATGGACATAATGAAATCGAGCACAAAATTGAAGGAAATGAAGTACATGGGAAATGTGACATATTTTTATGGATAATTTTAACTTTTCGTTTTCCAAATAAAGGTGAAATCACAAGAACTTTTCTTTATCCCGATGATTACTTAGAGACGACTAAATGATATTTAGGTAAGCATTTTCCCTAAAAGATTAAACAATTGTTTCTATAAAGTCTATTTGATAACCTGAATGTTTAGGTTGAGCCCTTGCTATGTATGTAGGCCCAGATTTTAGTGTAGATACAGGCCCTGTTTAGGTTGAGCCCTTGCTATGTATGTAGGCCCAGATTTTAGTGTAGATCAACCTGTTGTAGCCCTGCAGTATGTGCCAGATTTTAGTGTAGATACAGACCCTGTTAGGTTGAGCCTTGCTTATTGCTTGTTAGCCCTTGCTATGTATGTAGGCCCAGATTTTAGTGTAGATACAGACCCTGTTCAGGTTGAGCCCTTGCTATGTATGTAGGCCCAGATTTTACTGTAGATACAGGCCCTGTTTAGGTTAAGCCCTTGCTATGTATGTAGGCCCAGATTTTAGTGTAGATACAGGCCCTGTTTAGGTTGAGCCCTTGCTATGTATGTAGGCCCAGATTTTAGTGTAGATACAGGCCCTGTTTAGGTTGAGCCCTTGCTATGTATGTAGGCCCAGATTTTAGTGTAGATACAGACCCTGTTTAGGTTGAGCCCTTGCTATGTATGTAGGCCCAGATTTTAGTGTAGATACAGGCCTGTTTAGGTTGAGCCTTGCTATGTATGTAGGCCAGATTTTACTATACAGGCCCTGTTTAGGTTAAGCCCTTGCTATGTATGTAGGCCCATTTTTTAGTGTAGATACAGACCCTGTTTAGGTTGAGCCCTTGCTATGTATGTAGGCCCAGATTTTAGTGTAGATACAGGCCCTGTTTAGGTTGAGCCCTTGCTATGTATGTAGGCCCAGATTTTAGTGTAGATACAGACCCTGTTTAGGTTGAGCCCTTGCTATGTATGTAGGCCCATTTTTTAGTGTAGATACAGACCCTGTTTAGGTTGAGCCCTTGCTATGTATGTAGGCCCAGATTTTAGTGTAGATACAGACCCTGTTTAGGTTGAGCCCTTGCTATGTATGTAGGCCCAGATTTTAGTGTAGATACAGGCCCTGTTTAGGTTGAGCCCTTGCTATGTATGTAGGCCCAGATTTTAGTGTAGATACAGGCCCTGTTTAGGTTGAGCCCTTGCTATGTATGTCTAGGCCCAGATTTTAGTGTAGATACAGACCCTGTTTAGGTTGAGCCCTTGCTATGTATGTAGGCCCAGATTTTAGTGTAGATACAGGCCCTGTTTAGGTTGAGCCCTTGCTATGTATGTAGGCCCAGATTTTAGTGTAGATACAGGCCCTGTTTAGGTTGAGCCCTTGCTATGTATGTAGGCCCAGATTTTAGTGTAGATACAGGCCCTGTTTAGGTTGAGCCCTTGCTATGTATGTGTAGGCCCAGATTTTAGTGTAGATACAGGCCCTGTTCAGGTTGAGCCCTTGCTATGTATGTAGGCCCAGATTTTACCGTAGATACAGGCCTCGTTTAGGTTGAGCCCTTGCTATGTATGTAAGCCCAGATTTTAGTGTAGATACAGACCCTGTT
This sequence comes from Argopecten irradians, assembly GCF_041381155.1. NCBI lineage: Eukaryota > Metazoa > Mollusca > Bivalvia > Pectinida > Pectinidae > Argopecten > Argopecten irradians. The sequence goes on from NC_091144.1 coordinate 4,561,431, forward strand.
TAGGTTGAGCCCTTGCTATGTATGTAGGCCCAGATTTTAGTGTAGATACAGGCCCTGTTTAGGTGAGCCCTTGCTATGTATGTAGGCCCAGATTTTAGTGTAGATACAGGCCCTGTTTAGGTTGAGCCCTTGCTATGTATGTAGGCCCAGATCTTAGTGTAGATACAGGCCCTGTTTAGGTTGAGCCCTTGCTATGTATGTAGGCCCAGATTTTAGTAAAGATACAGGCCCTGGTTAGGTTGAGCCCTTACTATGTATGTAGGCCCAGATTTTAGTGTAGATACAGACCCTGTTTAGGTTGAGCCCTTGCTATGTATGTGTAAGCCCAGATTTTAGTGTAGATACAGGCCCTGTTCAGGTTGAGCCCTTGCTATGTATGTAGGCCCAGATTTTACCGTAGATACAGGCCTCGTTTAGGTTGAGCCCTTGCTATGTATGTAGGCCCAGATTTTAGTGTAGATACAGACCCTGTTTAGGTTGAGCCCTTGCTATGTATGTAGGCCCAGATTTTAGTGTAGATACAGGCCCTGTTTAGGTTGAGCCCTTGCTATGTATGTAGGCCCAGATTTTAGTGTAGATACAGGCCCTGTTTAGGTTGAGCCCTAGCTATGTATGTAGGCCCAGATCTTAGTGTAGATACAGGCCCTGTTTAATTAGTGTAGATACAGGCCCTGTTTAGGTTGAGCCCTTGCTATGTATGTAGGCCCAGATTTTAGTGTAGATACAGGCCCTGTTTAGGTTGAGTCCTTGCTATGTATGTAGGCCCAGATTTTAGTGTAAATACAGGCCCTGTTTAGGTTGAGCCCTCGCTATGTATGTAGGCCCAGATTTTAGTGTAGATACAGACCCTGTTTAGGTTAAGCCCTTGCTATGTATGTAGGCCCAGACTTTAGTGTAGATACACACCCTGTTTAGGTTGAGCCCTTGCTATGTATGTAGGCCCAGGTTTTACTGTAGATACAGGCCCTGTTTAGGTTGAGCCCTTGCTATGTATGTAGGCCCAGAATTTAGTGTAGATACAGACCCTGTTTAGGTTGAGCCCTTGCTATATATGTAGGCCCAGATTTTAGTGTAGATACAGGCCCTGTTTAGGTTGAGCCCTTGCTATGTATGTAGGCCCCAACTTTAGTGTAGATACAGACCCTGTTTAGGTTGAGCCTTTGCTATGTATGTAGGCCCAGAATTTAGTGTAGATACAGGCCCTGTTTAGGTTGAGCCCTTGCTATGTATGTAGGCCCAGATTTTAGTGTAGATACAGGCCCTGTTTAGGTTGAGCCCTTGCTATGTATGTAGGCCCAGATTTAGTGTAGATACAGGCCCTGTTTAGGTTGAGCCCTTGCTATGTATGTAGGCCCAGATTTTAGTGTAGATACAGGCCCTGTTTAGGTTGAGCCCTTGCTATGTATGTAGGCCCAGATTTTAGTGTAGATACAGGCCCTGTTTTAGGTTGAGCCCTTGCTATGTTGTAGGCCCAGATTTTAGTGTAGATACAGCCCTGTTTATTAAGGTTGACCCTTGCTATGTGTGTAGGCCCAGCTTTTAGTGTAGATACAGACACTGTTTAGGTTGAGCCCTTGCTATGTATGTAGGCCCAGATTTTAGTGTAGATACAGACCCTGTTTAGGTTGAGCCCTTGCTATGTATGTAGGCCCAGATTTTAGTGTAGATACAGACCCTGTTTAGGTTGAGCCCTTGCTATGTATGTAGGCCCAGATTTTAGTGTAGATACAGGCCCTGTTTAGGTTGAGCCCTTGCTATGTATGTAGGCCCAGATTTTAGTGTAGATACAGGCCCTGTTTAGGTTGAGCCCTTGCTATGTATGTAGGCCCAGATTTTAGTGTAGATACAGGCCCTGTTTAGGTTGAGCCCTTGCTATGTATGTAGGCCCAGATTTTACTGTAGATACAGGCCCTATCACTTTACACACTACACCTCAATTTGTCAACAGATCAAATGAACTTGCTTAGTGACCAGTGTTGTTTTTCACTTAGAATTCCTGTTCTCCATGACAACAATACAGAATCTACGACTCAAGTGTTTATAGATCATTCTTCACCATGACAATAACGACAAAAACAACAAAACCCTCAAACAAAGAACTACCCACAAATAGCCACACGGGGTTTCATCCTTCTCTGCTCCACCTTCCCAAATCCCAGCAGGTAAAATCTCTGAATCCTGGCAGGTATTTATAAATGTAGTCTTCAAAAGATAGGTAAAGAAGGTATATAAAGGACCCCAACTTTCACCTGTCAATTTCTACTTTAACATTTATTTGAAAGGTTGATATTAGCTGGCTTTTAGTGGATATCTCTGTTTTCCACTTAGTTTAACCCCCGTAACTTGGCTAAGTTGTGTCCCCCCTCCCATCCGGGTCTCTGATATTCAAAAAGTAAACCTTATCAACATGCAGTCAGATTGTTTACAATACCTTTGTTTTTTATTTACTTGGCACAAATGCCTTATTGAAGGAGACCTGGGGTTTGAAGGGATTGAGGTTTGTAGTGAGAGTGCATGTACATATATACTAGCATTTTCAGATTTAGAAATGATGGAGATCAAAGGTTCAAATGATTCAGCAAAAAATATTAATGCAAGGCATCTGTAGATAAAACTAATACTTTAATGTATTGCTGAACTTTCCATTTACTGGTCAAACCCTGCTGTATATTTATTTTGTTCATTTTAGTTAAATCAAGTTATAGTACAAGTTGTTAGAGTATATATATACTTATCAATATAATTATCTTTTTTATGAGGTAAGTAAATGTCAGATTAAACATAAAACCTATATGCTGTGTAAATAGAAAAGTTTGAACACATCCATAGACATTGTGACACCTGTACTAGTCAGACCTTAATTAACTTTTACTATCCGTCTAAATCTAAATGTACACGAAAAGTTATATGTTACCTGGGTTCTTCAGAGAAATATAAATGCTAGCGACCTTGGTGAATTAGGGCTAGCGACCTTTGTGAATTAGGGCTAGCGACCTTGGTGAATTAGGGCTAAGTAATAAATTGGGCTCATGATCATGCCTTAAGGATTACTAAACATTATACATTGTGTTTTGTTCAATTATCAATTAATGCTAATATTTTATACATCAGGAATCTTCAGATTCAGTCAGAATAGTTGTTGTTCGTGATGAGAGACAATTTCAAGAACCAAAATGGGAAACAAGAGGCCCAGAGGGCCTGTATCGCTCACCTGGTTTGTAATGCCAAGTAATGTTCTGAATACAGGTTCATTGTTTCTTTTCTGAAGGAATTTTAATATTAACCTCTAAATCCCCTATTGGGCCCCACCCCTCCTTCCCCAGGGGGTCAGAGCCAAAATTTATACAAGTTCTGTTCCCCTTCCCCCAAGGATGTTAATGGCCAAATTTGGTCACAATCCAACAAAACTCTAGGACAAGTAGCGATTTATAGGATTTACCTTTATTTCCCCTATTGGGCCCCACCCGTTTTGCCCCCGGGGGGCCAGAGCCAAAATTTATACAAGTTCTGTTTCCCTTCCAAAAAGGATTATTTATGGCCAAATTTGGTTACATTCCATGCAGAACTCTATGACTAGTAGCGATTTAAAGGATTTACCTTTATTTCCCTATTGGGCGCCCCCCCTCTCCTGCCCCCGGAGGGTCAGAGCCAAAAATTTATACAAGTTCTGTTCTCCTACCCCCAAGGATGTTTATGGCCAAATTTGGTTACAATCCATGCAGAACTCTAGGACAAGTACCGATTTTTAGGATTTACTTATAATTCCCCAAACTCAGTTCATATTCTCCCAAGGATATTTCTGGCCAAATTATGTTACATTCCATGCAGAACTCTGACTAGTAGCGATTTAAAGGATTTACCTCTATTTCCCCTATTGGGCCCCGTCCCTCTTGCCCTTGGGGGATCAGAGCCAAAATTTATACAAGTTCTGTTCCCTTTCCCCCAAGGATGTTTGTGGCTAATTTTGGTTACAATCCATGCAGAACTCTAGGACAAGTAGCGTTTTAAAGGATTTACCTCTATTTCACCTATTGGACCCTGCCCCTCCTACCCCCGGGGGTGAAAGAGCCAAATTTTATACAAGTTCTGTTCCCCCTCCCCCAAGGATGTTTGTGGCCAAATTTGGTTACAATCCATGCAGAACTCTAGGACAAGTAGCGATTTATAGGATTTCCTTTATTTCCCCTATTGGGCCCCACCCCTCCTGCCCCCGGGGGGTCAGAGCCAAAATTTATACAAGTTCTTTTACCCCTCCCCCAAGGATAACTTAATACACTGTTAACATATGTATCAAATAAATTTAAAAGAGTAACAAAATTCATTTGCATAGATTTACATTTTGAAAACAAAGCAAACACAGCCTTTCGCCCTTGTTCTGACAACTTTTTTTGTAATGCGTTAAACTTACTATTAAATTTAAAAACAACTCCCAAATACGTAAATTGGTCTACAACTTCCAACTGTTTGTCATCATAAAACCAACAATCTTCTTTACGTAATTTGCCACTTTTTCTAAAAACCATTATTTTAATTTTTTCAACATTCACAGTTAGATTCCACGTTTCACAATAATTATGTAGGCTGTTCAGCATGTTTTGTAAATCTCTGGCAGATTCCGCAAACAAAACTAAATCATCAGCATACATCATGAGAAAAAGGCTTAACTCACCAAATTGGTAATCATTTACTCCATGTTCTATAAAATAGTTTTCAAAGTCATTAACATACAACGAAAACATTATCGGTGACATAATTTCTCCTTGAGCGAGGCCCATATTGTTTACAAAAAAATCTGAACATCTCCCATTTACAGTTACACAAGATTTTACTTGGCTATACATTGATTTAATAGTTTTAAGTAAGTTTCCTCTAATTCCAAGTTGAGATAATTTAAACCACAATTTGCATCTATCTATAGAGTCGAAAGCTCTTTTAAAATCCACAAAACAGCAAAATAATCTTTTATTATCATTAAGAGATTTAGTAATAATAGAATGGAGCACAAAAATAGCATCAACTGTACTTAATCCAGGGCGAAACCCAAATTGGGCATCAGTAACAACATTGTTTGATTCCGACCATTGTATAAGACGATTATTTAAAATTGATGTAAAAAGTTTTGCCATACAGCTAAGAAGACTAATACCTCTATAATTGGCAGGGTCACTACGGTCTCCTTTCTTATAAACTGGTATAATTACAGCAGTTGACCAAGCTTCAGGGAAAAAACCTGAGTTCAAAACATTATTGAAAATTTTATTAAGAACAGGATTCAAGTATGTACTGCATTCGATAAGATATTCGTTAAGAATGCCATCCAGGCCGTGAGATTTACCTCTTTTCAATCCCCTAATAGCCTTTTCAATTTCCTGAGTACTAGAACAATTAACGGATTACTCAGTGACAGTTTTGTTGGATATTGTCCTATCGTAAACTGGGAGTTTTATAGGCAAGGACAATAGTCAAATACTGTACTAATATATTCAGGATAGCTTGCTAATGAAATTCAAAAAATAAATTTTATTTCATAAATGCAACTGCCTACAGTACTTCACTTAAAGCTGGTGCAAAATAGTAGTTTCTGTGTCATTACTCCTCAAAAATGTTTTTCAGGTATACAAGAATCATGCCACATTTCACACGGTATTTCAAAATCTGATTAATTTTATAATCTAATGGACAATAGGATTAAAATTCTGACAGCTAAATTCTGAGTCAAGCTCCACTCTCTAAAGTATTTCAAATCTATTGGAAATTTACCAATTTGAAAGCATAAAATAATTCCAGAATTATTTTCTGAAATTCAATCATATTCATCTGACCTAAATGTTGAAATTATTACACAATGGAATTTGTCTGTGGAGTGAAAAAGACATCAGAATTTTGGAGCAGGGTTCTGGAATATGTTCAGACCCTGTAGTACACAGGTAATCCATTAATTGTTGTTGGAACGCGTTTTGAATGTGTTTGATATATTTTCTTTGGCATTAATACTCAACTTAATTTAATCCTCAACAATTTATAATACACGCCAACGAATCTATCCAAAACACATAGCACTGACTTCAAGTTGGCATACTTATCAAATTTTAGTCCAACAAGGACATGTTTTTTAATGTTGAAGATATCGGAATCGGTGACCTTCAAAGTGGGTCAAGGCCAAATTATCTACATGATTTGAATATATCAAAAGCAACCTTCAAAATCTTATTTCCTATCTCATATCTCAACTGTTTTAGCTCATTTTAATACTTTGACATGAGTATACAGCGAATAAAAATATATTTGAAAAAGAATATACATTGATCTATGAACAGAAGAGTTTGAACAATCACTGACATTGGGTTTTAATCATTTGACCTCCATCATCCTATACCTTGCCATATTTTCAGCGCAATAATTTTGGTAACTAGTTTGATAGCTACTTTAGTTGATAAGATTATGTAAATTACATGAGACCCTGTCACTGGGCTAGTGGTAACATCTATACTGAATCATTATTGGAGCCTAGCTGCCTCGTTGTAAATACAATTTTAATAATAAGTCATTTTTCCACAGGGAAATAAACTTACAAACTACAGCTATCATGTTTATTGAAGATGAACCAGTCTTTTATTCATGTTTGTCTGCAATGTACAACAAAATGGAAAACTTACAATAAAATTCTTTGAAGTTGTAGGAACAAATTAAAATTTCAGTTTATTGCTTTGTAATCGAAACACATTAGACAGTTGAAACATTTTTATATTTTCATTTGTACATTTTAATACCCTAGGCATGTTAGATAAATTCCTGAATACACATCATAATTCAGGTTTATATTAAATTTTCATTTAAGTTGTCTTGTATAAATATTTGTACATTTTTGAACAGACAATGAATACAATGATAATTAGCCCTCGAGCTTGTCTGTTCAGAAAAAATTTAAATATATATTTTTTATAACATATATTAGATATTCACTGCAAAAAAATTTAATTTCAAATTCCACAAAATGTTTAATAATAGAAATCATGTGTATATATATTTCTCGAAACTTGACAATGACCCTTAAGAAACCTGAAACTTTACTCATCTGTCAATCATTCATTAATGCATTTATAGGTATCTATATAAGTAACATATATGTAAATTCATGAAAATCAATACATTTGTACAATCAATTTCACCCCTGAACTTTTTTCCTGGTTGTCACTGTGACATATATTAAGAAACCTATCCATCTGGAGATTTAATTCCTGACTGAACAAGATAGTACTCCAGAACTTTGATGAAATATTAATAACTTTGTCAGATGTTAAGCTAATAGGTAGATCTCCATAAGAGAAATATGTGTTGTATTATCCACAGTAACATATCACCAGGTCAATATCTACCAAATAACAAATCCGTGTGTCGGGTACCGAGTGTCAGGTACCGAGGAGATTGGAGGATTCTAGGAGATATCCAGTTACCTATGTCTAATAAATGTTTAATTAAAACAAAGACAATCAATACTACAAAGTTTACCATACATCAATCATACCACATAATCTGTACAATGATATAATGGTTGAAATGATGGAGGGGTGGGGATTAAGGTGGGATGGGGGGGGGGGGGGGGGGAAGGCAGGAACATCCAGCCACAGTGGCAAAAATATGAAACTCACAACACTATATATGTGTTCAATTACTACTGGAATTTGTTTCCAAAAAAGGAGTTTCCCAGATTTTTTCAATGTTCTATAGAAATCACACAATGCCATTTTGTATTGTGTAGCAGGAGAGACGACACTAGAGCAGGCAAAGTAAAGTTTGAACCCAGATCCTTCAGATCTCAGGACATACACTATAACAATTCCACTCTTGTTAATATCAGCATGGACTATTTTGAAATATTTCAAAATAGTGGATAAGACAAAGGGATTAGCATATTTAGGCCAAAATACTGTGTGGAGATAGGAAATGTATATTTGTTTTGGTGGAACATGACTTGAGTCAGACTTATATCCCCAAACTTATTATAGAATGGGTTTGGCTGAAACATTAAGGAACGGCTTATCTTTATTTAAATACTTAACATTATGTGTACCAGGCAAACTCACTTCCATAAAATTCAAACTTTCACAAGTTTTGGCAACATTTCAAGGTCATTCCCACATTTAACAAGTTCAAAAATTTAAATTCAAAATCATAAAATATTCTGAGAATGATACAAACACATTGAACAATGGTTTCTCATTTAGAAAAGATAAAATACCAATAAATACAACAACTAGAAGATAATGTCTACGTTTAAATGTACCCGGTGAACCTGATAAAATAGGATTGATTTAGTACACAAGCGTAGCCTCATACACACGAAAACAAAACAATACTTATTCAATACAAACATATTTTCAATGGATCAATCTTTTGTATTTTTTGAAAAAGACCAGATTTCATTCCGGATATTTATTGATAAAAATTCTCAGCGACATTTTTATGTTGTGGTTTCATTATTAAAGCTTCCATTGGCCCTGTCAACAAAAATATTAATGGTTTTTTTTTACAACAGACAATTTCAGTAATACATCATATTCTATAGAGAACAAATACTGTTGTACTAAAATGGTCACTGTTCAAAATGTTTTTTCAGAAAAGAAAACTTTGTAAGTACACGCTCCTGCCTGTCGGAGTATGAACAGTACAAAACGGGAACGTAAAGTCATGTACAATGTCAGGATGGTTCGATTGACAGCTAGAAAACAGTCAATGACATTCTAGTGGGAAAGAAAAGAGTAAGAAAAGCAGTATATGGACAGCAATAATGGATTGAGTACCACTCAACATCTGCTGAGAAGAGAATGGCCCAACCCCCAAGGTTACTTAATAGCACCAGGATTCAAACCCATGTCCACAAACTCTTGTGTGTAGATTTAACATCAGACCATCAGTCTAGCCATATTGGGAACATTTAGATTTACAAGACAATTCACTGTATCATACATACAGAGTAAATTGTATCAGATCTATGTAGATGTACCGAATCAGCCTGATTGTTATTCTGTGCCCTGAGCACAATATTTTTTCTGCCTTATTTACATTACACATGTGGAGATCATCAATATATTTTTGTATCGATCACACAACACAATTCTATAACACTTTCTCACAATTGTTTTTCTGTCTGTTACACAAATGTACCAAATTCTCTTTGATTTTTTGTAAAACGCTTTAACTTTTTTTCTGAATAGTTTACAGATTTGCATTTTTCTTCTTCTAATTTTGTTGACATTACTGGAAAAAGAAACCCTTTTTATTTTCATTTCAACAGATATTGATAACATATAACTGCAGTCTTGATAAGACCATCCAATGAAAAATTAGGAAAATGACGACCAGGAATTAAGCCAAAAGACAACGGAATTGGCTGTCTTTATAAACTTTAAAAAATTGTGAAAACATTTTTGTCCATCATACATATCTTATGCACAATTGTAACTGAATAATGTTCAAGATTAAATCTTGTAAATTATAACCTAAATCTTTTTTTTAATTGAAGACTTCCTTAGGCTTTCGGATTGGATGGCTGAGCCAAGTTCAAAGGTCGCACCAAAAAAAATTGTCCTTACAGTCTGATTTTGAGCTCATACCAAACACTCTTAACTCTATGCTGGAATATATGGATACATTTTTACTATAGACATTGATAATTTGTAAACAGATTATTATCGCTAAATATATGATAAAGCAGACATGTATATGACACAGTGAGGTTGGACCATGATATTACACTTTCCCTGGGGAAAATCTCATATCAGCTACAATCTAAATTTACTTTTTAAACGTTATAATTTATGCCCAATACGGTGAATAAATCATCAATTTCAGTGGTTTACATATCATTGCATTAAAGGTTTTTTGTAATTCTTATAGCAATTACATGACTAACTATCCAAAAATAAGCGAGGTACAGCTGATTTATAATGGTAGACATTTAATCATAAACACCTGTATCTAGGGTACATGTGTGGTACATTAGCAACATAAATCTATCTGATAACATCACACAAAGCGATTACCTTTCTATTTTATACAACATTTTAGGGTTAAGATCATCAATATTAAAACATCACTTTCTTTAACCTTTTAAATAAACACATTACAAATCAATGTTAGCCCTTACACTGCTGTTTACAGTAAGTCTGAGATAAAATTGGAAAGTATTACTTATCAAAAATAAATTACAAGACATTTATTCTTTTCCAAAAATTAAAGGTAAAAGATTTTTGTAAATGGATGTATGCAAGAAAGACAAGTTTTCCCGATCATGACATATGGTGGGTAGAAGAGTTGATAAAAATCATTATTTCAAGGTCAAACACACATGTAGCTTAAACAGAATAGTACAAGGAAAGTTGGTCATTTATTTTTCATAAATCAATTCTGTCATCAGCCACACAGACTTCTAATGGGAACTAAGAAACAAAACATAATGAACCACTTTATTGTAAAATCAGTTTGATCAGTACATGAAGTATATCAGGGTAGATAGAGCCACATCAGTATGTACTTGTTTTCTTTCAACTAATATTGATACACTACTTTATCCATATCAGGTCATTTAACATCATTAATTGAAATTAAAAATTCTTTAATGAATATTAATATTTTATTCCACCACATGAGAGAAGCCTGTGATGTTGTTCACCAGTACAACTACTGCTACTGTCAGTAACAGATGGTTACATTCTGTGTCAGGTCTAGGACAGCTAGCTATAGACTATCAGACTAATCCATCTTTTATACATCAGGTACTGTCAGTATTTGTGTAAAAACCTTCCTCATCTAGCTGATGGCCCTGTCACTACTGTACACTGGTTATATAGGGATGGAAGTACTGTGGAGGTGACATTTAGAAAACAATGAATTCATTAAACCTGCTCATGAAAAGAATATGCACATCTGTACTAATTCACTTTCCCAGAATTGAAGTTAACCTGTCTGTTCCATTGGTATACAGCCACAGACATAGAATGTTTCCCTGGCCAATATACCACAGATTGTTTTAGTGAGTTGAAATACACATAGAATGTTTCCTTGGCCAAAACACCCACAGACATAGAATGTTTCCCTGGCCAATACCACAGGTTTTTAGTGAGTTGAAATACCCACAGACATAGAATGTTTCTTTGGTCAATACCACAGTTTTTTAAGTGCAGAGCTGAAATACCCACAGACATAGAATGTTTCCTTGGCCAATACTACAGTTTTTTAAGTGAGTTGAAATACCCACAGAAATAGAATGTTTTTGGCCAAACACCACAGGTTTTTAGTGAGTTGAAATCCACAAAATGAATGTTTCCCTGGCAAATACAGGTTTTTAGTGAGTTGAAATACCCACAGACATAGAATGTTTCCCTGGCCAAACTACAGTTTTTTAGTGAGTTGAAATACCCACAGAAATAGAATGTTTCCCTGGCCAAAACCACAGTTTTTTAAGTGAGTTGAAATACCCACAGAAATAGAATGTTTCCCGGCCAGAAAATGGCCAAACCACAGGTTTTTAGTGAGTTGAAATACCACAGATAAATGTTTCCTGCAATCACAGGTTTTTAGTGAGTTGAAATACCCACAGACATAGAATGTTTCCCTGGCCAATACTACAGGTTTTTAGTGAGTTGAAATACCCACAGACATAGAATGTTTCCCTGGCCAATACCACAGTTTTTTAAGTGAGTTGAAATACCCACAGAAATAGAATGTTTCCCTGGCCAATACCACAGGTTTTTAGTGAGTTGAAATACCCACAGACATAGAATGTTTCCCTGGCCAATACTACAGTTTTTTAAGTGAGTTGAAATACCCACAGAAATAGAATGTTTCCCTGGCCAATACCACAGGTTTTTAGTGAGTTGAAATACCCACAGACATAGAATGTTTCCCTGGCCAATACCACAGGTTTTTAAGTGAGTTGAAATACCCACAGAAATAGAATGTTTCCCTGGCCAATACCACAGTTTTTTAAGTGAGTTGAAATACCCACAGACATAGAATGTTTCCCTGGCCAATACTACAGTTTTTTAAGTGAGTTGAAATACCCACAGACATAGAATGTTTCCCTGGCCAATACTACAGTTTTTTAAGTGAGTTGAAATACCCACAGAAATAGAATGTTTCCCTGGCCAATACCACAGTTTTTAGTGAGTTGAAATACCCACAGAAATAGAATGTTTCCCTGGCCAATACTACAGTTTTTTAAGTGAGGTGAAATACCCACAGAAATAGAATGTTTCCCTGGCCAATACCACAGGTTTTTAAGTGAGTTGAAATACCCACAGAAATAGAATGTTTCCCTGGCCAAAACCACAGGTTGTTGTTTAACGAGTTGAATGTCTTGGTAAAACTTGTAGGAGGTTAAGTCTAGTGTCATCCTAACTATCTAGGTAGGGATTTATAGGTGTGTATTCAACAACACAGTGGGCTTAAAGGGTCATTGTAGGTATACAGTCTATATAATGATCGGGGGATCCCACATGACAGGGATTAACTTCTAGTATTTCAGGTGGAAAAATTCAATATATGGAAAATACACCTGGCCATATTAGATTGCATAGGGTATCCAAAATACAGAACAAAAAAGTCACAGTCCCAAAAAATACAACAGATCCATGGAAGCGGATGTGTCACCTGCATAGCAGTTTAAAATATCACAAAAAAATAGTAATTTACAGTTGAAATATTGTTAATACTAAGTGAAGTGATCAAGTTCTCATTAACATAAAGCAACATACCAAATTAAGTTAAAATTGGACAATAAATACCAAGGTTATCGATTGGAAACCATGGATTTATCTGTTTTGAAAATGCAAAGTCCTGTAACTCTTGCAAATATTGACGGATTTTGACTAGTATCGAACTCATCCGAGATCTCATTGATATAAAGCAATATACATGTACCAAGTTTAGTTGAAATCGGACAATAAATACTTAAGTTATCGCTCGGAAACCCTTTTCCGGACGCTGACACCGACGCTGACATAGTGATACTTACGTGACGCATTTGCTTTGTAAGCGGCACAAAAACAACTTCAACAATTAAAAGTGAGAGGAATAAGTAATATATTTATTACAATTGTTCAGAAAGTTACGGAGAGGGATGTATGATCACCTACTGTCAGTCAATGATCAATTGTAAGTAAATTCATTCTTCAGTAGTAGGGCTCCACAAGGTGGCATTATTCAATTGTGGAACAAATGTGGGGACTATTCTCCTGGATGTCTAGTACAGTATAAATGTATGATGCAGTGTGATCACAGTATAGTGTGACATGGTGAGGATCCAATGCTGCTAGAAAGTGTCATTCAGTGTGGCGGAACATTTTTGGCACTGTTATGATCGAACCATGCAGTTTTGAAGCACATGAACTCAATAAACACACATCAGCAACACAGATTTAGGATAATTTAGGATCATGTCGTATTTATCCTTCATCCTTAACTGTTAGGACTGATAGGACTATACGCAATGATGCATAGACCTATTTTTTGCCAAAATTTGACTTTTGTGGCAACAAATAATTTTAAAAAGAAAACACACCAGTGTTCACTAAAATCTAGATTTCTAATTCACAACTTGTACAATAAAAGTGAAGCCCACAGGATATATGACATAATGAGCCTAGAGTCACCAGGAAACAATATTCTGTTTAGTTCCCTGTATCCTAAACACATCCTGAATTACCAATGACTCAACTAGAACACCACAAACTGTAGTTCCTGCTCACAAACAACATGAAAGGCTTATCAAATACATGTAAATTGGTTTGCATATTTACTTTGATTTAGAAATTTGAGCAACCTTGGAGGGTGTAATATACAAATTTACCATTGATATTAAGAGTACATGTATAAAACATTGTGAGGAAATACACATAAATCTCCTGTTTATATACCAATACTTCAGGTCATAACACTCTTAATCTGGACCAAGAAATGGAAACCTCTAGTCTAACTAGTGAGATAAGGCTTCCTGAGCCTCCAAACTTTGGTTACAAATCTCACATGTTAATTGCAAGGAAATTGTGGAATCTAATGCTCATATGACCAAATACTGCCTCCTAAAATGCCTTTATCCTAACATGTAAAAGATAAAAAACTTGTTTTGTTTGGAAAATAAAATACCTGAACAGGTCCTCAAAGGTAGTACCCTTTATAGACAGGTTTTTTGTAAGATACATAATACCATATTAACCAAGAGAAATGTGAGTACTTTAGGGTATAGACTGTGTAGGATAGAAACGTTACCCTAAATCTTTCATACTTATCTTACCTATACTGTTACCTATACAGGAGCCTCTAATGACATGTACCTTTGGTATTAAGAATCTAATTTTTCACCTGGCCTTTATTACAACTATAAACAACCATTAGAGATTTTGACATTACACCAATGTCCCAGCAAACATTAGGAGTCGAACAGGTCGCTCCTGATCAGTCTGGGTGCCAATCCTTGTATAACTTATATTTTCTCTAAACAGGAATTATATCACACATAAGAATATCTGATATAGGATCTAGACTTACCTACCTCAAGGTTATCAATGAAATTTAATTCCTTCACTATTTCTACAATTTGGTTGTAGAAGTATTAGCAGAATGTATCATATTTGTAGGGTGGTATGTACCCAGATGTATTATGCCATCAGATGGAGTTTACCATACTGACAATAACACAGTAGTCTGTAGTGTGACATCGTCAATAATTGATGAGCACACTCATCTAGTATATACCTGTACATCTGTCCCTGCTCAGTTTAGGTGGGGGACATTTCAGGGAATGATAAAGATTTGTAGGGAGGGCTATATTTCAAACAGGAAGTCTTTGTGATTGCCATGATTACCGACACTCTATATAAGTTGTTCCATTCTAGTTCTGTTTGGAGACGACTTAATATATATGTATAGGCTTTGTATAGGTATTTGTATGACACCAACACATGTACCTATATGACAACTTATATATTATTATACCTGGAGCATTTTATAAAAAAAAATTTAAGGAGTTCCTTTACATTTTCCATAGATCAAGCATTATACATTAACATAGGGATTTTCCTGAACTTAAATCTGTAATGCTTTCCAATGGGGAATTTTAAGTCAAAGAATTCCATAAAGTTAAGGAATGTTTATGAAACTGGGCCCTGTATGATATCTGTATGTATACCTGTATGATATTTGTACATATACCTATATGATATCTGTTTGTATGCCTGTATGGTACCTGTACATATACCTGTATGATATCTGTATGTATGCCTGTATAGTACCTGTACATATACCTGTATGATATTTGTAAGTATGCCTGTATGGTACCTGTACATATACCTGTATGATATCTGTTTGTATGCCTGTATGGTACCTGTACATATACCTGTATGATATCTGTATGTATGCCTGTATGCCACCTGTACATATACCTGTATGATACCTGTATGACATCTGTACATATACCTGTACATATTCCTGTGTATATATATGATATATACATATACCTGTATGATACTTGTACATATACCTGTATGATACCTGTACATATACCTGTATGATACCTGTACATATACCTGTATGATACCTGTACATATACCTGTATGATACTTGTACATATACCTGTACGATACCTGTAAATATACCTGTATGATACCTGTACACATACCTGTATGATACCTGTATGATACCTGTATGTATCCTGTATGATACCTGTATGTATGCCTGTATGATACCTGTACATATACCTGTACCATACCTGTACATATACCTGTACCATACCTGTACATACAATAAATACTTGTATGATACCTGTACATACAATATACCTGTAGTATCCCAGTCTGACACTTTTGCATACACCTGTATGACACATGTTCATACATTTGTATGATGCCTGTACCTGTAGAAACACTGTGTATGACACCTCTACAATATGTTTACCTATATATAGTCAAGTTTTGTACATGAATACACTTTATCATACAATGTACAATACAAGTATGTTGCCATCATTGGCCAGACTTGTACAACCTCATTATAGAAACTGTAATATTATCTGAGAATTAAGTATGGACTTACCAGAGCCCAGATCCAGGAAGCAAACATTTCCGGCGTTGTCAAAGGCGACGGTGTCAGGAGTGATACAGAGGGTTTGGAACATATCTGGGGTACAGTTTACTACCTCTAACACAAGACAACATTCACGACAAAGGGCCCACAACTCTTCTTCTACTAACGAAGAGTCGCGCCCCGCCAAAATATCCGCTAAGTTGACGGCCTCATCAGCCTCATTTACACCCGCCAGAGAATCAATATCCTCGTCGTCATAGTAATTCCCATCCCTCCGATCATATTCGTTTAAATTCTCATCTTGCAATAACGGGGGAAGATGGTCTTTTTGATGTGAAGCTAACAATTCCCCTTGTGTTTCAAATTCTGCTGACGCTTTCCCATTGGAAGATTCCCCTGCATTCAGATGTTCGTGGAGATATTCGTATCCTCCGTCCTCTGGCAGGAAATCCTCCTCGTCCGGGTGGTTTCCAGTCTCCGTTAGATTCCGCGGAGACTCCATGTTGATGAGCGGAAGTAACAACCAATTCCTTTACTGTTTATTTTCACTGTGTCAGGTAGCACTTCACATAGCGGAACTCTACCCTGACGATATTCTACACTATCCCACCTCTACTGAACAGTCCTATATCTGTATCTACTGTACCCAATACTACACTTACTTATATACATGCTACTGGTCTCCAATATCACACATCATTTCCATTTTGTAATTCAAATCCAGGTAAAATTATTCCGGAAAATCGCTGACATTAAAAACTTAATACCTAATACATCCTGATTGACATCAGTCTCAGATTTCCCTCATCTGAAATACAAATGGAAAATATATACATGTAAATGAAAAATACAATGGTAATTAACCTTACACTGATATAGAACAAATTCAGAGGCAATACGATACCTTTGTATCAGGTGGATAGTTCCAATACCCACTATAACACGTTAATTCCATTGATTTTATGAATTTATGTATCCAGCATGTAAGTATCGCACGACTGTACACAGAAAACTGATTAAAAAATCACACAAAATGTCAGGTGTTTTTAAAATTCCTCTGATCTACCAAGTCCAATCGTTGAACTGAACTGCCTCTGAATACATGTAAAATAATCACAATACAGCGTAATAGGTAAACTATTCCCCAGTACAAAGACACTGCGGGACAGCACACTAATGAATTGTTTCATGGTCACGGTTAGGCTACTCCAAATCCTGAATATGAATTGGACGGAGGCTTAAATCCTACACATACAAAATATACATATCAGCGTTTAAATAGAGGCATGAGTGTACAGTAATCTGCTCTGTCAGGGTGCCAATAGTCACAGAAGTACTCCGATACACAGCCTGTACATACACAGGTGTGTTAATCACACACACTTACCTTTCACCATCTCACCTGTAGAAATATGACCACATATTTAATAAAGAAAGTGTATTGGTTTACCTGTGCAGACGTATCCTCATTCCATACCCTTTTTATACTGGCCTACCTGTTACTACCTGTGTTACTACCTGTGGTACCTAACGAGATCGGACTGCCATAAAGGTGCTGGACAGTATATGTACATACATTTTTCTAATAGAAGCTTACATGCTGAGGCTTGTTTAATGGTTGAGTGATTTCACTATTAGGTAAATAGGATCAATCACAAATATACAGGTAATTCAAAGGATAACAAGCATCCCTAATAACAGGTAACGATACATATAGTAATTAATATGATCAGACACGGAAACAATTTCTACTTCAAACAATGGTAGGGAATTCAATAATTCAATGTACAACACATCGAAGGACCCTGTATACTACTTCATACCTGGACACTCTGGACTATTGTTTACTAAGACTAACCTGTTTACAATATAAATACCTGTGTGAAAAGTGACATACAGTATTACTGCCATCAAGATACCTACTAAATATTCTGAAACAACATACACTTACATACAGGACTAAAACAGACACCCTAACAGCTATAGATGCCTTTATATTATGTTATAGACTGGCATTACAGGTAGGTGAGTTGATCATTATAGACAGGTAGGTCACTTTACCCAGGTAGGCCACTATACACAGGTAGGTCATTATACACAGATAGGCCACTATACCCAGGTAGGTCACTATACACAGGTAGGTCATTATACACAGACACTATAACAGGTAGGCCACTATACACAGGTAGGTCATTATTCACAGATAGGCCACTATACACAGATAGGTCACTATACACAGGTAGGCCACTTATGATACACAGGTAGGTCACTATACACAGATAGACTACTATACACAGGTAGGTCATTATACACAGACAGGTCACTATACACAGGTAGGTCATTATACACAGATAGGTCACTATATATATACACAGACAGGCCACTATTCACAGGTAGGTCATTATACACAGACAGGCCACTATACACAGGTAGGTCGTTATACACAGACAGGCCACTATACACAGGTAGGTCACTATTCACAGGTAGGTCATTATACACAGGTAAGTCATTATACACAGACACTATAACAGGTAGGTCATTATACACAGGTAGGTCACTATTACACTATAACAGGTAGGCCACTATACACAGGTAGGTCATTATACACAGATAGGCCACTATACCCAGGTAGGTCACTATACACAGGTAGGTCATTATACACAGACACTATAACAGGTAGGTCATTATACACAGGTAGGTCATTAAACAGACAGGCCATTATACACAGGTAGGTCAATATACACAGGTAGGTCATTATACACAGGCAGACCACTTATGATACACAGGTAGGTCACTATACACAGATAGGCCATTATACACAGGTAGGTCATTATACACAGACAGGTCACTATACACAGGTAGGTCATTATACACAGATAGGTCACTATATATATACACATACAGGCCACTATTCACAGGTAGGTCATTATACACAGACAGGCCACTATACACAGGTAGGTTGTTATACACAGACAGGCCACTATACACAGGTAGGTCACTATACACACTGTGGGTACCCGTACACCGGATATTGGTATCGACGAGGCGAGGCCTGTCGCAACAAGGATAAGTTTTACAATATTTACACAATTCTAATGTAATTAATGTATCTGTAACTATTGTCCACTTCAAGCTTATTATATATCGCGTCTGTATGCGATCTGTCAACCCCCAGCGTAATCATATATTTATTGAGGAATAGACAGGAATCCAGGGTCACCTGTAGGGGGGTACCGCAATGAAAACGACTGTGAACTATTGTTCGTGATATTGAATAACTAGCTTGTTCCATGTTACAATTTTTGGGTTGTATAGACGGGTTATGATGGGAAGTTCATGTTGAGGCCAATTTCGTACAATCGTGGCCACGGATGTTTCAACAAGACCACTCAAAATTTAGCTTGTGTACGGGGGCTTGTTAAACTAGTGTACGGGGGCTTGGTTTATGTGATAAAAATGGTGTACGGGGGGCTTGGCATAACTAAAATGACAAACTTAACAATATGTTTAAAACAGATAGCGTCTAGTCGTCCAAAAGACAGATGTAAAGTTTTTCTCTGACGTCTATGTGTTCGTAGATCTCGTGTAAAGATGCCAATGGAATAGTAGGCCTACCAGACGAAGATGATGAATGTTGGTTAGTCTGTAGATTTTGTATACAATATCAGTTTGTTTGTTTGCTGGCAATTTTGTTAAATTCTTTAACGGAGGGGATCATTTTGAGGGAGGAATGTACTCGTATTGACCATGTTAGCGCTGATAACTCAATTTCAATAAGAAATACAACTTCACCTGGTGGAAATGCATAATATAATAGCAATAGTAAATTTTACTTTTAAATTGTAAACCATGGCTAAGAATACGTATTTCCATTTATCTATTTTTTTTTTCTTTTCGTTTACAGGTGCTGGCCGTTTACATTTGTTTTTACTGTCCGGAAAATTTTGATACGTTCTGAATTGATCAAAATCAAAATGAATAATCATTCTGCATTGCGTATCGTTTCAATCAGTAATTTGATAATCACATAGAACGCTATATATTGCTATTTAGAAAGAAATATTTGACTTAAAAAGCTGCGTTTCTCAATTCATCAACCAATTATCCGTACAATCGTCAACCAAGCTGCCGTACAATCACCATCCAAGCCCCCGTACACTTGATTTTTAACAACAAGCAAGCCTCCGTACACAACGTGATTTTCACTTATTTATTTCGTAATCTTCATGACCTCAAATTTGTCATTGGGGCGTGAGATGCTTTCATATGTCGTGAATTAGCCATAGAAAATGAATTCCGTTATCAGGAAAGCATTAAATATCTATATCAGTGATTTATTTTGAACCGTCTTTTTCACTGCGGTACCCCCCTACATGTGACCCTGGATTCCAGTCTATTCCTCAATAAATATATGACGCTGGGGGTTGACAGATCGTATACGGACGCGATATATAATAAGCTTGAACTGGACAATAGTTACAGATACATTCATTACATTAGAATTGTGCAAATATTGTAAAACTTATCCTTGTTGCGACAGGCCTCGCCTCGTCGATACCAATATCCGGTGTACGGATACCCACAGTGATACACAGGTAGGTCATTATACACAGATAGGTCACTATACACAGGTAGGCCACTTATGATACACAGGTAGGTCACTATACACAGATAGGTCACTATACACAGGTAGGTTATTATACACAGACAGGTCAATATATATATACACAGACAGGCCACTATTCACAGGTAGGTCATTATACACAGACAGGCCACTATACACAGGTAGGTCGTTATACAGACAGGCCACTATACACAGGTAGGTCACTATACACAGGTAGGTCATTATACACAGATAGGTCACTATACACAGGTAGGTCATTATACATAGACAGGACACTATACACAGGTAGGCATTATACACAGGTAGGTCATTATACACAGGTAGGTCATTATACCTGTAGACAATTTACAAGATTTTTATTTCAAAGGTTTCTGACATAGAGACGTAGACAAGATTACTAGACTTGTGTCCCAGAGCTACAATAGAACTTGACTAACAGCTTCATTTCCAATTTCTCCCCAACCTCGTTCCCTGTAAATGAGCCATTTATCATAAGTGGATATCAGTTATATTTACCTATACCAGCGTCAACAGCACAGATTTTCAATGGCTTTAAATTATTATGTATACATTTCGCTGTCGTCAAATAGTACACATCCTATTTATCCGTGATATTGGGAATTTTCTATCATAAAATACCCAATCAAACTACACAAACCTTTTACCAGCTCTATATTTACTTATAGCTTACCTGTAAAATTTGCACTTGTTCGATTTCCAACAATAGACACAGACATCTAATTTAGCCAGGTTTGGATGTATACAGCCTATGTACGTCCAAATACATGGCCATGTATTGAACATACTACATAATATATATATTTTTTGTCTTTTGACAAGAACAAAAGGTCCTGGGGCACGTCAATTTACAAATAACATTATTGATTAACAGCCTGGTTAGCTTTAAGAGGTCAAAAAAAAAATTACTAATGAATTTTACAAATGTAAAGAAGTCGATAGAGAGTTTATTCCTACTTTTCTGCTCCTGGAAGTGACATCCTATAATATTTCTTAAATCTTAATACATGTTTAATTTGATTTAAAATGCTACGTACATTGATAGGGATTGAGACAACACGGTTGACTATACTTGTGAAATTTTGGCATGTCCCTCAGATGGAGCCTGATTAATGAATTTCTACAACAATTCACTGTTCACATGTCCTCTCAGATATAACTTATCTGCATGGTCAGACAATATTGGTTTTATTTATTCAGTGGTGCCACTAAAGCATTCTCCTTACATGTCAAATAGTGCTCAATGGCAAATATTTAACATTTGAAAAAGTAAGATGCAGTGTAGGATTTGGTTTTATTTTTATCAACAACTACTAGTATTTTTAATAAGGGTAATGATTATGTAATTGAAAATTACCAGTCTGGCAGTATGTATGGTCAGTATGGCTGCAATATTTTACCATTAAAGGGTTAGAAAATGCCATCCTCTGATAATATAAATGGAATATTCCATTTATTATTTCTGACCTGTTCATTTAGTTCCATAGGTATGTACTACTGTTACCAAACTTTATGTGACACATAACTAATTACATTAGAGAGCGATATGAACAGTTAGCTGTTCGTTAGTCTGACCACACCTGGTGTCACCGTGTGGTAGGTAAGGACGATTATTTATATGGGGTTATATATAGATATAATCAGCAGACACATCAGTACTGACAGGGATTTCAATCCAGGCCAATATCCATATTAATCCAATTAATTAGTAACATTTTCATTAATGATAGATCTTAAATGATCAATTTGCAATAATAAATCACATTACTTACATCATAAGAAAATCAGCATCAGGAAATGTTTCAGAGGGTAAAAATTAAGCAAGCTTATAAATATTTGTATATAATAATATCATTTAAAATAATAATAGGTAAAAAAAAATGTTTATAATAAAGTTATGATAGAAAAAAAAGTTATTAAAGTTATAATAGGAAAAATATTGTGTATATTAAAGTTATAATAGGAAAAACATTGTTTACATTAACGTTATGATAGGAAAAACAGTGTATATTAAAGTTAAAATAGGAAAAACATTGTGTATATTAAAGTTAAAATAGGAAAAACATTGTGTATATTCAAGCTATAATAGGAAAAAACATTGTGTATATGAAATAGTTATAATAGGAAAAAACATTGTGTATACATTGTGTATATTAAAGTTTAAAGCTATAATAGGAAAAAACATTGTGTATATTATGTATATTAAAGCTATAATAGAAAAACATTGTGTTATATTAAAGTTATAATAGAAAAACATTGAATGTATATTAAAATTATAATCAGGAAAAACATTGTGTATATTAAAGATTATAATAGGAAAAACATTGTGTTATATTAAAGTTAATCAGGGAAAAACATTGTGTATATTAAAATTATATATCAGGAAAAACATTGTGTAAATATTAAAGTTATAATAGGAAAAAATGTTTATATTAAAGTTATAATAGGAAAAAACATTGTGTATATTAAAATTATATCAGGAAAAACATTGTGTATATTAAAATTATAAATAGGAAAAAATGTGTATATTAAAGTTATAATAGTAAAAACATTGTGTATATTAAAATTATATCAGGAAAAAACATTGTGTATATTAAAGTATTATATAGGAAAAACATTGTGTATATTAAAATTATAATAGGAAAAAACATTGTGTATATTAAAAGTATAATAGGAAAAAACATTGTGTATATTAAAATTAATAGGAAAAAACATTTGTGTATATTAAAGCTATAATAGGAAAAAACATTGTGTATATTAAAATTGCTATAATAGGAAAAACATGTGTATATTAAAGCTATAATAGGTAAAAACATTGTGTATATTAAAATTATATCAGGAAAAACATTGTGTATATTAGAAGTTATAATAGGAAAAAAACATTGTGTATATTAAAGCTTAAATAGAAAAAAACATTGTGTATATGAAAATTATAATCCAGGAAAAACATTGTGTATATTAAAGCTATAATAGGAAAAACATTGTGTATATTAAAGTTATAATAGGAAAAACATTGTGTATATTAAAGTTATAATAGGAAAAACATTGTGTATATTAAAGTTATAATAGGAAAAACATTGTGTATATTAAAGTTAAAATAGGAAAAAACATTGTGTATATTAAAGTTATAATAGGAAAAAACATTGTGTATATTAAAGTTATAATAGGAAAAAACATTGTGTATATTAAAGCTATAATAGGAAAAACATTGTGTATATTAAAGTTATAATAGGAAAAACATTGTGTTTATTAAAGTTAAAATAGGAAAAAACATTGTGTATATAGAAAAGTTATGCGTGGATCGATTTAGCGCGTTATCCATTTGGCTATATTAAAGCTATAATAGGAAAAAATTAAACATAAGAAAACATTGTGTATTAGTGATAAATCGGGCTTTGTAAATTTTTAAAATTACAATACCAATAGTATTGTTATAATAAAGGAAAAAACATGTGTATATTAAAGTTATAATAGGAAAAATAACTGTGTATATTAAAGTTATAATAGGAAAAAACTGTGTATATTAAAGTTATAATAGGAAAAAACATTGTTTATATTAAAATTATAATAGGAAAAACATTGTTTATATTAAAGTTATAATAGGAAAAACATTGTGTATATTAAAGTTATAATAGGAAAAACATTGTGTATATTAAAGTTATAATAGGAAAAAAAACATTGTGTATATTAAAATATAATAGGAAAAACATTGTGTATATTAAAATTATATCAGGAAAAACATTGTGTATATTAAAGTTATAATAGGAAAAACATTGTGTTTATTAAAGTTAAAATAGGAAAAAACATTGTGTATATGAAAGTTATAATAGGAAAAAACATTGTGTATATTAAAGCTATAATAGGAAAAACATTGTGTATATTGTATATTAAAGTTATAAGGGAAAACTGTGTATAAAAGTATAACAGAAAACATTGTTATATATTAAAGTTATAATAGGAAAAAACATTGTGTTTTACATGTATTAAAGTTATAATAGGAAAAAACATTGTGTATATTAAAGTTATAATAGGAAAAAACACTGTGTATATTAAAGTTATAATAGGAAAAAACACTGTGTATATTAAAGTTATAATAGGAAAAATCACTGTGTATATTAAAGTTATAACAGGGAAAACATTGTTATATATTAAAGTTATAATAGGAAAAAACATTGTGTTTTACATGAATTAAAAGTTATAATAGGAATAATCACTGTGTATATTAAAGTTATAATAGGAAAAATCACTGTGTATATTAAAGTTATAATAGGAAAAATCACTGTGTATATTAAAGTTATAATAGGAAAAATCATTGTGTATATTAAAGTTATAATAGGAAAAAAACATTGTTTATATTAAAGTTATAATAGCAAAACCATTGTGTATATTAAAGTTATATTAGGAAAAAACACCTGTCATCACTTTAATTTCTCTTCTGTTTGTTTTTCAACATATATTTCAAGTAAAACTTAATTAAAGGTCTACTACCTTTCCAAAAACGGCTTTAATTTTTTTAATGGGTATGTGAAATGAGATAGATTATTTTGTTGAGTAGCAAAAGTTATTAACTTACCATTAATACTACATGTATCATCACTTTCTGAACCATTTGATTAAAATAAATAAAATTTTAATTTTCATAATGTGAGTCGTTTTTATGTTTTCCGCTGCCGTCTTAAATACCGTGCGGTAGTTGAATATCACTGCGCCAGAATGCAATACAGCGAAATGACTCACCACTGTTATCATCTATTACCAGGAAATCTTGCACATGTTTGGTGTTGTAACCTCATCTTAGGCCATCTGTATCTATTTTCTGATGTTATTAATGTTTTTAAGAAACCTTTAAATTTTGCTCCGGAAAGGTAGTGGGCCTTTAAACCCAGAAGAAATTATTATCCTTAATTAATTATTAATGCAAATAAAAATAAAGTATGAAGGATCAACGATTTTCAAAAATGTTGTTTTCCATATAAAGTTCCTTGGAAAATGTAGTTCTATTTTGGAAACGACTTGAAACAAAGTAGGCCAGGTGAAAACTGATTTGTCATCATAAAGATTTTACCTGTAGGCCTCTTGTCAATAGTAGGCCTTTGAAGTCTACCTGAAGGTCTTACCTGTATATCACTGTCACTTTTCAGACTCATCCTCCTGTAAACTTCTCCCTTCAGTGACCACCTTTAATTGAAATTTGTTTATGGATGTAGGTAACTTGATCATAACATCTACTGAACTATCATATGCATGTATAGAAGTTTTAACTGAAACACCAATAACAGTCAACAGGTAATATCATAACATCTATAGATGTACTTATTTAACATGAAAGGTTTTTTTTATCTTTATTGAAGATTTATCAAAAAGGATAAAATCAGACTTTGGTGTTAATTTATATAACATGTGATTTTGGCAATTTTAAGTTTTAGTTTAAAGGATTTCAAAGTATACAATTGAAGCTTAATTTGATTATCTTTATAATAATAAACCCTCTAGATCTGTTGTCAAGGGAAGTAACTCACAACTATTTCATTACTATAATTACATAAAGGGGAGATAACTTTGGTTTGCAGATTGACACCCTGGTTTTTAGCAATAATCATGAGATTTGTGTAGCAAACTATTTGATGATTATAACCACACACACTTTAAGATCATCATTAACAATTACTATATAATGCATACATTTGTATAGATCTGACCCAGATATTTGGTAGTGTATTCTGCCAGGTGGCCGGAGTCAAGCCTACTATCTGCAATGTATTTAAAGCTAGAGGTATGTCACAAAACCCTAGTGACACCATTTTATGTATCCAGAGTAGACTAATGTGTGACACTTTGTACATCTGGTCAGATTTACTGACACTTCTGAGGTATGTACAGCTTGTCAGGTCCCAGTAAGTAAATACCTGTTGGTGACCCTCAAACTGTCTGTAGATCTCATTAATTACACCGTATATACAAACGTGAAAATACACACTGCTGTGCCGAGTACGTACATTGTATGTCATTATCCATGTCAAGCCCCTGTGCTCAGAGCTCTGTGGAAAGAAATGCCAAATTCGTCCCTTTTCTATAGGTTTGAGAGGGTGTTAAGATATAACACGCAGTTCTTTTCTGGTTCAAGTGAAAAAAGGCGGCGATTTCTAAAGATGGAGATTGGTCATACACCCATGGCCATCCCCTTTGCGAAAAAAAACCAAGTTATACCGCCTCCTCATCCTACAATATACCTATATATGGATCCCTGTTCAACGTGATCAGGTCTGTTACAGTTTGAATTGACAGTTTTGGTATTTTTGAATTGATGGGAGCATTTATACATGATATAATCAACTTACTCCAATGGCCCGAAGCTTCCCGTCTCGCTGATCATGACGTGTGACCTTGCAACCGTGTGACGTACAAAATGTATTGTAGCGCGCGAAACGGACACCGCACACCTGACTTGGGACTGTAGCCCACCTTATCTCGACTAATTTATACCTTACTTGTCCGATTAGATCTAGTCTTTCTTACTCTATAGTTATCGAATCAAAGGGAGCCTCGCATCTTTAACACTCCATTGTTAAGTTTCCCGACAAGCAGCGTTACACTGAAACAGACACTGTGAAAGCCCGGTCGGTTTCTGAAACCTTAAACCAAAATGCATTCGGGTGTTGTAAGAAGCTTTAAAAGAAAGTTATGGTACTGTGACGTTCCCAATACCTTCCAGTACGTATAGACGGCCGACTGTGTGATGTATGATTGTCCACGTGTTAATTAGGACGATTTTCTATTTATTATTATAAAACCTCAGCTATGATTTTCCTTTGAATCCTGTATGATTTTGTACGTTGTAAATAGGCAAATTATTTATGGACTTAAATACTTATATCTCTGCTTTAATACCCGGCTTGTAAAATATCATGTAATTATTATACAAACAAGTGCAATATACTTAATTTTATGCTTAGAGGATTAAGGTCTAGAATACCAGATTAATGTCAACATTACATAACGCGCGTGTCCTAACAAGTTACATGTAGGTACGTAGGACTGAATATATCGCCTTTTGGTTTTGTTTTTAGTATTTTCAAATATTGATAAATATAACCTTTCAGAAACAAAAACTAAAAGTTTCTTAAAAACAACTATACATTTGCATATTGGCGGCCTAAGACAACACCAAACAAAAATAA
Source organism: Argopecten irradians (assembly GCF_041381155.1). Classification (NCBI taxonomy): domain Eukaryota; kingdom Metazoa; phylum Mollusca; class Bivalvia; order Pectinida; family Pectinidae; genus Argopecten; species Argopecten irradians. The sequence continues at coordinate 4,589,331 of NC_091144.1, forward strand.
GATTTAACAAAAAAAATCTCAACATCCGATTTAGTTTTAATAAACGATAATTTCTATAGATTATAAAACAATAAGATGGATTTCGAATGGAAAGATTCACACACTGGGGTTTACCATCTTTAATTTGTAATTGACATCTGTTGATGATTTTACAATAATGAAGCTCGAAAGAAATGCATCTAACTTCTTTGTTATAATCCATTTGTTTTCTGTGTCGCACGAGAGCCGTTTTCATGGGGACACAGACGACACAGCTTCAGTCTGTATACTATATACAAAAACTTATACCCGAGATTAAATATGATATATGACCGTGAAGTGACCCTTATCTTGACTTTTAACAAACTGTATTTTATTTATGTATATATAGCTCTTATCATATTTATAGCCTACATTCTATGTATATCGGGTATTTATCATATAGCCAACTATCGTGACTACGCCTCTAGTGTGTGGTGATTCAGCAGAATAAAAAAAACTTAGAGACCTGTGGGAAGATGGTACTGTCAAGCAATCTGTGAGAGGCAAGAGCAAACAAAAAACACAACACAATTACACGAAATACAACTTTTCTATACGTACGACCTTGACAATTTGATTATACTTAATTTGGTTTGATTAGATTAACTTTATATGAACGGCTAGGGGCATTTAAGGATATGTCATGTTTGTATGTCATAAGCCGGAGTATCACGAGAAAAACCACCGACCAGCGGCCAGTACCTGGCAACTGCCTCTGATTTGTTTTGTTCTTTGTTACTTGAAAAAACATTCCGAACTAACTTGACAAAAACAAAAGGGACGAAACTCTTTTATTGTGTCAGTGATTTCAACCACAGGTTTCCGATTCTAATATAAATATATGTTTATATAATATAACATACCTGCTGACATTGGACACGAAAATCTGTGGCTCATTTGGAAGAACCTGGTTTTGTAGTTATCTGATCAAGGAAGACAGAGTTATCTCCCTTGCTCATTGACTACCAACCTATATTCCTGACTATATCCGGTATATTGTTTTTCCAACCAGCGCCTATTTCAGTCTTACTTTGCATCAAGGAAAAAAAGTTAATGAAAGTTTAGCTCGAACAATTTATATATTTGAAATATATTTTATTGGTGTAAAGAATTCAATTTCTGATAACGAGCATTTCCATTGGCTTAACACTATGATGCACTCTATCTTTAAGACAAGCCAATTTACATTTATTGAAGGAGCAAGGTCTAAGATATCGTATATAATACATTAGATATCTCATATAGAAATTAAATAAGATATCTTATTTCACTTTATAAGATATCTCATATAGTATACTAGATATCACATTCAATTTTCTATATAATATATCTTATATCGTAAACAAGATATTTTAATCAATATATAACAAGATTACAGTTATATAAGATATCTTGTACAGTATAGAATACGATTTCATTGATTTTTAAACCTTTCGGCCTTTTGTTGAGATATCGTTCCCATATGTGATATAACAAGATTATAATTATCATCTTTACTTATTTAAATGACGTCCTCGTCTGTAATGTCGCTTCCTATTAACCGAGATGATGATGTAACGATTTCAACGAGTCCTAAAATGAATTTGGAATTAGGAAAAAAAACCCACATTATTTGTAGTAAATTGAATGATAATGGTTAATTTGAATGTTTTTATGTTATGGAGATGTGACACAAAAATCTGTGTGAAATCTAAAAAACCGCTATGCGGTTTCTGATAAGAGTACACTCAGACTTTTGTGTTATATCTGCATTACATGAAAAATCTATTCATGTTATGCCTTAAATATTGAGAGAATGTCATCAAAGATATCCAAGGGGTTACTATCATTATCGTTATATCCACACCTGGAATATTATAGCGACGCTGGACCGGAGGCTCCGTGTGCGACAACCAATGAGACTGGTAGTTTGGTGCCGTGATGTACACAATAATGAAATAACGGTGCGGTTGTGGTTGACGGTGTGGCTTTGGACTTGTACGTCTCTGTCTCTGTATGTGATCGGTCGCCACATTTTTCCTCGTGAATTGCCTTCACTTTCGCTATGGCGTATTCCAGGAGTGGCTATGGCGTATTCCAGGAGTGGCTATGATGACAGTGATAGTATAACCCCTGAAGTATCTAGGATGCATTGATTGTAACCTCTGAAGTATCTAGGATGCATTGATTGTAACCCCTGAAGTATCTAGGATGCATTCATTGTAACCCCTGAAGTATCTAGGATGCATTGATTGTAAACCCTGAAGTATCTAGGATGCATTGATTTTAAATCCTGAAATATCAAGGATGCATTGATTGTAACCCCTGAAGTATCAAGGATGCTTTGATTGTAACCCCTGAAGTATCTATAGGATGCATTGATTGTAACCCCTGAAGCATCTAGGATGCATTGATTGTAACCTCTGAAGTATCTAGGATGCATTGATCGTAACCATGAAGTATCTAGGATGCATTGATTTTAACTCCTGAAGTATCAAGGATGCATTGATTGTAACCCCTGAAGTATCTAGGATGCATTGATTGTAACCCCTGAAGTATCTAGGATGCATTGATTGTAACCCCTGAAGTATCTAGGATGCATTGATTGTAACCCCTGAAGTATCTAGGATGCATTGATTGTAACCCCTGAAGTATCAAGATTGTAACCCCTGAAGGGTATATCCAGGATGCATTGATTGTAACCCCTGAAGTATCTAGGATGCATTGATTGTAACTCCTGAAGTATCTAGGATGCATTGATTGTAACTCCTGAAGTATCTAGGATGCATTGATTGTAATCCCTGAAGTATCTAGGATGCATTGGATTTTAACTCCTGAAGTATCTAGGATGCATTGATTGTAATCCCTGAAGTATCTAGGATGCATTGATTTTAACTCCTGAAGTATCAAGGATGCATTGATTGTAACCCCTGAAGTATCTAGGATGCATTGATTGTAACCCCTGAAGTATCAAGGATGCATTGATTGTAACCCCTGAAGTATCTAGGATGCATTGATTGTAACCCCTGAAGTATCAAGGATGCATTGATTGTAACCCCTGAAGTATCTAGGATGCATTGATTGTAACCCCTGAAGTATCTAGGATGCATTGATTGTAACCCCTGAAGTATCTAGGATGCATTGATTGTAACCCCTGAAGTATCAAGGATGCATTGATTGTAACCCCTGAAGTATCTAGGATGCATTGATTGTAACCCCTGAAGTATCTAGGATGCATTGATTGTAACCCCTGAAGTATCTAGGATGCATTGATTGTAACCCCTGAAGTATCTAGGATGCATTGATTGTAACCCCTGAAGTATCTAGGATGCATTGATTGTAACCCCTGAAGTATCTAGGAGCATTGATTGTAACCCCTGAAGTATTAGGATGCATTGATAACCCCTGAAGTATCTAGGATGCATTGATTGTAACCTCTGAAGTATCTAGGATGCATGATTGTCTGAAGTATCTAGGATGCGCTGACCCTTTGTAACCCATGAAGTACCCCTCTAGGATGCATTGATTACTATAACCCCTGAAGTATCTAGGATGCATTGATTGTAACCCCTGAAGTATCTAGGATGCATTGATTGTAACCCCTGAAGTATCAAGGATGCATTGATTGTAACCCCTGAAGTATCAAGGATGCATTGATTGTAACCCCTGAAGTATCAAGGATGGCGCATGGAGCGTGCTGTATATTATTTTTGACAGTACTGAAGTGAAATAGCACTATGAAATGTACAAGAGCTCCATCTGTACTTATGAGCTGGGTACTCCCTCCTCCACGCAGCGGAGAAGAGGATTCTGTGGTGCCTGATGGACATACCGGATCTCCAATATGAACTATTTTACTTGTCGAGTGTTACACTTTAGTGTTAGTTTGAGGTGTCTGTCCTTTCCTGTGCTCCACAACGTAAGCGTATTGAATATGTGGTTTAATCAGACTGGCTGATGACAAAATGCGGATTATGGCGAGGCAATTTAACTATCTCTCTAGTTAAACATCACATGGCAATCTCATAGCTCTCGTAATTTCTAGTAAACCACGAGTATTATTCTCAGTTATTAATTTGTACAACTTATTTTATCAAGTAACTTTTTGAGACTAATTATATGTAGGAGTCCATATTGCATGGTCTTTGTTTTGTTAAGTTGTAATAAGGACTCGTGATTTGATGACAGAGTCATTTTAGATGGTGGTGTGGAAGACTTTAGATCTAAAACAAAGATGGAGTGGATGATCTCACGTATTCACTCTCCTCTTTCACATGGGTGGTGCGTGAGAACCCGTAAAAACCATGGATACTTTCAGAATGGCTTCAAAAGGAAAGTGATGATCTCACACCCGAGGTGTTGGCTACTCCCAGATCAATCTATGTAATAAGTAGGCAAACAATGACTTGCTAATTTTTCTTCAGTAATCAGGGTGTAGGATCAAGTTACTCGAAATATTATTTTTCATGGAAAGATGGAGACAAATCCTGCCACTCTGCTGGCATATTTTCCAGGCAGGACAGTTTATATTACCACTCAATCCTTGTAACCCATAGCCTAAAACCATATTTGTATTGATATCTTTTTGATTGTGTAATTTCATACCCGAACTCGTAATAGTTTTGGAGAACAGTCTGCCAAAATATTATACAATAGACCATTTGAGCTTGTACATGCTTCACAGACAGGGGAAATGTTTACAAATTAACATATCCTTTTATTTTCTTACAATATTCCACGTGTATAATACGTGAAATAATGTGAGAGAATAAAGAAATTTTGATTTATTAGCAGCGCCAGTCCTGCAGGTTAGGCGTAAGAAATGTACCTGCTGCCCCTATTGCATGATCGTAAAAGCCGACTAAATCTAGAATCGTATCTTTTCTTTCTTGCTTTCTTCTTCGTAACGTCTCCCTTGACATCACCTCTCTTTTGGCATTCGGTTGAGCGCTCGTCTCTCGCCCCTCTGGGTTCTGTCCCCTGGCTGAGATACACCCTGATCTTTCTGCCCCCTGCTTAACGCTCAGCATACGGGGAGTGGGACGACTGGTTTGCCCGTTGTCAGTATAATATGACCGAATGAGATGTGTTGCTTGTGTCTTCGGCAGCATTCTTCAGTGATACTATAAGAAGGGCAAAGGTTCCACTATACAAGAAGACACAACACGAATATAGCGCAGTCTCCCAAAACACGCACCTCGCACTTCAACATTCCGCATACATGAAAGGCCGTCCTTCCATGGCCCTGACTGTTGATAGGACGTTAGTGAACCAAACAAGATAAGTGTATTATACTATTTGTTTAACAAACTATTGATATTAACATTCTACTGATCTACTGATAAAGCTATACCAAAACGATTTTGTTTAATTCTATAGGGATACGATAAAAGATATAAAAGATTTTTGACCTAGAAAATAAGTTATCAAACATAGACACGACTTACTTTTGCTCAATTTAGTAAATTACACAAACATTCCTCCGTCCTGGATAACCATACACTGACGTGATATCCCAACCCATGGATTATCTCATATTTCGGATGCAACCGAGTCGAAAACAGGTAAGTCTTTTAGAATCACATCCTCCGAAATATATTGTTACTGATTATCGATCTCTGGCCAAGGATGGGTTAATTAGAACAACATAATTGCTGTCACATCAGTGTACATCAAAGGAATTGAATATAGGTTACATTTGCAGTTTGCTCTGAGACGGATTAATAGCATTTGCGTCGGGTTGCAAAGGCAGCTTGTAGTTCATTTTATTTCTATTTCTACTGAACTGCCTAAAAACTCGAAACGAATTTTTGCCTAGTTCCAGAAGGCCCAGAGACCTAATATTAGATTATTTTATTTTGTCACCGTGGTAATGTATGGTTTTTAAAATGGGTACAATTATATACCAATTTTCACTTAACCCAATCAGACAATATATAAATGTCTCGACCAGTCAGATGTCTGTATTTTGTTACCATGGCAACGAAGATTGTCGATATTGGCAACATTTGGTATTCCTCTAAACTCCCATATACCAATTTTCACTGAAATCGAATAATATCTAAATATTATAACACACCTATCAGAAGCCACGGAAGAAGAAAAACGTAGTAAAACCAATGAGTGCCCAATTTATAATGATGTCAGCGTTTGTACGTCGCAGCGATATGTCGGATAAATCCTTCAATAATGCCGCTACGTTAAAGACATTCTGGATGTGATAGAAATGTTTGTATACCCGTGGTTAGGTATTAAAATTAAGAATAAGTTAGTTAAGACAACTGGAGACAAAGTATTCAAACACACTATTGAAGATTGGATACTAAAATAACAGCAGTTTGTCATTGTTGGTAATAACATCTGAATTCTACTGCTGTACGAATTCTCTACATCTAGTTATCAATCATTGCGGGATGGATGCCAACTGGGCAATGGTAAATTCAACATGAAGCAGATCTAGTAAGTTTGAATGATAAAACAAGGCGCCCCAAAGCGTGGCATTATCCCCCGCGCCCCGCAGTTGGTAAAAAAACCCAAATACATTGTACATCAAGGTCAAAGTAACAATTATTCAAGCATAACTTTAAATGTATTCAAGTATTGTAAAACTGAAAAAAGAACAACAGCAGGTAACAAAAATAAACTGTAATTTGGTATTTTTGACGGAGTTTCCATTGTAACAGAAAAAAAACACCAAACATTGAGGTCCGCAACAGCAAAAGGAACAACTAGGACACTTGTGTGATATATACAGAAAGTTTCATGAAGCTGCATTGAACGTTTTTTGGAGTTATAGCCCGGAAACAAAAAGAAATAGTAATTTGGTATTTTTTACTATGTTTCCATGGTATCAGAAAATATTCCAAAAATGGAAGGTCTGTAATATCAAAAGGGACAACTAAGGCACTTGTCTGATGTATACAGAAAGTTTCAAGGAACTGCGTTATACGTTTTTTTAGTTATAACCCGGAAACAAAAAGAAACAGTAATTTGGTATTTTGACTTAGTTTCCATGGTAACGGAAAAATAGAAAAAATGAAAATCTGGAAGGTCCGCAATAGGAAGGTCCGCAATAGCAAAAGGCAAAACTAGGTACTTGTTTTATGTATATAGAAAGTTTCAAGGAGCTGCGTTGAACGGTTTTGAGTCATAGCCCGGAAAAGAATCTCGGACGGTCGGCCGGACCGGACGGACGGACGGACACAGAGCCCAAAACATAACCCTCCGCAAACGCTTTTCGCGGGGGATAACAATTAGATATTTGAAAAATATAGATGTAACTACTATATAATATACATAGACACCCACGTAAGTGCCTGCACGTGGATAGTGGCCGATTTGTTTACATCCAGACTCCACATCCGGCCTCCTCACCACACACTAACCTTATTGATTTGGACTCTCTATAAGTCAACAACATATGCATTGTCACTCATACGTACCGTGTATTGTGTACTATGATGAGATATCTCGGTATTAACTGTTCATTAAGTACTGTGTAGGCGCGGTTATGTCACTTTTAACCATGCTTTTTTAATTTTGATTTTCAATTTATTTGTCTTTTTGGAGAGTTTGGGATGAATTTATAAATCAAACGTACAAAATTCTAACCACGAGATTGTGTATATTACTTTTCAAAAACATTGATTATGACATTACATATCTTTTATTTCCGAGGAATGTGAATTGTAACACCAAGAGAGTTTGATAAATACGGAATCGAAGAAGGAACTGTATCATGCTTACTGTAGCAACACAGTAGTTTTTACAATATTGTACAAGGCCTAATGATGGTTTAAGTTCGGTTTTCCAGTATAGTGAAGGGTACCTGTTGATTTCCTAAGTATAGGCCGTATTAAGAGTCCAGAACAAAAACAATGTTTCGTTATTAGTAATGTTGAATTGGGTGCAGTAGAATCTGTCGCCCTCTGAAAGTTGTATTCCACTTGGTGGTTGTCTAGGTTAAGCAATTCCAGAACATCTTGCTATTTTTCTAGTTACCAATACCGATTTCTATACATTTTGAAAGGTCTCCTGTTGCCACGCTAGTACTCAGATCCCAGTTTGAAGCAGATAACACTTCATATTGATAGTTATTATATATGATATAAGCAATTAACCAGTTATCAATCAAGAACAATTGTATTGTTCCGCATCCTATTGTCCTGAGTTATCTATGGTTATAATAATCTATCTTTGTCATGTGCAAACAATGTGATACATGTACAGTACATTTTGTGTAAAACAGCGTCGTTTGAGATATCTGAACACAGAAGTAAATTTAGTATCATATACAGAAAGGAAATGAGCTTTATTTATTTCTCATTACAAGCGTATTAAATTAATTGTAATAGTTCGTTAAAACTTTCATTTAACATGTAACTCATTATTGTCTGTAGTGTATAGAGAAATCCTCAGATACAAAGACTAACTACTCACCAGTTAATTATAACATACAGGCTTGTAAGTACAATCTCGAAGGAAAGAAGTCTATATTTCTCGGAAAAACAATCCTAACAAGGATTGAATCAATGTTAAGTAAATCAGTGATACCGATACTTACCATCACTGCGTTACATACATGTAGAGGATCTGACAACATCCCATTAGGGGTCACCTTCTGGTGACCTTTTAGAACGAAGATACGTACCCGGCCTACTATACATTTTATTGTACCTTTCGGTCGGGTACGACATAGTCCCTACATGTCATAGAGGAGAACTGCCTCAGAAAATCACTCGGGCACAGTTTTCCATACTTTGTTGGGGGTTTCCAATTATCTTAGGCGTATACATGCATTTAGATATTATTTTTTGTCCAAAATAAACATAACGACCATTCTTTATATCTACTTTGCCACTCATCAGACGTCAGATTCATAATTTGTAGACTTGGCGTTTAATTTTCCTTCGAAAAGACAATAATATTTATATGTGAAGAAATGATAATTTATAAGGTTCAGTTTTATTGCCTAGTAGGTAAGTGATATCAAACAAGTAAGATAAAATGCATACAGACGTTTTAATAATGGTTTGCATAAACATTTCTTTGATCCATTAGCAGTAATAGGCACCAATTGTAGCTCTAAAGACGACGCCATTTTCTGTATATAAGTCATTTGAGATACAATATTGCAGATAGTGACAGTTTTACCACTGTATGATCAGTTCATTGTCTCCACCCAGCTACATCGTGACATATAATATTACAGATGGTGACAGTTTTACCACTGTATGATCAGTTCATTGTCTCCACCCAGCTACATCGTGACATACAATATTACAGATGGTGACAGTTTTACCACTGTATGATCAGTTCATTGTCTCCATCCAGCTACATCGTGACATACAATATTACAGATGGTGACAGTTTTACCACTCAGTTCATTGTCTCACAGCTACATGTGACATAAAATTACAGATGGGACAGTTTTACCACTGTATGATCAGTTCATTGTCTCCATCCAGCTACATCGTGACATACAATATTACAGATGGTGACAGTTTTACCACTGTATGATCAGTTCATTGTCTCCATCCAGCTACATCGTGACATATAATATTACAGATGGTGACAGTTTTACCACTGTATGATCAGTTCATTGTCTCCATCCAGCTACATCGTGACATACAATATTACAGATGGTGACAGTTTTACCACTGTATGATCAGTTCATTGTCTCCACCCAGCTACATCGTGACATACAATATTACAGATGGTGACAGTTTTACCACTGTATGATCAGTTCATTGTCTCCATCCAGCTACATCGTGACATACAATATTACAGATGGTGACAGTTTTACCACTGTATGATCAGTTCATTGTCTCCATCCAGCTACATCGTGACATATAATATTACAGATGGTGACAGTTTTACCACTGTATGATCAGTTCATTGTCTCCATCCAGCTACATCGTGACATACAATATTACAGATGGTGACAGTTTTACCACTGTATGATCAGTTCATTGTCTCCATCCAGCTACATCGTGACATACAATATTACAGATGGTGACAGTTTTACCACTGTATGATCAGTTCATTGTCTCCATCCAGCTACATCGTGACATACAATATTACAGATGGTGACAGTTTTACCACTGTATGATCAGTTCATTGTCTCCATCCAGCTACATCGTGACATACAATATTACAGATGGTGACAGTTTTACCACTGTATGATCAGTTCATTGTCTCCATCCAGCTACATCGTGACATACAATATTACAGATGGTGACAGTTTTACCACTGTATGATCAGTTCATTGTCTCCACCCAGCTACATCGTGACATATAATATTACAGATGGTGACAGTTTTACCACTGTATGATCAGTTCATTGTCTCCATCCAGCTACATCGTGACATATAATATTACAGATGGTGACAGTTTTACCACTGTATGATCAGTTCATTGTCTCCACCCAGCTACATCGTGACATACAATATTACAGATGGTGACAGTTTTACCACTGTATGATCAGTTCATTGTCTCCATCCAGCTACATCGTGACATACAATATTACAGATGGTGACAGTTTTACCACTGTATGATCAGTTCATTGTCTCCATCCAGCTACATCGTGACATATAATATTACAGATGGTGACAGTTTTACCACTGTATGATCAGTTCATTGTCTCCATCCAGCTACATCGTGACATACAATATTACAGATGGTGACAGTTTTACCACTGTATGATCAGTTCATTGTCTCCACCCAGCTACATCGTGACATATAATATTACAGATGGTGACAGTTTTACCACTGTATGATCAGTTCATTGTCTCCATCCAGCTACATCGTGACATACAATATTACAGATGGTGACAGTTTTACCACTGTATGATCAGTTCATTGTCTCCATCCAGCTACATCGTGACATACAATATTACAGATGGTGACAGTTTTACCACTGTATGATCAGTTCATTGTCTCCATCCAGCTACATCGTGACATAAATATTACAGATGGTGACAGTTTTACCACTGTATGATCAGTTCATTGTCTCCATCCAGCTACATCGTGACATACAATATTACAGATGGTGACAGTTTTACCACTGTATGATCAGTTCATTGTCTCCATCCAGCTACATCGTGACATACAATATTACAGATGGTGACAGTTTTACCACTGTATGATCAGTTCATTGTCTCCATCCAGCTACATCGTGACATACAATATTACAGATGGTGACAGTTTTACCACTGTATGATCAGTTCATTGTCTCCATCCAGCTACATCGTGACATACAATATTACAGATGGTGACAGTTTTACCACTGTATGATCAGTTCATTGTCTCCATCCAGCTACACGTGACATACAATATTACAGATGGTGACAGTTTTACCACTGTATGTATCAGTTCATTGTCTCCATCCAGCTACATCGTGACATACAATATTACAGATGGTGACAGTTTTACCACTGTATGATCAGTTCATTGTCTCCATCCAGCTACATCGTGACATACAATATTACAGATGGTGACAGTTTTACCACTGTATGATCAGTTCATTGTCTCCATCCAGCTACATCGTGACATACAATATTACAGATGGTGACAGTTTTACCACTGTATGATCAGTTCATTGTCTCCATCCAGCTACATCGTGACATACAATATTACAGATGGTGACAGTTTTACCACTGTATGATCAGTTCATTGTCTCCATCCAGCTACATTGTGACATACAATATTACAGATGGTGACAGTTTTACCACTGTATGATCAGTTCATTGTCTCCATCCAGCTACATCGTGACATACAATATTACAGATGGTGACAGTTTTACCACTGTATGATCAGTTCATTGTCTCCATCCAGCTACATCGTGACATACAATATTACAGATGGTGACAGTTTTACCACTGTATGATCAGTTCATTGTCTCCATCCAGCTACATCGTGACATACAATATTACAGATGGTGACAGTTTTACCACTGTATGATCAGTTCATTGTCTCCATCCAGCTACATCGTGACATACAATATTACAGATGGTGACAGTTTTACCACTGTATGATCAGTTCATTGTCTCCATCCAGCTACATCGTGACATACAATATTACAGATGGTGACAGTTTTACCACTGTATGATCAGTTCATTGTCTCCATCCAGCTACATCGTGACATACAATATTACAGATGGTGACAGTTTTACCACTGTATGATCAGTTCATTGTCTCCATCCAGCTACATCGTGACATACAATATTACAGATGGTGACAGTTTTACCACTGTATGATCAGTTCATTGTCTCCATCCAGCTACATCGTGACATACAATATTACAGATGGTGACAGTTTTACCACTGTATGATCAGTTCATTGTCTCCACCCAGCTACATCGTGACATATAATATTACAGATGGTGACAGTTTTACCACTGTATGATCAGTTCATTGTCTCCATCCAGCTACATCGTGACATACAATATTACAGATGGTGACAGTTTTACCACTGTATGATCAGTTCATTGTCTCCATCCAGCTACATCGTGACATACAATATTACAGATGGTGACAGTTTTACCACTGTATGATCAGTTCATTGTCTCCATCCAGCTACATCGTGACATATAATATTACAGATGGTGACAGTTTTACCACTGTATGATCAGTTCATTGTCTCCATCCAGCTACATCGTGACATACAATATTACAGATGGTGACAGTTTTACCACTGTATGATCAGTTCATTGTCTCCATCCAGCTACATCGTGACATATAATATTACAGATGGTGACAGTTTTACCACTGTATGATCAGTTCATTGTCTCCATCCAGCTACATCGTGACATATAATATTACAGATGGTGACAGTTTTACCACTGTATGATCAGTTCATTGTCTCCATCCAGCTACATCGTGACATATAATATTACAGATGGTGACAGTTTTACCACTGTATGATCAGTTCATTGTCTCCATCCAGCTACATCGTGACATATAATATTACAGATGGTGACAGTTTTACCACTGTATGATCAGTTCATTGTCTCCATCCAGCTACATTGTGACATATAATATCAACATAATGCAATTATTTACCTAAATATATATGATGTCACACTTTCGAGTTAATAACACTGTAAACTTTTAGTGTTAACTTAATCCATTGATGGTGTTGTAACTTAACACCAATATCGGTGTAAAAAAAACGGTAACACCGTTCCTGGTGTAAAGTTAATCCAAACAATAAAAAGTGTATTGTTTACCCAAATTTGGTGTAACATCAATCCAAAGTTGGTGTAAGTGTGCAACGTTACACCAAAATTGTGTAACTTTACACCAAATTCTCGCTTGAAAGTGTAAAGTTACACCCCAGTGGTGTTACTTTACACCAACTTTTCACTTGAATGGGTAACCTTTCACCACAGCGGTGTTACATTACACCAAATCTCCGTTTGAAGTATTACCTAATAAATAATTAATTACACCGCAGTGGTGTTACTTTACTCCAGATCCTAACTTGAAAGTGTAACCTTACACCACAGTGGTGTTACTTTACACCAAAGCCGTATTTGAAAGGGTAACCTTACACCTTTGCGGTGTTTCTTTACACCAGATCCTCGTTTGAAAGGGTAACCTTACACCACAGTAGTGTTACTTTACACCAAATCATAACTTGAAAGGGTAACCTTACACCACAGTGGTGTCACTTTACACCAAATCATAACTTGAAAGTGTAACCTTACACCTCAGCGGTGTTACTTTACACCAGATCTTCGTTTGAAGTGTTACCTTACACCACAGTGGTGTTACTTTACACCAAATCATAACTTGAAAGTGTAACCTTACACCTCAGCGGTGTTACTTTACACCAGATCTTCGTTTGAAGTGTTACCTTACATCACAATGGTGTTACTTTACACCAAACCATCCCATGAAGTGTTACATTACATAATAGACCTAAGGGACTTTATTTGGGTTATGTTCTGTACGAAATGGCGGCCAGCTCAAAGATCATTTGACAGAGAGGGGAATAACAACATCTAACAAAACTAAAGAGCCACTTTTGAAATGAGCCGAAGTTGCCGACCAGTTAAATTTATCGTCTCTCGAGACAGACGATTACGAAGAAACATCTCGAAATAGGAGGACGATGGTTGTTGATGCCATATCAAGTTGCAAGTCGCAGCTACCCGATATCGGGTTTGGATATATCTTTGTGGATCTCAGTAGTGATTGTGGTTGGGGTCAAGACCGAATCAGGCATTATAAAGATGACAACGCATTTAAACTTTTCCAACAGAACCACATCAGTAATATCGTGTATCCGAGACACGACAGAACGGGGAGCCATATGGGAACTAAAGGCTTTATCAAGTCTGGTTGTTGTACATGTGTTGTGTAAGTAATTAGAACCTTTTTTTAAGTGTAGACATGTAATTTTTATGACGCCATTTTACTGTAGACAAAGAAGGAAATGGAGGCGTCATCAAACGTTGTTTTGATGTAATCGTTCACAACTCACACATATTGCAACGGAAGAACATGTACATTATTTCAAATAATCGTTAGATAAGTAATTTTTAAAAATGTTGTCAACTTTGAAGTTTTTATGGTTGCAATAGATTTCTGGAGCGGAGTTTAAAAAAATGTAAAATTACAAATAAAAGATAGTATTTAGAATCGCTTGCGTACTGTATTATGGTCACTGACAAAGACAGTGATTTAGGTTTGGATGTTTAATACATATACAGCAATTAAATGTACAAACATGAAAACCGTTAACTGTATACTATACAAACCCATTCTCATCTGTACATGTGTTAGAATGTGTAAAAGTATACATATACAGTACACGTAAATGTTTCCATAATGAACAAATTAATCAAATGCGGGTACATTGTACTATGACTCTCTAATGAATTTACATTTTTTTTAAATCTACACAATCAATAAATAACAACAATTTCGGAACCATATATACACTTGACAAACAGGACTATACAATGTATTTCATACCTAAAAATTTGCAACGATATATTGATATAAATAAATTTAACTCTTTGTTGTTTCATAGTTATACGTATACCCTGAATAGAATTTTATAGGCTCTTTAATTTTAACATATATGAGTATATAAAGTTAGTCCCATTACATTAAATTTCTAAGTGGTATTTTTTTAGAAGAACAAGATGCTTTGTGGTTTGTTTTGTATTTTTTTTCAGGATGTAGATGGTGCTATAAACAAACGTGTACAGGAACCACCAATTCGGGAAGACGGTCACACCGATCTTGGATGAAGGTTACACACATATGGGAAGAAGGTTACACCGATCTTAGATGAAGTTTACATCAATTTGGGAAGAACATTACACTGATCTTAGATGAAGTTTACACCGATTTGGGATGAAGGTTACACCGATATTGGATGAAGGTTACACTGATCCTGGATGAAGGTTACACCAATTTTGGATTAAGGTTACACCAATTTTGGATGAATTTGGGATGAAGGTTACACCGATTTGGGATGAACGTTACACTGATATTGGATGAAGGCTACACCAATTTGGGAAGACGGTTACACCGATATTGGATGAAGGTTATACCAATTTGGGATGAAGGTTACACCAATTTGGGATGAAGGTTACACCGATCCTGGATGAAGGTTACACCAATTTGGGATGATGTTAACACCAATTTTGGATGAAGGTTACACCAATTTGGGATGAGGTTACACCAATTTGGGATGAGGTTACACCGATCCTGGATGAGGTTACACCTTTTTTGGATGAAGGTTACACCAATTTAGGAAAAAGGTTACACCTATTTTGGATGAAGGTTACATCTATCCTGGATTAAGTTTACACAAAAAGGTGGCACCACAGCTGCCTCCTTTTTTGGTGTAACTTAATACCAGTGGTGTAACTTTACACCAGTGGTGTAACCTAAAAATATGATGTCACATTGCACCAAAAAAGGAGGCAGCTGTGGTGCCACCTTTTTTGGTGTAACTTAACACTCAAAAGTTTACAATATACATATACAAACATAATTTTGACAGCTCTGGCATAAATATTCATGCAATTTTGTTGGGGAAAGGTCACAAGAATGTGACCTCTAATGGGATGTTGTCAGTCCTCTTTGAAAGGGAGTTCTGTATTTCTAATCAGATTAATTAAATCCTAATTTCTATGCAATAATATTCCATCTAAAATCTATCAAATTAAATTTTAAACTTGGATTTACCTTTTACGAAATACAAATGCAGGTGGTTTGTTTTAGAATGTTTCAGTCAATGTCGTGGGACTTTTGTTGTTTGGTTTCGGGGATGTATTGGGACTTTAAAAGCCCTATCTCTAAGAATCCTATTACATTCTTTACGTTTAGTATTAAAAGAAATGATTCCATCTTGATTTGAAATTGTCGTTAGTCTGATCACCATTCGCTCTAACATCAGAAATTCAGAGAAAACATGGCCTAGTGGTTCAGAAGGTGATTAGGTTAATTTCACGATTCATTTCTCATTTACTGTAAAACCTGTGACGATATTTTCTTCTTTAAAATCAGCAAGTAGGTAAAGAATGGAGTTCCTTTGAGCATTTTTAAAAAAAAATGTAAATTTTATACCGTTAGAAATTATTTCATTTTGATTTAAAGATTGTCGTTAAGCTGTAATTAGCCTAATCACTTATTAAACAGCTGGGTTCTGGACAATATTCTTAACAAATAGGAGTGTCATCATTAAGGGAGAACGTAACGTCATCATTCAAACCGCACTTACACATTAAATTTATCGGCTACAGAAATTCCATATTAAGGCGCGATAAGTGTAATTAACTGAAATTAAAATTAAGTAAAGCTTCATCATCTGGAGGCTTGGGGGAGGAAATCGTATGTGTGGAGATACACAGTAAGTACGTTCGGGACACTATCGGGAAAGGTTTCCGGACACGTCCGGAATTACTTCCCTTGTCCCCGGATACCTCCTGACCTAATTAAGATAGTTATTTAGTTTGTATCGATATATATTTAAGCGGTTTAATTAAGGCTATATTGATAAATGAACGATGTAGAACATGAAACGGAAGTGGACATGCAGTAAATGTAGCAGTTTATAAACAAACAAAAACATATCAATGATAACCATGGCCATCCTTGTTGTTACCCGGATGTTATTCATCATTTATGAATGACTTTTGCCATACATTGAGACAAGGGTTTGTTGATGGTTTGATCATTTAAGGAGGTGGTTGTCATTGTCTATAAACATTGTGTTGCGTTTGCGAATGTCTGTATGTTTGGAAGGCTGCGATATATTCATGTGTCTCCTTGCAGCAGAGGTACTTTTACCATTTTGATAGCGTTATCTCACTGAAAACTCCAGAAACAAAACACGCACATCCCCCACAGTCAGTCGTCACACTCCCTTTATGCTGAGCGCGCGGTAAGCTTCATGTGAGCTATATTGAGGGGACAAAGTCTTACTCACAAGGTCGAATGCTCAACTCAACGAAAAATATTGAAGCGATGTCAAGTGAGACCTTTGGAAGAAAAACACCATATAGGATAAAGAGAACAGAGAATATCTCAATTTTAGTCGCCTTTTTAAATCATGCAATAGGCACAGAAGGTAGAATACTCTACCTTCTACAACTGTACCTGCATGATATCGTTGTCTTCAAACAAAGTATTTACCCAAAGTCTAGGTGTGTGTCGCCAATTTCTCAGATCCTCTGTGTTGGTATGTTTAGAGGAACATGGCGTACTTGTTTGTTTGTTTGTTTGATTTATTAACGTCCTATTAACAGCTATGCGAATTGAACAGATATATCAGACGATTTTGTTCGGAAGTGCATCTCTGTTTTTCCTAATCAATGGTGAAATGGGTTCAGAAATATAATGTGCGTTAAGATGTGGAGATCGGGCATGCACTCAGACTCTATCTGGCATCCAGACTAAATGGAAAGTATCACAGAGAGTCGGACAATGATCTTCTGGAGAGGCTTCAAGATATCTCTTAAATCATACTAGTCGCAAGTACCTTATCAGAGGTATAAACGGGATATGGAAATGTGCACAGAACCAAGAGGCTCTGGGAATGTATGAGGATAGCCAGCAATGGCAATGATTCTTAGAGACCAAGGTCGTGAAAAAACAGAGAGAGACTCCAGGAATAATTCTCAAAGACATAAAGGTAATAAAATACAACGAAGATATCTGGAGACTTAGGCAATGAACAAATGATTATTAAGAGGTTCTGGAATTGATCGCCAAGGAAGAACAGAAAGAGGCCATCATTTGTCCAACATCTCCATGACACTCTGGCTTGATACACACGTCCCGGGCTTGTCCTCCTTTTAGACATATCGTGAAATCGAAAAATAAGAAAACCGTGTTTTCGTGATAAAGGTCAAGTTAATAATTGTGCATGATCAGAAAAACTCTACTTTTACTTAACACAGCTATGTACGAACAATTCTATACGTCAGAGACACGCGAATAAAAACTATGAACATATTTAATAAGATCATTGCACCATTCAGAGACACGTTACTTTAGTTATCTGCCGAGTCCATCAAGTACCGCACAATGTCCTTCTTCCGGGAGTGGGGCCAACAACCAGACCGCATTTCCAGTAATTGCGCATGCGTACATTTACGAAGTGAATCACTGAATTCTCTATTTTGGGTCTATATAGTTTACAACTGAATCACATTTTACTTCAGATACACAACTGTGTAGATAGATACTTGATGCAGAGAAATTGAAGAAAATTATTGATTGATTGGATTGTGGACTGATTATACAAAATTCACAAAGGTAGGCGTTTTGGTGTTATCGATGGTGAAGGAAGATTTGGTTTTAGGAAATTAATTATTTATTTTGTTTTACAAAACAAAGAAAACGCATTAAATGGATATGTTAGTAATGCACATGGTACTTTGAATTTTTATAACGACAGCAAATATTATTTTGTTTAAAATATCAATGTAATATTGTGTCTAAGTGGTTTGTACAAATCATGGTTAATGTTACACCAAACAGATATAACGATCGCACAAGGGTTAATTATCAAACACTAATTACATTTACCGTCATATAATGACTGACATTATTGTTTTATTCAAATAATTAAGATAAGATTATATGTAGCCTTGAAGACCCGTACATTTTGCACCAATCCATGGTATTATGATTAGATGATTTATTCATTTTCATTTTTCGAAATCTCTCAACATGACATCCGGACAGTTTCGCTCGTGTTAACTCTTTATCTGAAAATAACCCATAGAGATATAGAACTCTCATTAACTGAGGATTCTTAAGTTAAAGGATCTACTGAGTTAAGGAATGTCCCAGAAAAATAACAAAGCTAGAATAGTGTACTAAATACAGTAGGTCAGACCGGCACAGGGGTGTTGTTTGTCTATTGTTGTTCAATATAGTGACGTATTTGTTTTCTTGTTTATTAATCATATAATTATTTAATTTACTCTTGTTTTATTCAAATTATCCCAGGGTTTGAAATAATACACCTGCCGATAAATTAGGTTTATAAAATTAAGGAAATATTTCGAGGTGTTATTGATAAGTATCCGTAATTAATACCATATTTAAGATTGTGCCTTTATTAAACAAATAAAGTGTAGTTTTCCTTATACAGCCATGTCCATGGACTTAACATTCAGTGATGTACATTTAATGACCAACACAGCATTCATAGGAGTCAAAATATACCCGGGAAATATGTAGTATCACAGTCAAAATATCCCGGGATATCTGTAGTATCACAGCCAAAATATACCCGGGATATCTGTAGTATCACAGCCAAAATATCCCGGGATATCTGTAGTATCACAGTCTAAATATACCCGGGATATCTGTAGTATCACAGCCAAAATATCCCGGGATATCTGTAGTATCACAGTCTAAATATACCCGGGATATCTGTAGTATCACAGCCAAAAAAAACCCGGGATATCTGAAGTATCACAAATATTCCTTTGATGTTCAGCCCAATAAAGTTAGGAATGCTTCCAGTGATCGATACAACTGCCATGTTATACGGAAATTACATAGTTAGGCCATAGTTTTTTTTTTTTTTTTTTTAATGTTTTGCGACCGCGTGCTTGGTAGGTTTGAGGTCTCTTGGGCGAAAAAACGAACATTACATTTTTTCCGAACTGGGCAAATTGTGCCCTATGCGATATTGTTTTTCTCATATTTTAAGTCTTTTTTTTTTCAAAGGACAAAAATTTACTTTTTTGTAACAAGGTGCGTTCTGTTAAAAACATTTCTGTTTTGCTATAGCCAAAAAAAAAAGTTTTAGCAACTTTTGCTAAGGTGTTTTCTGATCTAGAGTTACAAGTGAATCTTTAAAAAGAAAACTATTTTCTAAATTTGATCAGTTGAAATAAAATAACTTATTTTTGTAGAAAAATGTACAAAACCATTTTGAACCCCAAAAAAACTTTAATTCCTTAGCAAAATATTGTGTTTATTTTCTTGTGTGTGTTTTTTCGCTTTGCTAGCTAGTAGGTTCAAGAAAATCAAAATGACGCAAAACAGAAAAAAAAAAACCACAAGTATGCATGGCCTTATTATTCATAACGATAGAAATTTATCCCTGAAAACAAACTTTATATTCTAAAGACAATAGTTTGGGGTTTTGAGTTAAGACTATTACAGAAATACAAATATCACTACAGACAGGTTTTTAATGGTACGATCGTGTTTCTACCATCATAAATGATTATATAGGACAACAATGTTTGCAAGTCGATGACGGTGCATAGTTTAAAACATAGCTTTAAGATCATACATGCATATACATTTTACATGTACTTGTTTTATCATGATTTCTGTATCGAATGTCTGTTGACATACAACTCACTGATACTTTAAATTTTCTGATTGCTATACAAGTTTTGTGTTAACAATACGAGGACAAAAATGGATAACGTTTTGCAGTGGAAGTATATAACTATAACGTAACAATTGTTTCAGTAGAAGTATATAACTATAACGTTACAATTGTTTCAGTAGAAGTATATAACTATAACGTTACAATTGTTTCAGTAGAAGTATATAACTATAACGTTACAATTGTTTCAGTAGAAGTATATAACTATAACGTTACAATTGTTTCAGTAGAAGTATATAACTATAACGTTACAATTGTTTCAGTAGAAGTATATAACTATAACGTTACAATTGCTTCAGTAGAAGTATATAGAGAATACACGGTTAGTATCTTACAATACAAGGTTTATTTTGGTGCGAGACTTAGGAAAGCCGAGATGACGAGGCTTTGCCGAGTCATCTCGGCTTTCCGTGTCGAGCACCAAAATAAATCTTGTATTGTAAGATACTAACCGTGTATTCTGTTTATCCTGCAACCATTATGGCTTTCAAAACGAAAGCAAATTGACAGTTCCTTACTTTGTTTCGCTCGAAGCGAGACGCTTCTTTGATGCGGAGGTAAAGATTCATTCACTTAACCGAATGAGAGTGTACTCCTTTTTACTGCCGTGGGAAATAAATAAGCGCATTCACAAACAGTAACCGTAATTCTATTTAGGGTGATATATCACTGAAAGGAAATGAAAATACTCAAATAACAACCCAATAAATACCCATTAAAGAATTACTTAACAATACATACATTTGTCATGAGCCAAGAAAAAGACGACACCGCCATACGAGATTTTCGATATCGTAAAAATGACGTCATTTCGATGAATGTGACGTCACGTTTTAGCGGGACTGAATGACGTTTCATTCACCGGGAGGTTCAAGTTCTGGGTCAAGTTAGAAAAAGTTCCGTCAGATATGGAACAAATTCACGTGATCGTATTGACGGATAAAGCATATCGTATTGACGGATAAAGCATAAGTTTATCCGGCAGTAGTTATCGGTCAGTATGTGGGACAGTTGCAGGATAAATAACTATAACGTTACAATTGCTTCAGTAGAAGTATATAACTATAACGTTACAATTGCTTCAGTAGAAGTATATAACTATATTTACATTTACTTGTCACTTCTACTATATAAACTAACCACGGCAAAGTGAGTATTAGTCCGCTTAACCTGCCTATATCAATAATAGGCTTTTAAAAATTTTTTTGCCTTATATATAGTCAGCTCGCGGTACCTCTTAAAATGTGAAATCGTAGCACAGATTTGGCCTACGCTACGTCAGCAGCATATTTCTAATTTATCCTGCAACTGTCCCACATACTGACCGATAACTACTGCCAGATAAACTTGTGCTTTATCCGTCAATACGATATGCTTTATCCGTCAATACGATCACGTGAATTTGTTCCATATCTGACGGAACTTTTTCTAACTTGACCCAGAACTTGAACCTTCCGGTGAATGAAACGTCAGTCAGTCCCGCTAAAACGTGACGTCACATTCACCGAAATGACGTCATTTTTACGATATCGAAAATCTCGTATGGCGGTGTCGTCTTTTTCTTGGCTCATGACAAAGGTATGTATTGTTAAGTAATTCTTTAATGGGTATTTATTGTTATTTGAGTATTTTCATTTCCTTTCAGTGATATATCACACTGAATAGAATTACGGTTACTGATTGTGAATGCGCTTATTTATTTCCCACGGCAGTAAAAAGGAGTACACTCTCATTCGGTTAAGTGAATGAATCTTTACCTCCGCATCAAAGAAGCGTCTCGCTTCGAGCGAAACAAAGTAAGGAACTGTCAATTTGCTTTCGTTTTGAATGCCATAATGGTTGCAGGATAAACAGAATACACGGTTAGTATCTTACAATACAAGTTTTATTTTGGTGCTCGACACGGAAAGCCGAGATGACTCGGCAAAGCCTCGTCATCTCGGCTTTCCTAAGTCTCGCACCAAAATAAACCTTGTATTGTAAGATACTAACCATGTATTCTCTATATATCGTCAATGCAATGCCGGGAAAACGTACACATACCTATATATTGGGATCTTACGTACTCCACTGCCCCCATGTTACATCACATTTATGAAATTAAACAACTGTGTACAATGAAATACTTCCGACACCCTTCTATTTCACACATTTGTAATGGCCACCGTTCACACATTTAGTAGTGCAAATGGCAGCCAATCAACGTCGCTTCCGGTTTTATTTTAAAAAAAACCACGTGTAGTTAAGCAATGCCAAATATTTAGGCAGTTGTACTTGCATGCTGCTGTTGATATATTTTTGTATGTTTGCCCTTTGAAATTGTTAATTTTAGATGTTAGGAATTTTTCATCAAACGAACACCTTAAAACTGTTAAAAAATCGTTTAAATATCGAAAAAAATACAACATTAAGATACAATATCTGCATATTTCTAACATCTTATCTCTTTTGTTGTTTGTTTCAGAATCATCCAACAAGAAATGACGCAAAAGAAATGTTTACTTGTTAGTCTCGTATTGATGACCGGAATAGTCGCCATTTTGTCCCAGCAGTGTCCGAGCGACCTCTGTCGTTGTGAAAGAGGACATCCAGGAAAAGGTCGCATTATAAACTGCCGGTCACGTGGTCTCCAGCAAATCCCTCACTTCCGGCCATCAGATGAACTGTTCTATGAACTCACACTGGCCAATCAGGATAACTGCGGCAAGTGTAACAACTTCACGCGTATAGAAGCTAACGCCTTTAATGGCTTAAAGATAAATGTTCTTCGTGTGGACAACATCAACCTGAACTTTGTTTCCGATCACGCGTTCTATGGATTAGTGATGTACGTTGAGGAAATTTCCCTCCAAGGAAATGGACACCACCCTCCTCCATATCGTTCTCTATCCACCCTATCAAACTTGAAGAAACTGACGCTGAAAGGATTTCAACAGACTTCGATCACCCGAACAAACTCCGACTTCAGGCGCTTGACAAACCTACAGGAACTCGTGCTGAAGAACATGGATATATCATACATCACGAAAGACGCTTTCAGAGACAGGCTTCCAAACCTAAAAAAATTACGGATGGAGTACCTGCCACTCGGAAGTCTTCCTGATTCTGGGTTGATGCCGCTGACTAACCTAGAGGAGTTAAGCGCTGTGTATGTAAATTTAAAACGGATCCCTTTCGGAGCCTTTAGGGCATTTAAAAAGTTAAAAGTGTTGGACCTGTCACATAACGCCATAAACGACCTAGTTCCGGATTGTTTTAAAGGGATTGAACATTCCTTAGAATATCTGGGTCTCCATTTAAACCTACTGGATGAAAGAACCATGGGTCCTTTAGCGTCGCCGAACTGGGAAAAACTGAAACAGTTGAACCTCGGTCACAATTACCTAAAAAGCTTACCTAATGGGCTGTTTTATAACATGGCGGCTTTAGAATACCTTAATTTGGATTCAAACAGAATCACCGCCCTGGAATCTGGTTCGCTGTTGGGTCTCCAGAATCTGACGTATCTTGACTTATCTGGGAACATGATCTCCTCCTTAGTTCCGACAATGTTTCGTCGTACTCCCCGACTTTCGGAGCTGGATCTTAGTGGGGAAAACACACGACGGTTTAATCTGACAGCTGGTGGTTTGCAAGGCCTAGAGGAGACACTTAAGAAGTTGTACATGAAGAATACACCACTTGTCGAGGCAGAACTTTGGAGAGCAGTTCAGAATCTCCACCAAATACACACGCTACAGCTTGACGGAACTGGTCTTCGTGAAATTCCAGATTATCAATTCATACACAACCGGCACCTCGAGGAACTGAAGCTGGAACAAAATCAATTTAGTCGACTTAATGAGAGAACATTTTACGGATTGTCGCAGTCATTGAAGATCTTGTATCTCCAGGGCAACGAGTTTCGTACGATTGGACGATGTGTAATGAAACAGCTTAGCTCACTGGACACCTTGTATCTGGGCAACAACCCACTGGATTGTGACTGTAAACATCACTTCCTAAGACAGTGGATCATCGATAGAATCGCAGACGACTTTCTCAATGAATTCATTATCGAAAGTTACTGTAATACTCCCCACCAATATAAAGGTACGGCTTTGTGGGAAATACCGGACGCGGATCTTGTCTGTGATTCTGCGCATGGAGAGGACATATGTGAGAATATTTCAACCGTTTCCGTACCTCCATCAACAAGCCGAACTACACCTTTCCCAACATTAGAACCACATTCAGGAAATGGATCATCTGTGTTTCGATTTACAAAAATAATTGAGACAGATACTGGGATACATCTGGAGTGGACAGCCGACGATGAAATAGAGACTGGGTTTAGTTTAGAGTACCAACTATTGGGCAAGACTTCAGAGATCAGAGCGGAGCAGCTGCTCAGCTCTCGGCGGAACTTTTATATCTCGCATCTGGACAGGAACTCTCATTACCTTCTGTGTCTCCGAGTGAACCCGCGACATCGAGTGATTCCTAATACAGAACAGCGTACATGTATTGCTGTTCGAACGCTCCCTTAAACCGTAAACGGTTACACACGTTATAAACTAAAGACTACGTGCCATCCCGGTTATAAGTTTACATATGTCACCATTTCGTCGTGAGATATTCCGGACATATGATACATATACATAATATGTAGTGTGGCGGCATTAGTAGCTCCCTAGCCTTGGTACGAAGGTTCGTGTTTATGGAAGCCGCATAGTCAAATAGCTAGCTTTAATGGCTGAAGGTGTTTTCTTTGAGTTGTATTGGACCAACGTCGATCGCATCCTTGGATCGATTGCTTGATGGTGTTTAGCGTCTTTGTTCCGGTTATGACCGAGCCTAGGACATCCTGTCCGTATCCCTGGCTTCTGCAAGTCTCATTTGGTGGCAGCGATGGGATATATACGAACCCGCGCGCCTCCGAAGAAAACATTTTAATTTGTTTTATAAAGAAATATTCTTATATATGTACATTGTACTTGTTATACGCGATTTGTTTATTGATGACCTATTTGTGATTATAACAATTTAATGCGCCAGTTCCGGAACAAAAATTCTCCATAGGAAAGCATTACGTATTTTAAGGAAAGCTCCTTAACTTAAGAATTTTCCTTAACTTTTCTTATGCTTTCCTATGGAGAATTTTAAGTTAAGGAATTCCTTAAAGTTAATGAATTTTCATGAAACTTGGCCGCTAGGTGTAAATTGTAGTGTGAATTTCTTTTTAGTTACCGTGAAAGATATTTACATTATTCTCAAAAGCTCGGTGATTGTATAAATTGTATAAATTAACAACATACTTGTATATACATTTGTGATTACCTTTATGATTTCCACCTTACAATAAAATCACTGACTAAATAGAACATATTTGCAGCATACTCAAAGTCGCTTCATTTTGTTGATGGTTGACTGGCATCTCCTTCTGTGATAACATTTATACTTGTGATATAATTATGTTGAAGATTGAATAAAGTTTTTTTGTACATTATTTTCATATTTCAGTTTTTTTCATAGCATCATTTTTTTAACTTTCTTATTCGCTTGGTTTTCTACAACATTGTACAAAATGGAGATTGTTAATGATCGCAAAAGGCGACTAAATTATGATATTGTCTTCATATTCTTCCTAACGTCTCCCCCGACACCGCCTCACTTTAGGCCTTCTGTTGAGCGCTCGCCCTTGTGAGGTAGCTAGGCTCTGGATTCTGTCTCCTGGCCCAACATAGTCTATGAAAGTGGTAGTTTCTATTAAGCGCTTAGCATAAAGGGAATGGGACGACTGGTTTGTTCGTTGTCAGTTTAATGTGATCGGTGGGGTTGTGCTACGCCAACATGCTTCAGTGGAATAGCATTATCAATCGGGCAACAGTTCTTTTTTTTATAAAAAGACACAACACATACATGGGAGGCCGTCCTTACATGACCCT
Organism: Argopecten irradians; assembly: GCF_041381155.1. Classification (NCBI taxonomy): domain Eukaryota; kingdom Metazoa; phylum Mollusca; class Bivalvia; order Pectinida; family Pectinidae; genus Argopecten; species Argopecten irradians. The sequence goes on from NC_091144.1 coordinate 4,616,143, forward strand.
GGTTGTCATATATGAACTTAATTTAATTGAACAAACAGCATGACGAAAATATTATAAAAGAAATTGATTCCAAGATTATGCTGATAGATTGTTTTAAAATTTTATGTTATAAATAAATTATCTTTTCCGTTACTAAGATATTTAGCTATATTATATATTATTAGTTATATAGTCAGTTATTATATGACTGTCGCTTTTGCTGCATTTTGATTGGCCTATACGTTTCTCAGAAGTATTCATCAACTGCGATATCAACCCCAAAATTGGCGTCGAAAAGCACGCGAGGTTACTGGACTCAGTCCAGATACCTCTCGCGAGTCCAGTAACCTGTGTCAAAAATAGATCGAGGAAACCTCCCTTGAGATGTGACGTCATAATCACTTTTGACGTCAAGTCGTACCCAAATATAGCGTTACGGAAGTTTCTTTATTCAAAGACGTCGGGTTAATCTATTGTGACGTCATTATACATAGTCGGCAACATATTTGGCGGAAGGCAACAAGTTTTGTAAAAGGAACATTTGCAAGTATCATCCTGTTTATTGTAGTTAAGTCTTTTTGAAGAACCGGGTTAATATCCTGTAAAAGTCATATAATAAAACAGTTATCGACCTATTTTCAGATGGATACGGTGAGTTATCAACCCTCGAAAATGATATATAACCCTCGGCCTCCGGCCTCGGGATATATTACTTACTCGGGTTGATAACTCACCGTATCCACCTGAAAATAGGTCGATAATTGTATATTATTGACCCCCTATAAAGGCATACAGGGTCGGTAAGATTTATACGGGGCGAGGGTGTAGCCCCAGCCTCCTATATGTCTTACTAACCCTCTATGCCTTTATAGGGGTAAGTACATGTAACTGACTATATAACGAATTAATCTCATCGAGGACCATCGGTTTGTTTCATTAGGTCTTTGTTTTCTATTTGTATTGTCAAGAATATGAAATCAAAATTGAATCATGCTGGCGAAGGATACAAACAATCGCTGGTTTTTTTTTTTTTTTTTTTTAAATAATTGGCCTAATAATAATAATATTTATGTATTTCATTCCGGAACCTACAAATATACTTACCTGGTATAAGAAACCTGTAGAATAATAGGTACTGAATAATTTATAAATCAAAAATAATTTCGTCATTCCAAGTGCACAGTAGCTATATAGGCCTACCTCAATACAACACTAGCATCACTAACAAAAGTGACACAAACACCCATCCTACATTTTAAAGCGCAATCTCCTTGATCATCTCCGCATTCTCGTTGTGATTATCACTTTAAAGGTATGCCGATAAATCGATTGTAGAATGAGGATTGATTTATAGGTACGCACCCCTCCATTTGTTTATAATTCCAGTCGAAAAAACGCTTGAATTGTTACGTTTGATTTTCAAACTGATGATCTGATGATCAAGTTAAGGAGTTTTTAAACTCTCCTTGTAACTAGCTGACGACGAAAATGATACACCAAAAATACCCTCCAGTTGCCGACGTCATCAGTTTTCGCGGATTTTCACAGACGATTTGTGTCAAATAAAGGTATCATTTTATGCTGTCGGTATTATCCATGGAAAACTGATCAATTCTGATACAAGAAAGAAAGGAAAATATTCGGGGATGCGGGAAATGTATTGATATCTTTTTTAACGTTTTCCTAATTAAAATGGTTAGTAAGATTTTGCTTTTATTTTGAATGTAAGACACTCCGTGACTTGAATGAGAGAAAAAAATGATGTGATGTTGAAAAAATTTTTGGAATTATTTTAATGAAATTTATAAATGAAAAAAATTTCCATTGAAAATAAGAAACACTGTACTTTGTAGTTCCAATAAAAATGTTATAATCGATCTAGTTGTACATTTAACAGTACTTTTAAAACAGTTATGGCAAGTCAAAGCGTTCTTTGGAAATTCATGATGCCCCTTAAGCTTAATCATGCACTGCATAGTGGTACCATAATTTCCATGACCCAATCGAGGACATTTTTTATCCATTTTTTGTTAAAATGGGGCTGCTATCGTCTTAGTTGTAGCGATTTTTGATCTAGACCCCTAAAACTCTATAATGATCTATAGGCACTCTGGTGGGTCCGTATTGATATAAACTTTAAAATTGTATAAACAGCGTGTATCTTCACGTGCGTATTACTGTTATCTTCGTAACCATCAGAAACGAAATAATTGAAATAATTGCACGAGTTTAGATATTACTCATGATAATTGTTCTACGTACATTGGCTTTACGATGTATGTAGAGAGTATGTAGATGCGTTTTATGACGCATGCCCACAAAGCTCCGTGACCCATGTCGCGTGCCAACTTCCGGTGTGGTTTAGAGGCCAGCCTTCGGTAACACATTTTGCGAGGTACGGAAACAAAACGAAAGTACACCGGAAATATAAAATGGCTGAACACAGTCGGTCGTGAGGACAGACCAATCTGTGTCGTTTCTGTGGGTACGCAATATGACAGTACTTAGATGGAAGAATTTCACGAGATCATGTTCCAGGAAGTGTTTTGCAATGACCGACGTTTGATGTGGTAGGATAGTCTAGGAGCTACAACAATGTCTGATTTATTTACCCATCTAGTGGTCTATCCCTACCAGATTTATCAAAATGCAGAACGTCTCGTTGACAGATTTTTCAAGCTCTCCAAACAAAACAAAAAAAATTTTTTTAGGCATTCGGCATCCCAACGAAGAGATTAGTTAAAGATGAGAATTTAGAGTTTATATAAAAATACACCATCTCCTCCAGTCACAAACCACTGATTACTTACTCCGACAACGTTAGAGGTTAACACGACGAGATACTTTTTAACATTGCGTCGTGTGACCTCTAACGAGCACGGCCACTGATTCATGTTGCTGGGCCACAGCTGATCAAAATGATGTAAAATGTATCAAAAGTCACATTTTATATGTTGTCACCTACCTTTTTAGATTTACATATCATAAATACAGATATTTATAAAATTGTTCCAACAAATTAGCCCAAGAAGCTGTGATTAATGCATTTCTTACCGGGCGTTATTGTAACCCTTGGAGTAACAAGAATGTAACTTTTGATGAAACTTCACAACAATGTTGCAGGTTTTGTACATACATATGCATGAATTCAGTTTTTCCTCTAAAATTTTGATTGCAATGGTAACCGGAGTTTTTTACATAAATTTTGTAAAATCGCCAACAACTCATTCGTTATTAGATTTGTTTTGTTAAATTGATCAAATGATGTGCAGTAAGATCGAAATTCCTGATATATCACATGTTTCATTACCAAGGAAACAAAACAGATGCTTCTGATTGACCAAAAGTTACAAAAGAACCGAGATGGATCACTCGGCTAGTCAAAGGGGAAAAACTCGTTTTTATACAGACCGCATCAATTTCAATATCTCGAGTAGTCTCGCATTCACAAGACTCTCGCCACTGAATGGGTCAAGAGGTGGGAGTTTGAGCATTGCGAGATTACATCTCGATAATTTTCCGGTAATCTGTTATATTTCCGAAGATTGCTGGAAATTACCCCGGGATTTTGCGATTGGAACCACATGTAATGATTTTACACTTTCCTATCGTACAATTCTCCATGACATGACCCAATCCAGGATCAGCTATTGTTATCACAGGAATCTGAAAATTAGTTACAGTTTACTAAAGTATATGAAGGGGTTTTTGTTTTTGTTTTAAAGGTAGGTTTCGCCCAATGAAGTATACAGTTTACGAAATTGAAATTTACCCTGTATATAGATATAATCTTCAGATCATTTTCGATGCATACAGCGAACAATATGGGTGGGCGATGACCGCCTTAAATCCCTACGGCCTAATAGTCCGAAGGCCCAAAAGTCCTAAGGCCCGTTAGTCCGAAGGCCCAATTGTCCGAAGGCCCGATATTCCGACAACAGATAATGTATCTGGAATTTAAATGCGAACAGTACCCAATATGACACAAATATTTATAACAGTTTTCCATACAAAAGGCTCTGTAGTAAACTTGCTAAGATAAACTTATCTGCCTATTTAGATTTGACACTGAAAATGATTATAAACAACGAAATGTAGCGAATTTAAAAAGAGCATAATCTTGAAATACGTATTTGATGTTAAAGAGTATATAATTTCATATTTTAACATAGCTGCAATATTGTAGCTCAAAAGCACTGTGATGTACCCAATCTGGAGTGGACGCTTCAAGATGGCTGCCGGTTCAGAACGAAAAAGGTAGGTGTCGATTACAAAGTGAGGTTTCTGCAGAAATAAGGAGCCGATTTTTCAATAGCATGGCTAGATTTTGAGAGAATTTGACAAGAAACACGCACTTCCATTCCTCTGGATCCATCATTACGTTTTATGGTTGTATCACTGCTAAGAAGAAGGCGTTAGTGGCGATTTAAAAATCGAAGCGTAACAATCATTGTAAACGTGCGATTTTCGGACGTTTTGATGCTTATATACCGAATGTTTCATCGCGTATATCACAAAAAGGCGTTTCTACTTAATTCTGCCAAAGCACAACTCATTTGGTCAACTTATTAATTAGTTATCGATGTTTAAACAATTTCGCATTGACATGGAGTGGACCCTGAATATTTACGATCTTTTAATCACGGAGTGGACTCGACATTTTGGGTACGGATTATACTTTTTGGATACAGAGTGGACACATTTGGATACGGAGTGGACAATTGTAAATGATAATAATTACATCCATTCATGTGTACGGTATGGTACTCATATGAGTTGCATTAATTTACTTTCGTTTAACAATTATTGTATTAATTAATAACTGATGTTTGTAGGGACCATGAGTTCGATGCAGTAGAAAGGGCAAGAGGTGCGAGGTAACGAAGAAAAGGAAACGTGAGCAAGCCAAATGAACCTTCCCGAAAGCCGCTTTTTAGTTAGGGAATTTCACCGAGCCCACGACACCAAAATCCTTTCACATGTTAGACGTGGACTCAATCTTAAAGACTGTGACTGAGTGTATTTAGGTCCAAATCGCAAAGACAGCGATTTTTTTGTGATCGATGCTATGCTTTATCAAGTAAATCAACATACAAGTACATGTGTGATTATGATTTTAACTTATCATAGAATTTTCTTTTCTTGAGTCATTAAAAACTATGGAAAATATTTCGTAAAACTATGAAGTAATAAAATATATCAAGGCCATGCTAAAGTGTATCATTATGATTCACTAATAATTGTGATGACATTGTGAACAATGATTATAATACAAAATAATATAATGTGAGAACAAACACCAAAAGTCGGCGAAAGCTCCACTGTAAAAACTAAATTTATTTCTGACTCCTGGTTACGTAAATTCTGAAAATCAAATAAAAACAAAAATTATATCTTTTAAGCACAGACAGTCATCAAAGTGAAATAGTGTCAAAAAGAAAAGTAAAGGACTAGCTATATTTCAACAATAAAAACATCTGTTCTGCAAATGTTCCAACAAAATACATGTGATGTATGTAGATGTTATCATCATCAAGCTTTATTTCTCCGTTAGAAGATATTGAATACAATCAAATCCACACAAAAATAAAGAAAAGAGTAATGAAAATAAAAGTTAAACAGGTCGGAGCTCGCTGAGCTCGCTGCTGGAATATACAACTTATGAATAAGTTATACAGCCGCGCAGTTCAGTAACGTTGGTTAACTTCAATAGTTCACAAAAGGCATCGCGTAACGCGTACAACATATTGAATTGACTTTATAAAGAATTGTCTTTGGTCTGCAACACTGGTGAAGGGAATTCCTGTACTGGCTCCTAAAAGGCTACGGGTGAAGGAGGAATGATCCAAATTTTCAATGAAATTGAAAATAGAAAGGTCAAGTTCAGATTGAATATCTTCCATGAAAGTTTGTCTTAGGGTGTCGTAGAATGTACATTCAGAACAAAGATGAACTGCAGCGTTGTCAAAAGTCAGAGAGCAGAGCGGACACTGGTTACCGGCAAACACTCTCGGTACTGCCAAAACTTTACATAAACAGTAGATGGTCTTAATATCGGACAAAGATTCAGCAGCAAGCCACAGTATATATGGGTCGTATGAGGAATGTACAGTTTTAAAAAAGGATAAGTCATTATCGTTTGCCATACGATCCTCGAGCGCCGAATTTTCACGTAATCTGATATTGGAATTTATTATACGTTTCCATTGGATCTTGGAAGGAAAAGTGTAAGATCGTAGATAAGACTCCAAATAAGCAAGAAGGTTGTATTTCTGGAGTACCTTAACTATATCAGGGAAATATCCCTTCTCGTGGTTAACCGTGGGTCTCTTTGAAATATACAAATGAAGACGAATAGTAAAAATTTGCTTTGGCAAGTAACGTTGGTCCATAGCGATAATTTTTTGCAGAAACAGTAGTTTCCTCCGGTCGATCTCTGATGAAATTCTGAAGAGGCCAAGAATAGGCTCAGCTATATCGGACCTTGCACGGCTCGGCAAGCCAAGTATAAGTTTTGCAGCGTAATGTTGAAAACGTGCTATCTTGGAGATGTCAGTAGCGGAGAGATTTACCCAATGTTCACAACCATACAGAATAGATGGTAAGACGACTTTCCTATAAAGACTGGCTTTAACGATTGGACTTATTGCAGATAAGGAATGGGCTACACCAACGATCGAATGTAAGGTTCTTCTACCTTTATCACATGCGTTGGTGATGCGTTCGGTATTAGTCAGTTTGGACGAAATAATTGTACCCAGGTGTGTTTGGAAGTGTGAAATTTCAATGGTATGAAGGCCTAGTGTCCATGTTTCCATCGGATTTCTTGGAATGTAGTTTCCTATTACTATAATTTTACACTTTGAATCATTGAATTCGAACTTCCACTTAGTGCTGTATACCTGACAAATGTTCAATAGGTGTTGAAGCGATTGTGGAGAAGTGCTGATTAGTGCAATATCGTCTGCCAGAGTTGGGTTCCCAGAGGTAATCCTACCGATAGAGGCACCGTGTTGGCTCTTTTCTAGACAATCGAGTAGGTTATCAATAAACGTTTGGTAGAGAAAGGTAGATAAGACACCACCTTGCCTGACTCCAGATTCAACAGGAAACCAATGTGACGTCATACCATGCCACGTCACGGCGCTTAACATATCCTTGTACGAGGCGCGAATGGTGTTAAGCAGCCGGCCTGTGATGCCGATACTACAGAGTTTACGAAAAAGGCCTGTGTGCCAGACGGTATCGAAGGCCTTTTTTATATCCAAGAATGAGATAAACACTTTGCTTCCCGACTCAATGTTATGAAAGATAGTTTCTTGAAGAGAAAAGGTAGCAGTTGTACAGCTGAGGGACTTGCGGAAACCGTTTTGTTGGTCATTTGGAAACGGTATAGGAGAAGTTTTTAAGTTTTCCTGTATCCTGTTGTTGACCACCGTTTCAAAGAGTTTGTACGTACAACATAAGAGAGTGATTGGCCTGTAGCTAGCAGTATCGCCGCGAGACTTATTACCTCCTTTGAATATGGGGAGAATTATGCCTCGTTTCCATACTTCGGGCACGTATTCGTACTCAAGGCATTTAGTGAACAGTTTTTGAAGACACAATATCAGTGTTCGTCCTCCATATCGCAAATGCTCGTTTTGGATACGGTCAATCCCTGGTGCCTTTTTAAGTTTGAGACCACGGATAGCACGTTCAACCTCGTCGAAGGTTATATTCCTATTAAGCTCGTCGTGATCGAAAACGTCCTTAGGGTCATCAGGATCAGAGTCGTCGGACAGATCTGTCGGCTCAGAATTAGCCATATACACTGACTGGAAGTAATTACCAAACGCCTGCGCAACATCAATTGGAGAACGTAAAGTTTCGTCACCAACCTTAAATGGCGAGACACTAAGGCATGAAGGACCCTTTAAAAGCTTCAGGGCTTTCCAAAACGTCTTTCTATCACCGTCTGCAGCGTCGTTCAGATCTTGGTGGAGATTTCGTAGATATTCATGGTAGGCTGCGCGTTGGGTATTCTTGAAAACACGTTTAGCAAGCTTATATTCCCGGTATGAATGATGATCGGATCCCCTTGGTTTACCTTCTGCGATCCACTCTCTTCGTCGCGCACGGGCAGCCTTGTGGGCTGATTTAACGTTACTATTCCAGTAAGGCTTCAGGCGCGGGTTGTATCTTGAGGTTGGGATATATGAATGTGCACAAGCGATCAGTGTGTCCGTGATAAAAACATGGAATCTGTCAATATCTGCTGGTGCATCAATTTCGAAATCTTGAAAAGACTGTAACATATAGTCGACTGCTAGCTGATGCGTGATTAGCTGATCTGTATAACATTAACTCCAAAGAGGATGTGTGGTAGGGATAGGAGACGTAGATCAGAGGTGATTTAAGAACGCATTCCAAAATTGCATGATCAGAGGCGATATCGGCATCGGCAGAGGAAAAGACTCTGCATGATTGAATGCAGTCGAGCATCGTGTCTGTCACAAGGATATAATCAATGGTAGTTTCAAGAGGTAAAAATGTGTAGGGAAGGCCACTACATAGACTCGATTTGTTGACCGGGATGAGGTTGTTGGCCGAAATGAATTCGTGAAATAGGCTTTGCTTACGACGCGCTGGGTACGACACAGGTAGTGTGTCGTATTGTGCGTTGAGATCACCAATCACAGCGACATCTCCTAACTCAGAGTAGAAGCGGACGAAATCATTGAGAGTTTCAATTTCTTCGAAATATTGGTTAATGTTCGAGTCACTGGGCATGTAAACGCCAAACAGATAGAGAGGCGTAGAATTACCTCGATGAATATATAATCCAATGATGTGGTTTGACCGGCTGGTATCAACCGTGTCAACGGTATAACAAAGGTCTTTGTTTACTAAAAATATAAGACCACCGGGTCCACAACAAATAGTTTCAAAGTTCGCGTCTTCGGTACTTGGATAGGCGTAAAACTGTTCGTGAATACTATTTGGAAAATCAGCACAGTGCTGCGAGAGACGTAGTTCACTTAAGAAGGCTATGTTGTACGCTTTAGCTGACAGTATATTGTTTATACAAAGGGATGACGAGATGATCCCTCGCACAGAAAGAATAGATAGTGACATGATAATCCAGAGAGTTGCCGAACACAAGTAAATGTTAAAAGTAATTGTTGTCATTGATTTCACCAAATGAGGTTACTGGATTTGAGGAAAATTTACCACGCCATAACTTATTCCGGATCCATCTCCAGCATTTGATTTCATTAGGCCAAAAATTATCGCTTTCCAGTATGTGCGCTTGAGACTTAGGTACTGATACTTTTGCCGAAAGCAAGCCGTTTCGCGAGTTAATTCCCCGATATTACAAATGTAGAACAGGACAGCTTTGGCTCTGCGAGCTCCCACAAAAATGTCATTATTTGTCGAGTTATCCAGATTGCGTGAGGTAACTGTAGGGCTGGTTTCCCGGTTAACAACCCGGACGGGAATTTTGTTTACAACGTCCGCATAGACACGAGGAGGGGAAACCTTGTTATGCTTTTCCTCGGAATCTGTAGTCGGTATGTTACGACTAGTTAGGCTATCGTCTATATCAGTATAGGGGGTTTCAGAGATATTGCGTAATACATCATCGGAAGAACCAGGGTGAACTACACTTTCATCCGAAACTTGTTTACGTTTGCTGTTATAATTGTTTAAGTGAACAGTCCTTTTCACTCTCCTACCAGTTAAATGATTTTCGTAGAAGACAATTCATTCAGACATGTACATTGTTAATTATTAATTAAGAATTAGAAACTAGAAAGAATAAGCCATGATGCTGTATATGGATGAGTGAGAGAGTGTGAGACTGTATATGTATGAGAAGGCGTGTAAGGGTGCGCGTGTGTGCGTGCGTGCGTGTGTGTGAGGGTGCGTGCGTGTGTGCGTGCGTGTTAAAATGGGTGTGTGTATGTGTGTGTGAATGTGCAATGTAGTATTATTGTATGAGCGTTTACATGTTAAACTATTACATAATATGATAACTGAATTGTGTTTTTTATACCAGTAATAAGTTGTAAAGCTTAAACTAATAAAGAAATTGAATAATGAGTCTACCGAAGGAGAGGCCTCACGTGTGTGTGACTGGCCCTGCTGAACAATAGCACGGGTACGCGTGTCAGGATGGCTATTGTTATGTGTACGCGACCCACTACATGTGATATTTACCTGTCCGTCGTTTGAGTCAGAGGCACCAACAGGGTAATTAATAATGTGTTTTGAAAAAATCCTTTGATTTTTCTTAAGATCAACAACAACTGACGATAGAGAGTTCACTTTTGAGGTAACTTTCTGTAAGTCCTTACAAAGATTGTCATGGTCATACGCATTAGTAGATGCTGACGCTGACGATATTGCCTTTAAACCAGAGTCTAACTTAGTCAGTTTCGAGCGCGACTCCTCGGCATGGCCTTCTAATTTGGTTTTGAGTTGTTTATTGTCTTGTTCAAGTTCAATGATCTTACGTGCGGATTCTCGTTCACGTTTAAGACAGAGTTTTAATTCATTTTCCAGGGAAGAAACTCTTTCAACTGGGTTAGGATGTTCTTACGCAATGTGTCTTCAAAGTCCAGGGACCCACCTGTACTGCTTGTTGTAGTGTCGACATGGATATTTCACAAAGTGATGCACACGCCTCTGCTATCGGCCCTAGTAAAATGTTTGTCACAGTTCGGAACTTCGGACACTTTAATGCTTCCTGTCAGTGGCTTTCCATATGCCTCTTGAGATTACAATTGCCCAGTCCACTCCGTATCCAAATGTGTCCACTCCGTATCCAAAAAGTATAATCCGTACCCAAAATTTCGAGTCCACTCCGTGATTAAAAGATCGTAAATATTCAGGGTCCACTCCATGTCAATGCGAAATTGTTTAAACATCGATAACTAATTAATAAGTTGACCAAATGAGTTGTGCTTTGGCAGAATTAAGTAGAAACGCCTTTTTGTGATATACGCGATGAAACATTCGGTATGTAAGCATCAAAACGTCCGAAAATCGCACGTTTACAATGATTGTTACGCTTCGAATTTTAAATCGCCACTAACGCCTTCTTCTTAGCAGTGATACAACCATAAAACGTAATGATGGATTCAGAGGAATGGAAGTGCGTGTTTCTTGTCAAATTCTCTCAAAATCTAGCCATGCTATGGAAAAATCGGCTTCTTATTTCTGCAGAAACCTCACTTTGTAACCGACACCTACCTTTTTCGTTCTAACCCGGCAGCCATCTTGTAGTGTCCACTCCAGATCGGCTACACCACAGTGTTTATGATATAAAAAAATCTTTCTTCCATATGTTGAAACGTTTTACGGTATTGTAATAACTGTATCTCAATTTATTCGGTTAGCAACACACAACACAATGTTTATAACAATCAATCATCGGCAATACTTTAATCAATGATTTCTTAAATTGTTACGTAAAATGTCATTTTACAGTCACAAACTTTGTAATTCAATATGTATCAAAGATACAGACTACAGGAAAATATTATCTAATTAAAGCTTATTCGATGCTGAACTCCCCGGCAAAAAAATCCGAAACCTTTGTTTCTGTGCGGATTTCTTTCATAATTCCACGAAGATACCTGTTATTAGAGCATAAATTAGAGTATTTGAAACATCGAATTTCACTCTTTACGTTATTTACATTCGAGCCAAAGTTATTGTACGATTAACTTCACTCAAAAGTAATCATAAAAAAATAGTTGATCGGCTTTTCCTGTGACCGTCGATGTAAGTGATAGCACACCAGTTATAGTACAGCTATAAACCACGGACTATTATGACGTCACGCGGTTAAGAGCTAGAAAATATGCATAATCGGGCGGTCAGAATTTTGGACCTCGATATCAACGGCTTACAGGTTATTCTGGTCGAGCGCGGCACGAAGAGGTCAAGTGCTAATAAAGCCATTTCCACCATAAACTGAAATTATCATTTTTGACTGCACAAATCCTTTAAGGAAAGGGGAACAGATTCTGTATAAATGGTTAATTTGACCCTCCAGTGGCAGGAGGGGCGGGACCCAATATAGAAAACAGAGGAAAATTCTTCAAAACGCTACTAGTCATAAAGTTTTGAATGTATTTCAACAATATTTGGTTTTAAACATCCTTTACAGAAGGGGAACAGGTTTTGTAGAAATGATGACCCTGGCCCCACGGGGCAGGTGCTGCGGGGCCCAATACGTGAAATTTGGGTAATGCTTGAAACCACTAGCTACTTGTCTTAAGTGTCACGCGGTTTATGACAGGTTCCTATTAGGACATTTGTGATGTTATTTATTTGTTTTAATCTACTCGGACATACTTATTATTCTATGTTTAGAAGTAAAATACAAAGCTTCATTTTGAATATAATAGCCATTTCTTTATTGTGATATATTGCTTTAACGCATTTACCTGTGTTTCTTTTAACTAATCCTTCTAAGCAGTTCTCAATACCGGTAACACTTGCGGCAGCTAATTAGTGACTATTATATATCACGTTTAGACAAAGTGCTGTTTACATGTTTGTTCCTGTATATTTTGTAAATTATCATTTTGTATTACTTGTATATTCACTTTAAGCATAGGTTTGGAAATGTAGAGTTGGATATTTCTCCGCTCCGCACCCGACTGTAATAAATCATTATATAGAAAATTTCATCTTTGCATTATTCCTTTTCACAGACTACATAAGAGCTATTTCCCCAATACACTAGCTGTAGCGCTGTGAAAGTTCTTTTGAAAATTTAACTGAATTTGGTCATAAAAATCCATTTGGGAATGGGAAAAGATTTATATAGTCACTCTGCCGAACACTATTGTTTCGGTTTCTATTTCACAAAACTATTTCACCAAATAGTTCTTTTCCCTCCATCTTGTTATAATTTGTTGAAATGATTTTCAGATGACCGTTAAGGCCCACGGACCTCTTGTTGTTGATATCAAATATCACTTGGTGCATCATAAACAGATACGTTACGACAGTATATGAATACGTCATCAACATTTTGCAAACAGTCGTATCTAATGTATAGTTGACCTTTGTAAAGCTGACTTGGACACGAAATGATATGTTATGCAATTGTACTTTATCTCATTGATATACTCAAGAGGCATTACTTTTCACGCATTATTATTCTAATCTGCCAGAGTTATTTCCCTTCGTTTCACACCGTCAGTATACCCTGATCTACCAGAGTTACTTTCCTTCGTTTCACCCCGTCAGTATATCCTGATCGATCGGCTTTACTTCCATTCGTTTCACCCCGTCAGTATATCCTGATCTACCAGAGTTACTTCCCTTCGTTTCACCCCGTCAGTATATCCTGATCTACCAGCTTTACTTCCATTCGTTTCACCCCGTCAGTATATCCTGATCTACCAGAGTTACTTCCCTTCGTTTCACCCCGTCAGTATATCCTGATCTACCAGAGTTACTTTCCTTCGTTTCACCCCGTCAGTATATCCTGATCTATCGGCTTTACTTCCATTCGTTTCACCCCGTTAGTATATCCTGATCTATCGGCTTTACTTCCATTCGTTTCACCCCGTCAGTATATCCTGATATACCAGAGTTACTTTCCTTCGTTTCACCCCGTCAGTATATCCTGATCTATCGGCTTTACTTCCATTCGTTTCACACCGTCAGTACATCCCGATATACCAGAGTTACTTCCCTTGGTTTTACTCAGACAGTACATCCTGTTCTATCGGAGTTACTTCCCCTCGTTTCACCCCGAAAGTACATCCTGTTCTATCGGAGTTACTTCCTCTCTATTCACCCCGTCAGTACATCCTGATCTATCGGTGTTACTTCCCTTCGTTTCACCCCGTCAGTACATCCTGTTCTATCGGAGTTACTTCCTCTCGTTTCAGCCAGTCAGTACATCCTGTTATATCGAAGTTACTTCCCCTCGTTTCACCCCGTCAGTACATCCTGTTCTACCAGAGTTTCTTCCCTTAGTTTCACTTTGTCAGTACATCCTGCTCTACCAGAGTTTCTTCCCTTCGTTTCACTCAGTCAGTACATCCTGATCTATCGGAGTTACTTCCCTTCGTTTCACCCCGTCAGTTCATCCTGTCAGTTCATCCTGTTCTACCCGAGTAACTCCCCTTCGTTTCACTCAGTCAGTACATCTTGATCTATCGGGAGTTACTTCCCTTCGTTTCACCCCGTCAGTACATCCTGTTCTACCCGAGTAACTCCCCTTCGTTTCACTCAGTCAGGACATCCTGATCTATCATAGTTACTTCCCTTCGTTTCACCCCGTCAGTACATCCTGTTCTACCAGAGTTACTTCCCCTCGTTCACCCCGTCAGTACATCCTGATCTATCGGAGTTACTTCCCTTCGTTTCACCCCGTCACTACATCCTGATCTACCAGAGTTACTTCCCCTTTCGTTTCACTTGATCCGGTCAGTACTTCCCTTCTATCCGGAGTTATCTTCACTCATCCCCGTCAGTACATCCTGATCTATCGGAGTTACTTCCCTTCGTTTCACCCCGTCAGTACATCCTGATCTATCGGAGTTACTTCCCTTCGTTTCACCCCGTCACTACATCCTGATCTACCAGAGTTACTTCCCTTGGTTTCACTCCGTCAGTACATCCTGATCTATTGGAGTTACTTCCCTTCGTTTCATCCCGTCAGTACATCCTGATCTACCAGAGTTACTTCCCTACGTTTCACACCGTCAGTACATCCTGATCTACCAGTTACTTCCCTTCGTTTCACCCCGTCACTACATCCTGATCTACCAGAGTTACTTCCCTTCGTTTCACCCCGTCAGTACATCCTGATCTATCGGAGTTACATTCCTTGGTTTCACCCCGTCAGTATATCCTGATCTACCAGAGTTACTTCCCTTCGTTTCATCCCGTCAGTACATCCTGATCTATCGGAGTTACTTCCCTTCGTTTCACCCCGTCAGTACATCCTGATCTATCGGAGTTACTTTCCTTGGTTTCACCCCGTCAGTATATCCTGGTCTACCAGAGTTACTTCCCTTCGTTTCACCCCGTCAGTATATCCTGATCTACCAGAGTTACTTCCCTTCGTTTCACACCGTCAGTATACCCTGATCTATCGGAGTTACTTCCCTTCGTTTCACCCCGTCAGTATACCCTGATCTACCAGAGTTACATCCCTTCGTTTCACACCGTCAGTATATCCTGATTTATTGGAGTTACTTCCCTTCGTTTCACCCCGTCAGTACATCCTGATCTATCGGAGTTACTTCCCTTCGTTTCACCCCGTCAGTATACCCTGATCTATCGGAGTTACTTCCCTTCGTTTCACCCCCGTCAGTACATCCTGATCTACCAGAGTTACTTCCCTTGGTTTCACGTACATCCTGATCTATCGGAGTTACTTCCCTTCTTCGTTTCACCCCGTCAGTATACCCTGATCTATCGGAGTTACTTCCCTTCGTTTCACCCCGTCAGTATACCCTGATCTACCAGAGTTACATCCCTTCGTTTCACACCGTCAGTATATCCTGATTTATTGGAGTTACTTCCCTTCGTTTCACCCCGTCAGTGCATCCTGATCTATCGGAGTTACTTCCCTTCGTTTCACCCCGTCAGTATACCCTGATCTATCGGAGTTACTTCCCTTCGTTTCACCCCGTCAGTACATCCTGATCTACCAGAGTTACTTCCCTTCGTTTCACGTCAGTACATCCTGATCTATCGGAGTTACTTCCCTTCGTTTCACCCCGTCAGTACATCCTGATCTATCGGAGTTACTTCCCTTCGTTTCACCCCGTCAGTACATCCTGATCTATCGGAGTTACTTCCCTTCGTTTCACCCCGTCAGTATATCCTGATCTACCAGAGTTACTTCCCTTCGTTTCACCCCGTCAGTACATCCTGATCTATCAGAGTTACTTCCCCTCGTTTCACCCCGTCAGTACATCCTGATCTACCAGAGTTACTTCCCTTCGTTTCACCCCGTCAGTACATCCTGATCTATCGGAGTTACTTCCTTTCGTTTCACGTACATCCTGATCTATCGGAGTTACTTCCCTTCGTTTTACCCCGTCAGTACATCCTGATCTATCGGAGTTACTTCCCTTCGTTTCACGTACATCCTGATCTATCGGAGTTACTTCCCTTGGTTTCACCCCGTCGTACATCCTGATCTATTGGAGTTACTTCCCTTCGTTTCACCCCGTCAGTACATCCTGATCTGCCAGAGTTACTTCCCTTCGTTTCACCCCGTCAGTACATCCTGATCTATCGGAGTTACTTCCCTTGGTTTCACCCCGTCGTACATCCTGATCTATTGGAGTTACTTCCCTTCGTTTCACACCGTCAGTACATCCTGATCTACCAGAGTTACTTCCCTTCGTTTCACCCCGTCAGTACATCCTGATCTACCAGAGTTACTTCCCTTCGTTTCACCCCGTCAGTACATCCTGATCTATCGGAGTTACTTCCCTTCGTTTCACCCCGTCAGTACATCCTGATCTATCGGAGTTACTTCCCTTCGTTTCACCCCGTCGTACATCCTGATCTATCGGAGTTACTTCCCTTCGTTTCACCCCGTCAGTATATCCTGATCTATCGGAGTTACTTCCCTTCGTTTCACCCCGTCAGTACATCCTGATCTACCAGAGTTACTTCCCTTGGTTTCACGTACATCCTGATCTATCGGAGTTACTTCCCTTCGTTTCACCCCGTCAGTACATCCTGATCTATCGGAGTTACTTCCCTTCGTTTCACCCCGTCAGTACATCCTGATCTATCGGAGTTACTTCCCTTCGTTTCACCCCGTCAGTACATCCTGATCTACCAGAGTTACTTCCCTTCGTTTTACCCCGTCAGTACATCCTGATCTATCGGAGTTACTTTCCCTCGTTCACCCCGTCAGTCATATCCTGATCTACCAGAGTTACTTCCCTTCGTTTCACACCGTCAGTACATCCTGATCTACCAGAGTTACTTCCCTTCGTTTCACCCCGTCAGTACATCCTGATCTATCAGAGTTACATCCCTTCGTTTTATCCCGTCAGTACATCCTGATCTATCGGAGTTACTTCCCTTCGTTTCACCCCGTCAGTACATCCTGATCTATCGGAGTTACTTCCCTTCGTTTCACCTCGTCAGTACATCCTGATCTATCGGAGTTACTTCCCTTCGTTTTACCCCGTCAGTACATCCTGATCTATCGGAGTTACTTTCCCTCGTTCACCCCGTCAGTACATCCTGATCTACCAGAGTTACTTCCCTTCGTTTCACCCCGTCAGTACATCCTGATCTACCAGAGTTACTTCCCTTCGTTTCACCCCGTCAGTACATCCTGATCTATCAGAGTTACATCCCTTCGTTTTACCCCGTCAGTACATCCTGATCTACCAGAGTTACTTCCCTTCGTTTCACCCCGTCAGTATATCCTGATCTACCAGAGTTACTTCCCTTCGTTTCACCCCGTCAGTACATCCTGATCTATCGGAGTTACTTCCCTTCGTTTTACCCCGTCAGTACATCCTGATCTATCAGAGTTACATCCCTTCGTTTCACCCCGTCAGTACATCCTGATCTATCAGAGTTACTTCCCTTCGTTTCACCTCGTCAGTACATCCTGATCTATCGGAGTTACATCCCTTCGTTTTACCCCGTCAGTACATCCTGATCTATCAGAGTTACATCCCTTCGTTTTACCCCGTCAGTACATCCTGATCTATCAGAGTTACATCCCTTCGTTTCACCCCGTCAGTACATCCTGTTCTATCGGAGTTACATCCCTTCGTTTCACCCCGTCAGTACATTCATTCTCTCCCTGGGTTTATTGTGGTGCCCAAACACAGATGCATTGAATAATGTAGTCTACATTGCGAAATTAAATCGTCCGACGTCGTGAAAAATTTGAAGACAGAAAAATAAGTTTCCGTATTCGACAAAATAAACGCCAAGGACACAGAATAATAATAAAAAAAACAAGGGGGTGGGGGGCTTAATAAAATATTTGGACTATCCTTTCATAAAATCGTTGGACAAATAAAACCGTTAATTTACTTACAAAAGAAATCCACCTACATAATTTTCGGTCTGCATTTAATTCGAAGTCAACGAAATTTGGGCTAGGAAGAGGGAGTGCACTTATAGGGTCGAATACCGTAGTTTACACACTAAAGGGAGTTTAACGAATCGTTTGCATTTAAATTATACACAATGCGGAAGTAAGTTACATGTAATTGATGAAATTCGAAAAGGTCTGTTTTAATATAGACGGAAGTAAGTCCTTGTTGACATGACGAATTGGAGCACTAACTTTTCATTGTGTTGTAAAGTACTGCAGTATCCGGTTTCATACTGAGGCGTTGCATAAAGTGACCCTGAAACCCATGCAACGATGTGACGCTGGGGATCAAACATGACAACGATTCAGTTCTGTATTGGTATTCTTGTCTCAGTCGCGGGGCTAGGATCAGCGGCACAAACGGGT
Organism: Argopecten irradians; assembly: GCF_041381155.1. Lineage (NCBI taxonomy): Eukaryota > Metazoa > Mollusca > Bivalvia > Pectinida > Pectinidae > Argopecten > Argopecten irradians. The sequence goes on from NC_091144.1 coordinate 4,634,597, forward strand.
AAGTTACCGTTGTTGATCAAACGTAAAGAACATTAATGGGGTTGGTATGTATCATATCTGGCGGTCTGTGTTTCTATAGAACATGTTGCGGCTAGTATTGACCAGGGTTACAGTTATACTGAAATATTTGAAATGTATTCTAATTTTTGTTCACACATATCCTTAGTCTTTCTCCTTGGTTACTTTGAAATCTGGATAAATTGAACACGGTGATCTGAGAAATAGTAAAAAATTACATGTATGTAATTACAGTGTATGGGCCCACTAGAGTGTTCATAGACCATTTTAGACGTTTTAGATATCTAGATAAAAATCGGTAATCGTCCTAATCTGCATTGTATTATACATCAGAAAGGTGGAAAGCTCCCCGACACAAAATTCTATCCCACCTATCTTTAGCGGTTAAAAAGTCGCATTCATAGCACGTCTTCACAAAAACGGTTTCTACCGTTGGAAAGAGCTATAATGTTCCTTTCAAAATCACCCTACACAACTATACAAAGTGACGTCACAAAAACGATAGCAGCCCCGTTTCAACAGAAATTACACGAAAATATCCTCAGGCTGTGGAAATTTATGGTGACACTTTCTCCTGCATCATGCATCAGCGAGACGTCTGCTGCAAACTCATTGGTTGACTGAAATAAAAAAATTGTTATGCTACTTTCGGGACACCTCGTCATTTAACTTTGGCGTAACCCACACACCAGATCAATCGGATCACCTCGTCATCATTTTCTCTGAAACTAGACTCGGAGGTAAGTAGTAACCATTTTGGACTGCTTTCGGTAAAGATGGCGGCGCCCATGGTAACACGCTTCATCGTAATCAGTTGGCGATAGGAGGTATTTCTCCTTCAACTGCATCTGTATCTAATGTGCATGGGTTAAGCTGATGATTTTTTTGCTTCTATATATAAATGACATTTTTATTATAATACTGTCGCTCTATTTTTGGCAGTGTACAGTCAAACAGAAGGCCTTAGTTTAAAAGGCCCATGTGGAAAAAAATACTCACAACGGTTCTGTGTCTATTAAAATTCGAGAAACAAATTACGGCTTTATTGTTTATTCATTTTTCCACTGTTTACGTTGTAAATTTCTGATGTATGAAAGTGCATGTATATGGAAATAAAACGGTAGAAAGTATAACGATCAATTTAACGGTTTTCGTGTATTACATTTTTTTCTTCATATTAATTTCTTAAAATATTAAATTTACCTTAATGTCAAGAATTGTGTTTTTTGTCGATACGGTTGTAATAATTATAAGCATAAATATATTTAATATTTTATCACATTTTGGCTGATTGGAAGGGATCAAGTGAACAAGTCATCAAGTTTTCGCACATCTCTCTAAACAGCTTCCCTTGAGGTCAGTAGATAGAGAAAGTATGAGTCAAATAAAAAGTTATTTTGTTTTGTTCATTACGTATCCCTTTTATGAAACTGGTGTCCGAAAGTTGTTATGTCCTCAAATTTCTTGTGGTAACGCAACATTTCAGTTTGATTTTTATAGATACAATCATTAACACCGGCAAAGAATGATTGTAAATAAGAGAAAGATATACTTGTAAAATCCGTAAATAGCCTTGCATACACATAAGATAACATGTTTTGCTTGAGGGGTGGGTCGTTTAAGTTTTTGTTTATTTATCTATTTGTTACACAAGTCCGTTCTGCCACGCGTCCGGCTTAAATGATTGTACTTGTACACAGAGACTGGTTTAGTTATATCACTTTTTAGTCACACAAAACTAAACATTAAGTGGTAACGAATTAGCGTCTCTATGATGCTTTAAGTTCTAGAAATGCGATATATAACTATTTAATACAGCGATAATGGACTGGATGTTTTAATGACATCACCAACTTTGTTGAAGGTGAACGTTTTATAAAATCTATGCTTATAATTGTTACTACCATACCATATAGAAAAAAAAACAATTCTAGGCATTAAGATTTAGTATTTAAAGATAATTATATGAAAAAAAAGAAAACCTGAAATACACGATTACCGTTAATTGATCATTATAATTTCTATTGTTTTATTTACATATACAGATATCTACATGTAATTTCATAAAGCAATACTTTGAACTATTCAACGCAAACAATTGAAAAATGAATAAACAACAAAGCCGTAATTTGTTTCTTGAATTTTAATAGAAACAGAACCGTAGTGTGTTATCTTAATCAGAACTGTTTTCACTGGGCCTTTTGAGCAAAGGCCTTCTGTATGGCCAAAAAACAGAGCGACTATATATATAATCAAATAGTAGACACCTTATCACATTTCTAGTTGTAATTAACATACAAAAGCCACGAGCCATCATCTATAGCCCATGTACAGCAGATATAGATGCGATCGAAGAATAAGCTGAAGCGTGTTACCATGGGCGTCGCCATCTTTTACCGAAAAGTAGTCCAAAATGGTTTCTACTTACCTCCGAGTCTAGTTTCAGAGTAAATGACGAGGTGATCCGATTGGTCCGAGCCTATGTTTGATTGATACCAGATATACCCGATAAAATACACACATAATGCATGAGAAGGTGGCACCATTGATTACCACGGCTCGATTGAGGACGTTTTTGTGTAGTTTTGTCACAAGGATCTTTCCACCCTTTACGCGTATTGTACAATGAAGAATAATAATCATTTTTATCTACTTTTGTTCTAGATCCCTAAAATGTCTAAAATTGGTCTATTGGCACTGATGGGTCCATATTGATATACATGTAAACTGAAACTAATTATCAGATCCATGTGAATTTGACTTCACATTTCCCAAGGACATCAATATACACTGTAACCTGGTTCCCCTGGATACCATACAGTTGTTTCGTCCTTCCTAGACTCTTCGGTAATGTTAGGGACACCATACAGCATTTTCATCTTTCTTGAACTCGTCAGTGATATTAGGGACACCATACAGCTGTTTTGTTCTTATAGGACTCGTCAGTGGTGTTAGGGACACAATACAGCTGTTTTGTCCTTTCTTATAGGACTCGTCAGTGGTGTTAGGGACACCATACAGCTGTTTTGTCCTTATAGGACTCGTCAGTGGTGTTAGGGACACAATACAGCTGTTTTGTCCTTATAGGACTCGTCAGTGGTGTTAGGGACACCATACAGCTGTTTTGTCCTTATAGGACTCGTCAGTGATGTTAGGGGCACAATACAGCTGTTTTGTCCTTATAGGACTCGTCAGTGATGTTACAGACACCATACAGCTGTTTTGTCCCTCTATGACTCGTCAGTGGTGTTAGGGACACCATACAGCTGTTTTGTCCTTCCTAGACTCTTCGGTAATGTTAGAGACACCATACAGCAGTTTCATGTTTCTTGAACTCCTCAGTATTGTTAGGGACACCAACAGCTGTTTTTGTACCTTTTACCATACAGCTGTTTTGTCCTTATAGGACTCGTCAATGATGTTAGGGACACCATACAGCTGTTTTGTCCTTATAGGACTTGTACAGCTGTTTTGTCCTTATAGGACTTGTCAGTGATGTTAGGGATACCATACAGCTGTTTTGTCCTTATAGGACTCGTCAATGATGTTAGGGACACCATACAGCTGTTTTGTCCTTATAGGACTTGTCAGTGATGTTAGGGATACCATATAGCTGTTTTGTCCTTATAGGACTCGTCAGTGATGTTAGGGACACCATACAGCTGTTTTGTCCTTATAGGACTTGTCAGTGATGAAAGGGACACCATACAGCTGTTTGGTCCTTATAGGACTTGTTTGTGATGTTAGGGACACTATACAGCTGTTTTGTCCTTATAGGACTCGTCAGTGGTGTTAGGGACACCATACAGCTGTTTTGTCCTTATAGGACTCGTCAGTGGTGTTAGGGACAGCATACAGCTGTTTTGTCCTTATAGGACTTGTCAATGGTGTTAGGGACAGCATACAGCTGTTTTGTCCTTATAGGACTCGTCAGTGGTGTTATGAACAGCATACAGCTGTTTTGTCCTTATAGGACTCGTCAGTGGTGTTAGGGACAGCATACAGCTGTTTTGTCCTTATAGGACTCGTCAGTGGTGTTAGGGACACCATACAGCTGTTTTGTCCTTATATGATTCGTCAGTGATGTTAGGGACACCATACAACTGTATGGTCCATCTACAATATGGGAGTCGTCAGTGACTTTCTAGAAGGTCATAAATGTACAACTTTTTCGTCCTTCCGTATCAAGATATGGGGATTTGACATTTCAGCAGTAGACTTCTTACAGAAATGAAAATCATTCATCTAAGGTGCCCTTCTCCTTTTTCAGTTCGACTTGTGAATGGAACTGAACGCTCAGGCATCGTTGAATTATATCAGACAGCATTGAATCTCTGGTGGCCCGTGTGTGGAAAGGGATGTTGGTCACACAAAAATGCTAATGTTACTTGCAAAGAATTAGGATTTAGGTATGTGGATATTTACTGGGGAAATGTCTATCATGACTATCTAAATTTATCGAGAATTGGTCGAACGGTTGTAGTTTACATATGTTTATGTTACATATTTTCACAGTAGATTGTTCTATGTTTGATATTGTAGTTTAACACAATACTTAAATATAAAAATTGGTAAACAACTAAACATGGACATTGTAATCCTTCGCCCTTTCTCTCTTTCCCTTTGTTTAATTTGTTGTTTTTGCTTTGCCCATAGAAAATATTTTTGCCATGTTCTAGAGGAGGGGAAATGACAGAAGAGCTATCGTATTCCGCGGATCGAGACACAGTGCAGTACAAGTGTAATGGTACAGAAAATGCTTTACATGGTTGCAAGACTGACTCATGTTCTATCCGAGGGGCATGCACAGTCAGTGTTAGAGTAACGTGTCATAGTGAGCATGCTTTGTTCGTGGGTTTGGTTTCTAAAGATTGCTACATAAAATATGGTTCACATTAAATTATACCTATCCTTGCTAGATGTGTAACTTTATTAATTTCTTGCATCTACATTAGAAACCTGAAGTTATATTGATTTACCTTAATTTAGTGATAATTGTTACATGATACATTGGTATTTCATGGAATTGCGAGTCTCACAAAATACTTCACGAACTATTATAAGTCTGATCTACCCGAGCTACTTCCATTGCTGTCATTTCGTCTAAGTGTTCTACAGAAAAGATGTAGTGAGGTCAGGTCATTGTGACCTATATTTATTGACCTACATATAGATGTATAGCCGTGGTACGTTGAGACATTGGGACGTCCCAGTTCAGTCCTGACAAGTAACATATAGGTCTATCTAGGTAAGTAAGGCATTACAAAAGTTAAAGGAAAATTGCAGCTATTGTGACTTAACTGATCTACAAGTAAAAGTGTCATGATTTTAATGAACATAGAACTTTCCGCTTTTAAACAGGCGCAGTTCGTTTGAATGGCTATCAAACTCTTAGTGGTAGAAAAAGGGTGGAAGTTTTTCGGGAAAATTCAAACGGAGATCTCGAGTGGAAAGGTCTTTGTAGAGATAGCTGGACACAGGAAAACACAGATGTCGTGTGTAAACAATACGGATTTAGGTAAGATTTAATACTGTATCAAGGTCTATAACTCAGCCGAACACATATCATTACCCAATTTCAGAAAAGGTATGATTATTAACAAACTGTTTTAGATGTGACATAGGAAAATAGACACCGTGACGTCACAATTATATAAATACCATCCATTTTATCAAAGCAGCCCTTAGACATTTCCGATTGAAGCATTTTTGTCTCATTGTTAGTATATGTGTGTAGTACATTTGTTTTTTCTGCGTTGAATAGATTGATGAATAATTTCTATTGTTACGCCGTTATGTCAGCCAATCAGAAGCGACGTTACAAATAGGAACGTCATGATCAATGTTTCCTTTATGGGCTGATAAAGCACCGGTATAACAGACAGTGAACTGTTCAATGTCTCATGTCTAATATATATATATAAAAGAAAACAAGACAAAAGACAAGTTGAACTGTGTACATGTATAATTTACAGAACAGGAAAGTCAAAGGCTGGAGGAATACAGAATTCCAGTAAAGAAATGTGGGATGGTATTGACTTTAATTGTTCTGGTGTGGAGGACCATCTGTCTTACTGTCATACGGTCAGGGGGGATAGGTCATGTGACTCTGACGTTATCGTCACCTGTAGTAACCCACGTATGTATACAATACTACAAATGTACACAGGTAACAACATATCTATAGTAATTACATATATATGGTTACTACGTATCGATGGTATCTACATATCTATGGTAACAACATATCTATGGTAACTACGTATCGATGGTAACTACATATCTATAGTAATTACATATCTATAGTAATTACATATCTATAGTAATTACATACCGATGGTAACAACACATCTATGGTAACTACATACATATGGTAACTACATATCTATGGTAACTATATAACTATGGTAACTACATAACCATGGCAACTACATTAAGTATTGTAAGTACGTACGTCACTATGGGACTAAGACGGGAGCAGCTCCGTTTCAGGTAAAATGACATAAAATGCCCTCAATCAAGCTGTGAAAATCCATAGTGCCACTTTTTCATGCTTAATATGCCTGTATTTTTTACCAGTTGTGTCTGGTGTGTGGGTTACGCCAAACGTATATCGCTCATACGTAATGTTAAAACGGGGCTGCCATCGTCTTAATGACGTCACTTTGTATAGTAGTGTAGGATGATTTTGAAAGGAAAATTATCCCTCTTTCTAACGGTAGTAACTCTTTTAATAAAGACTCAATATAAATGTGAATTGTTAAGCCGCTAAAACTAGGTTGGGTAGAATTTTTGTCTGGGAGAGCTTTCCACCCATCTGGGGTATATAGTACATGTACATGTACAGCACAGGGGCAAACTTAATGAAAATGAATGTTGTGATACATGTTTTTGTATTTGGTGAATGGACTGATGAATATACCTAACTTATTTGATTTTTTTTCTGAAAAATACGAGATTTGAAAAATTATTTAAAAAAATCGGGATAATTTCTAGTAAAACAGAGAAAGAGATGACAGTCGCCATGTTGATAAATCTTACGTAACTTAGAGGTGCGAAAAAATAACTTTAAGTGATCGAGATCGGGTTACCTCATTCAAGAGATTATATTCAGTAAAACATATTCATTTAATTACCTCTCGACCAGATCAGCCTTTCTGTCATGTGTAAAAGCGTTCCTTTTCATCAATTCACAGTGGCGTAGGAAGATGAAACATAATGGGGGTGGGGGGGGGGGGCAAAGGTCCTCAATATTTTGTAACCCGCTTCCCCCCCGCCGCACCTACAGGAGATCAATTCAACACACAACCATATATACTTTATATACTTCTTCACATATCATTAAATATAATCCTTGTACACATTTATAGACAGTGGGATCGCTAACAGGAAATTAACGAACACGCAAATTGGCAAAATTAGCGCGTGAGCGCCGAAGGCGCGAGATTTTGGGGTCTGGGGGGTCAACCCCGGGAAAAATATTACGATTTAGAATGGCTGAGATGAGTTTTACAATGTATTTTGATGATTTTGCGAGCGCCCAAAAGCGCGAGATTTTGGTGTTTTGGGGTTTCGAGGGTCTCCCCCGGAAAAAAAAATTACGATTTAGAATGGCAAAGATGAGTTGTACGATGCATTTTGATGAATTTGCGAGCGCCCGAAGGCGCTAGATTTTGGTGTTTGGGGGTTTGAGGGTCTCCCCGGGAAAAATATTACGCTTTAGAATGGCTAAGATGAGTTTCACGATGCATTTTGATGAATTTGCGAGCGCCCGAAGGCGCGAGATTTTGGTGTTTGGGGGTTCGAGGGTCTCCCCGGGAAAAAATATTACGATTTAGAATGGCTAAGATGAGTTTCACGATGCATTTTGATGAATTTGCGAGCGCCCGAAGGCACGAGATTTTGGTGTTTGGGGGGTCCGGGGGTCTCCCACAGCAAAAAAATACGATTTAGAATGGCTGGGATGAGTTTTACGATGTATTTTAATGATTTTAAAGCGTTCTTAGCATGGTAATTTCTCGATTTAAAGTAACCTGCATTTACAAATAATAATTGTGATAATTGTGTCGTCATATCATTGTGCAACCCTGCTCGATCTGAACATACCGGCTTCACACCATCGGCACATTGTTTTGTAACTCAAAATAATAATGAATTACTAGTCTTGCTAAGGCACATAAACAAAGTAACATTTTTTGAAACACAAATGTAGAACGTAGAATCCCTTAATAGACATTTCTAGTGTAGTTCATGTGTTTTGAATTTCTACTATTAAAAGTTTGAACATTATGTGCTTGAACGTTTTAGGAAATGCGCCGCGCAGCTGAAAATATTTTAGAATGAAGTACGAAAAATGTGCAGGAGGACCCTTTATCTTTCAAATATGCATTTTTAGAATCTTGCCGATCAGTGTCAGTAGCAACCGCAACGTGTCCGGTTTCATTCCGGTGTTATCAGCATCATGAGCATACGTGATAATTATGGAAAAATTAAGTTTTGTAAATATTGTAAATATATATGCAGGCCTTTTCCGTACATGACGATTAGAGTTACCCCCCTTGCCATGCTATCTTAGTAGAACAGTTTTACAGCCATATGCACGCTGTTACAACGCATAGCTCCATGCAGTATGGGAGTACGCTTGATGGGCCATAAGATATATTTTATGAATGTGTTTATCAAAGAAGAATAATCAACTTGAACTGTTTATGACATCGAATTGAGACCATGGGAAAAATTAGGGGAAAGTAGCCAAATTTCGGACGGATTCAAATTTCGGACAGTAATTAAAAAATACTTAAAAACTCATAAAATAGTCCAGATATTTAATAAAAAGTCATTGTAACTGACCTATGCTTTACTTTCAAATTGGAAATTAACAAGATTGAAGAACAGATATGTGAGCATTATATTTTGTATGGTAAGTTTGAATGTGAATATGTGACTGCGACCTTTTCTGCGATTTAATATACAAAAATGAACTTGTCAAATGACGCAATATTGAACTCCATGTCAAACATGTCTTATTCAGTGTGTTCATTAAACTTTTTATTTTTTTTTTTTGTTAAACATATCCTTTTTTTTGTATTTTGAGTAAAAAATAAACAATACAGTGGGAATTAACCATCACTATACCTATATAAAGTTTGGTGTCCGAAATTTGAACACCCATTACTAATATGAAAATTTCCTTATTTGGAACAGTCCAAATAATCAATAAATACTTAAATATTGTTCGATTTTCATAACATTTGTAAAGTTCTGAATGGATTTTAGTAATTCAGAGCTTTCCTTAGTTATAAATCAATAAAAATGTAAAAGTAGTAACTAGGGTAACCAGTTATATCCTAGAAATAAAAGTGCAAGTAGACAAGGGAACATGTTTATCAGCTAAAGCCTTTAAGGGTACTTACACATTGAGCCCAAAATCTGGGTATATATGATGAAAGTTACAAAAGATATATATTATATTAACTAAACAAACTCAACAAACTTTTTATTTCAATGCATATACATTTGCTCACATGAAATTCATGATTATATAACAATTTACATGTTTTATATGAAAATCATACTTATTTTAATTGGTTTTTAATTGCTGTCCGAAATTTGAACACCCTATGTCCGAATTATGAACACCCCTGTCTGAAATTCGAACAGTTATACATTGCTGATTACTTTGGCCTGGTATAACACAAATTTAGTATCTGTGTCGAGTTTCAAGTGATAAATGCAAGAAAAGAAAATTCTCTTTCTGCTCATACCTCAGTTATGGGGGTATGTGGATAGGTTTCAAGCATACAAAGGTTTTACAATTAAGGTGTCCGAAATTTGACTACTTTCCCCTACGTGTATCCAGAGTTCTAGGAAGCCCAAAGTCAGCTTTTGATTCCGACAAAACCGGAACAAATATATTTGAAATGGCGGCGGTCGTGGTACACGATCGCGAGGCTCTTCAGGATTCGGAGACATCCGAAGAGGAACACCTCGATTTGACATTGTGTCACGCTGAAAAGGGACATGAACAAGATGTAACACCAAAAATACGAATTCGCCTGGCCAGTTTCAAAATCCCTCGGACGAGGAAAACACGTGATGAATGACTCTAAACCGGCTAGGTCTAGGCCTGGCGTGAAGCAAAGCGAATGAACAAAAATTAAAACTATATCGGACATAGAACAAACACAACGGAGGATCGCCTTGATACAGACCGAATTGGTTACAGGCGAATCTACCGAGTAGGGAAAAGACCAGATGTCGGACACAGTCTCCCAACAAGCTTAAGGTATGCAAAATGTTGATACCGGGATAACCGTTGACAAAAATGGTCACTTCACTTACACCGAATCTTTAAAAAACCATGTGATTTGCTAGCTGTATAAAGTTTCATCGAAACGCCCAAAACCTGTTATTCAAAGGCATACTAATTCAAAGATTTTGTTTGGGAATAACCTTCGATTCGTGAGGAGGGAGTTACCATGACGGATAACGGCATTAAGTTAGATAAGAAATCACGTCCGGAAGTCCAACAATTGTCTGTAGAACAGTGGGGATATGGTAGTCTGGTCTGGTCTTTGTCTATATGGTCATATCACTACAGACTGTGACTTGGTTGCTACCTAGCCAAAGTTGACCTTAGTGCTGCGTACAGGTCCGTATACGTACCTATTCATCCGGCAAACTATTCAGCCACAGGATTAAAATGGACATTCATAAGTGATTCCCCTCTAACTTACCTTTACGATTCTCGGCTCCTTTTTGGGTTTGCTAAGAGCCCGCAAATATTTCAACGACTCAGTAGCGCAATATCGGATTTTATTGACTAAATATGGTATTACTATTATTGCGTACTTGGACGATTTCGTAATCTTTCTCGGCGTGTTCAAAAGCCCTTCAGAGACTGGATACCATTTTACGCAGATTAGGTTTTTTTTTCATAAACTACTCCAAAGTAGTGGGTCCAAGTACAGGATATCCCATAAATCAGGTTACATTTTCAAAATGTTATTACTTTTGACATAAATGAGCGACAAAACATATATTTTGGTATATGAAAACATGCAATCAACTGTTTTATTCTATGCATAATATAAATTGATAATTTGATTATGCTGAAAACCATTGGCGTCATAATGACGTCATCACTTTTAAGGTATTGTCACGTCAAGAGGACATTATACACACACTGTGAAATGTTTAATACTTAGTAAAACAGCGTCACCACAAAATATTGCTATCCTCAGAGTTTTATCAGGATATATTCTGGTGGTCTACCTTCATTAGCCATTTCAATGGTACATGCGCAATTCTGGACACAAAACCTGTAACTTCACTAAAAACTGATGCGTGTGACAATGACGTGGGAGGTTATTTCTGTGGAGACTATTAATATACTAATTGGAATCTTGATATACCACCACTTAAATCAGAACACATTAATGTGAAGGAGCTTGGCGCTATTTACCTAGCAATTTGTCGCTGGTGTTCTCGATTAAAATCAATCTACACAGACAATAGATCCGCAGCATCATGGGTTATTAAAGGATCTTTTCGAAGCCACATAGTCATGTTTTTACTGCGAATTCTCTTCTGGTTTTGTGCCTTTCACAATTTCGTTTTCAAATATGTGTACTTCGAGGATACATGGGCCATAAAAACAAAAAACACACCTGTACGATTTAATACCGTCCCTCAAACTTGAACCATTCACAGGAGAGGAACTCACTCACCAAGTCATTTGTGAATTACAGGTGGTTCAACAGCAGAGTCCCTCCAGGGAGAGGCCGAGGACCTGAAAAGAAGGGCATGGGCTAATTCCAACGCCTGTTCCAGCTGTGTCTACAACCTTACAGATGTATATCTTTCGTTTTAGTACAGCTAGACAATTCCTCAACATCATCACTCACCTTCACAAGTGTTCAAATTTACCTGAACCCTTAAAGGGCGACTTCCATCTGTAATGGGAGTTAGCCGGAGTTAAATGTGTGTTGGGTGTCGCGCAAACGCCTGTTGATTAGTTCACCTCAAATTCCACAAGCAATACATTCAACTCTATGTAGCTTTCTCGGCCTACTACAGCCAGGTAATGTGGTAGTTCGCCAATCCTTTGACAAGGAAAGAGATCTACGGAGAGTGGATGTTTTAGTCTGTGAATGGGGGTTCAACATCTTTCTCCGTTGGGCAAAGACAATTCAATATATGGAGAAAATAGTGGAGGTGTACCACCCAAAATTTGGTAAAATCTAGCGTGTTATGTCCGGAAGTGCTATTTTAGTATTATTACAGTTCTCCAAGTCTGCAGACCCTTTAGGCTCTTTGTTTCTTCAGAACGATGGGTCGACCCTGTGTTATAGAACATTTTTCAGTTTGCTTCACAAAAACTGGTATTCCATCCTCAAATATCAAAGGACACCCTTTTCGGAGGGGTGGAGCCACGTGGCTCAACATAATTGGTTTTCCTATTATCAAGCATATTGGTTTCTGGTCCAGTGACGCTGTCTATAGATATATTCAACATGACAATGATGTAAAATTGCGTACTATGCAAGAATTTTCTAAATCCGTTGCGTTGAATCGATGTTTTGTGCACAAGCCTCGCCCGACTGTCTTTATACATTGTATGTATTCTGACATTTTTCAATTTCATATACCATTACCTATCATTTTTCCAACAAGACCATCCATTTCCCCTCAGAACTTAGAAGTAATTACTTCACTAATCAACCAATTATCACTATTAATTAATTTTATTTTTTCTGTCAATGGAATTATTGACTTGTAATAATTTCATGTGTAAATGTTTATTAAATTTGCCATAGTCTTGATTTTGGTTGGTTGCTGATTAAATAGCTTTACACTTCATTTATATCGCACAAATGTGGAGTTTAATTTGCTGTTCATATTTAGGTCGTTACAACGAGACGTGCAGTGAGAAAGCACCCTGTGAAGACGGCCTGAGTTGTACAAAAGAAATATGCAAGTGTGGTAACGAAATGAAATCCTATTGGAGTTCGGAAAAGAAGAAATGCCTATATGGTAAGTATGTCTACTTATCTATCACAGACAGATTAGTAAATAAGTAGCTGTATAACTATAACGGTCTAGGGCTACTAGTTAACTCTATAGACCAAGGCTGGCAATTCAGTCACGTGGACATACCCATCCTACTTCGAATGCCTAAAACACATTTCTTCCAAATAACAGTTTAGAATGTATTCAGTAAATAGTTATCTTTCATCTCCTGTATCACTCATAACTAACACTATAATAGAAAGATACATGTTATGAATTTGGACAAAATAAAAACGTACCAATCTTGTATGGTCCTGTCAAGTGGACATCGATATCTCAACTCATGAGAAAGATTCTGGCTGGCACAACACGGGGTTGCCGAGTATTGACAGCCAATATCATTTAACAAGGGTCAAGATATCCATGTCCATCTTTAATGTCCATAGTTCTTTAGGAAAACTTTCTGTTTTAATATTCAGAATCTTCAGTGGGCGGAAGGTGCCGCTCTGATGACGACTGTATCAGTGACCTCATTTGCCAAGGAACCGGAAACAGACATTGTAAATGTGGAACCGGTGGAAAATTTTGGTACTCAAAGGAAAACAAGTGTCAACAGAGTATGATGAGATGTTTTCTAGATTTTACATAAAGCGTAAAATGTTTGATATGGACAATGTTTCATTGTTTTGGGTTACAACTTTTTTTTGGTTAGAGCAACAACGGTGCATTCGATGACTATTCGTACGTCAATAGTCTTCGTGCAGCGTTCACGTTTATTCCAATGAGGCTAATTCCTTAAATTGTTGACATTCTTCCTCTTCCAACTCATTTGAAGTCATACAATAGACACTTAAACACAATGTTCAATAGATCTTAGTTGGTAATCTTTTAAATATTGTATGAATAATTATAATTATCAGTAAATGATTGATTTATGTATTTTAATTCAACATAAGAATCGCACTACTCTGCCGTTTTTGTATTGACGCCTCAAACATTCGGATCAGCCCGTGATTTTTGTGAAGACGAAGGCGGACACCTTGCGTCACCAGACCAAATTATACAGCTGTTTTCTTCATGTGTGGGACCTAATAAAACAATATGGATCGAAGGTAAACAAAGTTCATAAGATCGTGATTTGTAGTAAATAACAACGAATAATTCACTACAATATATAGAAGATGCAGGAGAAGTTTCTGTCGATATTAGAAGATAACGGTTGTCACTCGTCTATTTTTGTGATTGCGATGTCCTTTTTTTCTTGTTGAAATTGGAATTGATCATGACGGAAATGTTTGTCTGAAAAGGTACCACAGAAGATGAGATGTGTCCCATTGGAAGGAATTCTGATGGAACGTTACTCATTGGAAACCAAACCAGTTGTTCGAACATCTTCAGTTTTCTTTGTGTATTAACCAACGGTGAGTCTGTATTTCAACAATTGCAAAGCTTACAAAATAGATTTAATTACACAATTTTCTTTACAAACTCAATGTTATTAAAGCGTAAACTACTTCGGGAATTGTGTACACATTCAGATTTGAAGCCTATAGGACTTACTATTTAAATTTTGTTAATAAAAATATAAATCGTTAAAAAGACAAAAGGCATTATTACCAGGCTGGAAAACATAAAGATTTAGAACTATACTCCACATACCCCAAAAACCCCAAATGCAGCAAAAATGACCAGGCAGAATTGGGAAAGCATTAGACGTAACCAGTAATTTTCTGTTAATATATCAACAAATAACATGACGCATGAATTTCAGCTCTGAAATACATTTATCATATTCTTTTGTTGATAACAAATTAAGAGTTTGTGTATGTGTACATGGGTGATTAAGAATATGATAATATGTAACGACTAATATGAATGTTGCAGAAACAAATAATGAAATATACAAAAATGTTTGTATTTCAATGGTGCAACAAATCCATGTACAATGTGCAATATATGTTTTGAGAATTTTCTTATCTTTGTCAGCCGTGACTTTTCTTTTCTTGGACTGTTACAATGCCTTTATTTTACCAGAAACTCTCGATGGCATGGCCACTAAATGTCGCCATCTTCATCACCACCAGACGATAAAAGGTGCCGATCTGACTAGTACGTAGTCCACGGTAGACTGACTTCCATGTTTCCTCGTTATGTTTACAACTTACATGAGTGATGATGTATAATTTATCAAACGAGTTCAATAATTTGATATGTCTTTAAGTGACATATGGCATAGTCACGAGTGTAAGATTCTATTTATCACAAAACTTATTTATAGAAATATAAGAAAGCTTTAAGTTTCGTCTCAATATAAAACAATAGAAATCCGGCATGGATGTGACGTTTCTGTCAATCATGCGACGTCATATATAGATCAAAACTACATGTGACGTCGTAATAGTATTATTACACATAATTATGTGGTCTTATGACATGGATGCCATTCTACCAACTAAAATGTGTAATTTCCTTATATTTCAGATCCTTTGTCATGGCCGATTTTCGCGGGAGCGGCTTTTGTTCTAATCCTGGCGCTGACCATTGCAGTGTTATGCTACATGTATAAGAGGTATAATTATTCAATGTCAGTAATGTTTTAAAACCTTTCTCATTCTACATATCAGTCATTTGTTCTATAAAAATCTATAAACAAATAATATCACGTAAAATATCAATCCAAACATCTAATTAGTTCTTGCTTATGTTTGTGTATCAACTGAACGAGAGAGAGAGAGAAAAAACATTTCATTTTGTATAATGAAATTCATGATATGTATAAGATCGAGTATAATGATTCATGTATTTATGAAATCTACAATAGCCATAGTGTGTGAACGGAAGTATATAGTCTTTTCTAAATTTCGTAGTTGCGAGTCTGTATAGCGGTACTCGGTCACTTGCTAAGACAAATGAACCAATTGGAAGTGGATATGTTTTACCAATTCTATTTATTCTATACGTGTTTGTTGTCGTCTTAAGTTAGTAAACAGAGTCCGTGGTATAGCAAATTTACCAATTCTATTTATCACTGCCCGCTTAACCTATATTTCCTAAGTCCACTGGTGTTTGAATGTTTGTTTGTCGTACTTTAATCGCTGTTATTGAAAGAAACTCGCCTGATATTCTTTCCGGATTTAAGATATTCTGTCTAGTTTCCAATACTTCAAGAACCATGAAAAGCAAAATAGCAATTTCAAACTTTAGGATTATGACTGCACTTTGTTAATGTCAAGTGATTTAACCTCGATTTATATTTAAGCCCAACCATCATCAGATGGTGGGCTATTCAAATCGCTTTTTGTCCGTGGTCCGTCCGTCCTTCCGTCCGTCCTTCCGTCCGTCGTTCCGTAACAATTCTTGTTATCGCTATTTTCTCAGAAAGCACTGAAGGGATCTTCTCAAATTTCACTGCCGGTTCCCCTAACCTGCATATTGCATTTTGGGACGCCTATAACAAGATTCCTGGATTTTTATACTTAAATGTTTGTTATCGTCAGAAAGTACTGAGTCTTTCTCAAATTTTCATATGTAAGGTTCCCCCTAGGGCCCTAGTTTGTGCATATTGCATTTTGGGACACCAATCGGTTAACCAAGATCCAGGCAGCCATCTTGGATTTTAGATACGTTTGTTATCGCTATTTCTCAGAAAGTTGACAGGGATCTTTCTCAAATTTCATATGTAGGTTCCCCTAGGGCCCTAGTTGTGCATATTGCATTTTGGGACCAATCGGTTAACAAGATGGCCGCCAGGCAGCCATCTTGGTTTTTAATACTTAAAGTTTGTTATCGCTATTTCTCAGAAAGTACTAAAGGGATCTTTCTCAAATTTCATATGTAGGTTCCCCTAGGGCCCTAGTTGTGCATATTGCATTTTGGGACCAATCGGTTAACAAGATGGCCGCCAGGCAGCCATCTTGGATTTTAATACTTAAAGTTTGTTATCGCTATTTCTCAGAAAGTACTGAAGGGATCTTTCTCAAATTTCATATGTAGGTTCCCCTAGGGCCCTAGTTGTGCATAATGCGTTTTTGGATCGATCGGTCAACAAAATGGCCACCAGGCAGCCATCTTGGATTTTGATAGTTAAAGATTAATATCGCTATTTCTCACAAAGTACTGAAGGGATCTTTCTCATATTTCATATGTAGGTTTCCCTAGGGCTCTTGTTGTGCATAATGCGTTTTTGGATCGATCGGTCAACAAAATGGCCGCCAGGCTGCCATCTTGGAATTTGATAGTTAAAAGCTATTTTCACAAGTTATCGCTATTTCTCAGGGCTCTTGTTGTGCATAATGCGTTTTTGGAAGTACAAAATGGCCGCCAGGGATCTTATCGCTATTTCTCACAAAGTACTGAAGGGATCTTTCTCATATTTCATATGTAGGTTTTCCCTAGGGCTCTTGTTGTGCATAATGCGTTTTTTGGATCGATCGGTCAACAAAATGGCCGCCAGGCTGCCATCTTGGAATTTGATAGTTAAAGTTTGTTATCACTATTTCTCAGAAAGTATTGAATGAATCTGTCTCAAATTTCATATATAGGTTCCTCTATGGCCCTAGTTGTGCATATTTCGATTTTGGGACCGATCGATTTACAAGATGGCCGCCAAGGAGCCATCTTGGATTTTGATAGTTGAAGTTTGTTACTGCTATTTCTCAGAAAGTACTGAAGCGATCTGTCTCAATTTTATATGTAGTATGTTTGCAAAAGTTTGAAAAGCAGAGAAAAGATCCCTCTTTCCATTGTCAGACATAGATCATTCTTTGTGGGGCGCCAAGATCCTCTGGATCTCTTGTTATTACTTGCTTTAAAATAAAATTCCCACTAAAACAGTATGCACACCATTACATACATCTGTTATTTCAAATATTGGTAATAGTCGATGTTTTACCGACTTGGTTACCATACCATCTTCTCTTCTTCTTGTTTCGATACTCTCAAGTGAATATACAGTCTGCAATTTATCCACTTCCGTTTATACACTGTGATAGTGTTTATGATTTGACGATAATCGACTGATTCCATTCTATAGGAAAAAGAGAAGCCGTCCTAAACATAGACACACCGCGTCATACGACTATCATCAGTCAGCAAGTTCAGGTGTGGAACTAAATGTAGTGAAAAGTGATGCTGTCCACGGAACGAATGGAAGCGAATGTTATGATCTCGCGCATGTATCACAAGCGACGACCACTGATCTCTATGGTAATGGTGAACTCGGCGAGAAGCCACCAGCGGTAGCCACTGATCTCCATTGTTATGGTGAACTCGGCGAGAAGCCACCAGCGGTAGCCACTGATCTCTATGGTTACGGTGTACTTGGCGGGAAGTGTCATAATAACGATGGGTTATATTCTCACTCGAAAGGACTTGACAATACGGGAGAGTACGATTCATTCATAAAGAAAGACGAGGACACAGATGTCAACGACATATACGATCACACCCGGCATCAGGAAAACCATTACGACGATTTTCAAAAAGGACGCAAATGTTGAAAACGTGACAATACTTATAGATTCGGAGACAGAACTGTATGTACAAATAAGAGCTCAAAAATGACTTTTGGCAGTACTGTCAAAAATCACTCTTCTTCTTGGCCGACTGTCTTCCTTCGAACATCTCCCTTTAGACCATCTCATCTATGGCCTTCAGTGGAGCGCTCAACCCTTGTGAGAAAAGCTCTGAGTTTTGCTCAATGGCCGAGACACACCATAGTCTATAAAAGTGGTAGTTTCTACTCTTGCTTAACTCTTAGCATTATAGGATTTGTGCAGTAAAAATAATATTTTCATTTAAAGTTGTATGGTCTATCACTTTTGCTCTTTTTGTCATAGTTAAACTGTTTAAGTGTTATACATATTTTTCTCCGTTTGTTTGAGTTTTAAACTTTCTAATTTTACCACTTTTTATAAAGTTGCAGCACTGGAAGTATTTTTAATAGTGTCCTGTCTCTAACCCAGGTCTCCACATCAGTACCGTAACTTCTGATAACGGACCCGGTATATTAATGAGAATTAGAAATCTACCGTAAATACAAGAACTTTTAACCAACCAAGCCACTATCAATGAAGCGGAACACCATAAAGTTTATATACCAATACCAATGCAGAAAAGTATAACTAATTTTAAATAGATATTAATGAGCGGACGAAATATAGTATAATAAGTTTTATTTTGAATTTATAAAATATGCTATTCGACCAGTGTCAGACTTACAGCTACTCGTGTATGTATATGTATACGGTGGTCAGTAGACAGTTTGGTCATATCATAATTCGTGAACTAGCCTTGTGTAACACGGAATGGATACATTGTGTGGGCTGTTGGGGTAGTATATATCAGGTATTAGATATTATGGCCAAATGCTGATGTGTATAATAAATGGAGCTGACGAGTGATATATCAGGGGGGCAGCAATACAGTGCTAGACAGAGAGAGGGAGCTAAACTGGAGCACACACCTTGTGTGTGGTCCCAATTTGGGCCACATATCCTTTCGACGGCCGCCAGGATTCGAACCCGACTCAATTTTGATAGTAGGTTATAACAAATAACATTTATTAAAAGCAGTTTGCATCTATATTTCGGTTTGATGCCATTTTCACAGTACCCACTGCAAAAAATCAAAAACAGTCACCGGAAGTCCCCTAAAGGTTATCACGCACGGGTCACTCGAGCGATGGTCCCAAACCACGGATGACCATATTTGTAAAAGTATTTAAATGAGTATTTGAGAGACTGCATGTATCTCATTGGTGGACCAATCAAAAAACTACAGTACCGCTTCCGGTTTTGAATAACATCGATCGCCGCCATATTGCCTACGCTTCGTAGTATGCCTAGACTGAGGATAACATCAGAACGTCTTACGTAATGCCAGTAGCCATGCCCCTATCAACAGCTAACCAAGCGTTAAGTCGCTGAACAGAAGGTAAGCAAATGATACAGCATTTCGAAATTCCTGCGATGTACTGTACAGTTAAGGGACAAGTACAGTAACTAGGCCTACTCTCCTCAAAACTATTGTTTTCCTCACAATAATATAGGCCTACTGGACGAAAAATTACCTATAAAAGATGTTGAATATCAATGTTTAATGACACTGCTATA
The DNA here is from genome assembly GCF_041381155.1 of Argopecten irradians. Classification (NCBI taxonomy): domain Eukaryota; kingdom Metazoa; phylum Mollusca; class Bivalvia; order Pectinida; family Pectinidae; genus Argopecten; species Argopecten irradians. Next base: position 4,654,738 of record NC_091144.1, read on the forward strand.
TAGCTACATACCAAGTAGGTCTTATGTCTATGTAAGCCCTAAAGCCGACAATGCAAGTTAAAAAGTATGCATTTGAAACTAAAAAAAATATAAGGTTAGGTCTACTGTAGGCCTAATGAAATTTTTTTCTTTCGAAAATTGTTTCTGAGACCACAGGAACTTGGCGTTCTGTCTATAATATAATATGAATTTAAGGCAAAGCCTCAGAAGAGCGCAGCTACATGTAAAAGATTATAACATCATAACTTTATATTGTCTATATTTTTCTACGAGATTAACAATAAAATATTTCACTGACATGCACATACTATCGATAGTTAGAGAGAATTCAAAATAATCCAAATGGAATAGTTCAATATACTTCAATCTTGTTTTTATCAGATGCAAATGCTATCAAAAATATGCGCGAATCTGTGGCGTCAGGTTTTGTGACGTCACTGCTGACGGTTCCGTGCGCTTTAGAACATACACAGTATATATTGGACCAGTACATTTATTGCGTTGTTCTTGTATCTGTGTAAATTAAAACTACGTACAGTAATTTTAAAACGTATACTGATAACACATTTCGTCTAGTACAGAAATTTCAAATCTCGTCGTGCTGATAACGAGAATTAAAACATGGCTGACTACATGGAGGCGCGAGACTTTTCCCGCGGGACACAATTTCAAAGTCCAAGGGGTACTGGAATGTATTGGAATCTATATTCACACACGTATTATGGTTAGTAGAGCTTCGCTCTACGCGGCCTTCGGCCGTGCAGAGAGCTGCGCTCTTATAAATCTACTTCGTCTAGTATAAATATATATATATATAAAAAAATACCCCTATAGTATAAAAAAACATATAGGGGTATTTTTTTATATATTTATACTAAATATTATTGACAGAATATCAAGCTCCTGTGATGAGATATACCTCAGTTATGTCAGTGTCGTATCCAAGGAAGTGTCAGCCATTTTTCTTTCTGCTCTGCTTAAATTAGTTACCTTCACTGGCCAACCCCCTATTTAAAGTAGCGAACTTCGTAATCTCCTCGCTGAAATGACGTTAGAGCAATGGAGGGTATTATCGTCAGGGGGTAGTTATCGCCAGTTTTTCTTTAATTTAAAATTATTTTTATACATGGTACAGTCTGGTTTCTATATTTTTCATCAAAGCAAAATGTTGTTATTTTGGAACCTTTCTGACCCTACCATCATTCAGAAAAAGCTTTATCTGTTTGTATTTTGATGTGCAAACCTTTTAAAATGTCTTCATTCTTTATTTCGGGTCGTCTTACGTGATAGAATAAGGTCAGTCAAACACACTTTTCCTTGAGAGATCAAAAACATAAAACAAATGCAAGAATATACATGATCTCTGACAAGTTCTAGTGCGTCTGCTAAATTGACTAGCATTCTGTGTTCATCTGGGCTACTTCAATGCTGTAAATGGGCCTGGCGATAACTAACTCACATATTAATTTTGTACACTGGAGGCAGTTATCGTCAGTTTTAAAAAGAAAATGTAAAATAAAAAAATAAAAAAAGCTGATCCCAATATACAATTCTCAAATAAAACTTAAATTGAATGAAATCGAAGGGAATAATACTTGTGGTCTTAAATTATTGGACAAAGAATTAGAGAAATGTCACTATATATATATATTTGGAACTTAAAGATGGAATGTCTAAAGGAAAATTATCATATGGGCAGTAACGTTACGTACATGTAGGAATGCATTACACCAGAGGACAAAAAAAAAATGGAAATTTTGGTTTGGGTTACAAATTATAGTTATTAAAGACAGATCCATATGTCATGATGTCCAGAAGACTGTTGTCTTGTAAAGAAACATACTGCTCAAGTTATGATCAGAATGCATTGAATGGATATATAAGCTTATATCAGAACTATAAACTATAAACTGGTTTATGTTTCTTTAACAAAGCACATGATTTTACATAAACATAATTATTAACTTATATTATTTAACAACTTTTCATTGGAAATGTAATGATCTAGGCTATTTATTTTTAATAATTGTGAATGTAGAACTACATTAACATGCATTTCATTGCCAATATTTATAAATGCAAGGAAGGAGTCGTTATATGATATATTAATTACCTGAGGAAGTCTCTGTCAACAAAATACGTCAGGTGAATTGTGGTTTCACTACATTTAATATGTGTAACAGTTAAATTGTCATCAATAAACCAGAACCAGTAAATATCAATATTGTCTTCAAATTGTGTATGCAATATTAACATGAATCACATACGTGGCACAAGGTGAGAAAATGTACTTTTAATAGGTGAAATAACAAAGACTGACGATAACTGCCTCCATGTGACGATAACTACCTCCGTTCAACCAGAAGTGCAAATAATGAATTCTCCCTTATAATCACGATTAACGCTGAAAACGAGCGCACCTATTATGAACACGGATAATGGTATAGACAACCATATCACACTTTTAAGGTAGCTCCATACTTTTGGGAAAACCCATGTCATTTTTTTCTAACAGGTCTTATTTTCTTGCATTTTTCAAGTATATTTCAAATCTGTAAAGATAAATGGGTGTTCTCGAACTACTTTTTGAGATATTTGAGCTTGAAATATACCATCCATGCAAATTTGCTGGCCGAAAATAGAAAAATTCATAAAATTATGTTTTCTGTAATATTAGGGTGAATGTAGTCTCGATCCTGTTGATTTTTTGTCCTAAATTTCTAACGATAGAACAATATACAAAACTCTTGTATTTTAACAAATGCTAACTAATTTTCGTTATTTCCCAGGACCGTTTCTATACGTAATTATCATGTTTTGCCATATTTTCGCCCGTAAAAAATCAATGAATAGGCCAAAAAGGAAATGAAAACCCATGTCAATTTCACAATATTTGTATATGATATGCCCAAGATAATATATTTTTCAAATATCATATAAAAACATGGGGTCCTCGATCAAAATTTCACAATTTTGTAAGCTTGAAGTTTGTAACTCGCAACCCTACCCCCATTTCATCCAGTGCTAAGATGGGTCATATTTGACTATTTTTTGAAAATCATGCCACAAAAAACATTACACATCAGTTCATATGTTTTTGTGATAGTATATCTGGTTTATGTCTGTTTATTTTTATGATTTTCTCCAAATTTTGTGTTTGAAGGAAATACGTGTGCGATTTTTTTAGAATTCCGGAATTTGGGTCCGGCCGGGTCCCCTCTTATCATTTATAGCGACGAACGACACTTCCGGTGTTTAAAAATCCATTCCCATTTACGACAGGGACCGCAAAAACCTCAGAGATAGCATATAATTTTCACTTCACTGCTTTTATTTTGATTTATTTAATGATTTTAAACATTCAATATAATATGTAGACAATTTTCACCTATTGAAAAAATATCCAAGTGGGATGTCGTGGCGTATCGGAAACCTTTTGGAATTCAAAACAAACTCCGCAACTTCCGGTATAGCGTCATATGAATTGGCGCGGTTTTCAAAAGTATGGACCTACCTTAAGTCAACTGTGTGACATGACTTTGCTATGACCCGGAGATGCTTAACCCGACGATAATACCCTCCATTGCTCTAGCATACGTACACGATATTGTGTTTTGACGTCATTCCATCACCAATAGAAACAATAGTCCTGCACAAACATTAACGGGTATCCGTGGTATGTGAATAAGTGCCATTATGTCCAATACAAGCTAATATAAATTTTCAATATACATTTAGGTTTTATGCGCACATTGACACTTGTGTGTCCTTGGTAGTTGTCACTCGTTCTGGACAGATAGTCACGTGCACATGGCCAGTTGAGTGCATCGAGTATGATGATGTACATGGCGATATGTGGACGGATTATTATTTGGAATTCTATTCAGCTTTAGTTGACGTGTTTTTTAGGTCATCTGACCCGAAAGGTCAGGATGACCTATAGTCGTCATGTTTCGTCCGTCGTCAACAATAAGTGTTCTTATTTTTCTGGTCAATCCGAAATCCAAGATGGCCGCCACAGCTGCCATCTTGAAAACACATTTTGAACTTCTTCTCAAGTTCTACTGGTGCGATTTGGCTGAAACTTGTATGAAATGATCCTGACAAGGTCCGGACAAAGTGTTGTTACATCTCTGGTTGATCCCAAATCGAAGATGGCTACCATGACACTATATCTAATTAATTTCCTATATGATTATTGCCAAGGTAGTCAGATGACCGTTAAGGCCCTTGGGCCTCTTGTTTGCTAAAACAATTAAGCCCCATACAGCATTACAGGTAACGACTTTGTTTACATATTAGTAGGTGATGCACAGTGGACAAATGCTAGGAGTAAATGTACATGTGTAGACTGAGCGCAGGTGTGTCAATTAATTTCACACGCTTTATATAGGGGTCGGTAAGTGTGTCTGAATGTAAAACAAAAATGGCTGTCCTTGACAGGGGAATGTCTCATAACGATTTTTGAAATACAAGTACATGTATACTTTATTTTTAATCATTTGAATATTTTTTACCTTGCATTGTCAGCTTTAATAACGTAACTGATAGTGGCGTTCAGATTAGTCGAGTTCGTCGAGTATCGTTGGTTCGAGGTGTTTGATCAATTAATCGAAGAAGAAATCTGTAATCGAGTTTCATCAGAATTTTAGGACACCATGATAAAACAAAGTATAAAGTGAAGAAAATCAAGCGACATAAAAAAATGACAGCACCGAGAGGCCTTGCAATCGTAAGCCTTTGAAGGATTTTTTTTATATGAAATTTGTTTATACATCAAGGAATAAAGTAATCGATTTTAATCGCTCATTGATTGGTTAAATAAAACTGATAATCGACCATGAAATTTCAACCTATTCCCAACATCACCAGGATTTTACAATAAATTTAATATCTGCCTCTGCCAGGGATCGAACTCAGGACCTCAGCTCTGGATTACCAGTCTGACGCTCAACCGATTGAGCTAAAGAGAAGTTCTCTCTAGCTGAGCGCTAGTATTGACCAGGGTTACATACTCCCCCTCCAGGTATCAACTCGTCCTCGAGTTTCCAGGGGTCACAACTATTCCTTCGCAGGTATTGTGAAGTATCATTCCCGAGTCCCTACGTGGGAGCCAATGTAACAGGGTGCAGGATTTATAATAAATCTAATACCTGCCTCTGCCAGGGTTTGAACTCAGAACCTGATGATTACTAGTCTGACGCTCAACCGATTGAGCTAAAGAGAAGTTCTCTCTAGCCGAGCGCTAGTATTGACCAGGGTTACATACTCCCCCTCCAGGTATCAACTCGTCTTCGAGTTTCTAGGGGTCACAACGATTCCTTCGCTGGTATTGTGAAGTATAATTCCCGAGTCCCAACGTGGGAGCCAATGTAACAGGGTGCAGGATTTACAATAAATTTAATACCTGCCTATGCCGGGGTTCGAACTCAGAACCTCATGATTACTAGTCTGACACTCAACCGATGGAGCTAAAGAAAAGTTCTCTCTAGCCAAGCAATATATTGCTGCTGGTATTGACCAGGGTTACACTAATTTATACTAGACTAAGTGGATTCATATATTATAGACAGAACACCAATTTCCTGTGGTCTCAGAAAAAAACAGGTATAACACCATGTTTATGTAGACACTATAAGTCTAAAACCAGGGGTATGTACACATTACAAGTCTAACACCAGGATATATAGACACTATAACTTTTTAAGTGTTGTGATGTCATTGCAGGTAGGGCTGAACTTCCCAAATATTGGATTTCCAATGATCATTCACTGACTGTTGGTTTTTAATAATTGAGGAACTGGATTTCTCTCATGAACATTTTCGTTCATACTAATATTATTATATACAGATACACTTGTACAATTGTCTTTTAATAAGTATATAGAATCATAAAGAATTATGAATTGCATTTATATATATGTTTAGAGATCTTAGGAACATATTGTTCGTATGCTTGCATATTCATTAGCAATAGGGTTGTCATTGATATTTTTTTTAATTTATTGTCAATATTGATTCCATTAGTTTAGTATTGAAACAAATTTAAAAAGATCTATATTTTTTGGAATCCATCTCAGAAACACATGCCTAAAATTATATATAAGTACCGGTATTGTCAACATCTGACTCATGGACACAATCATGTATGCCTTCACTAGTACTGTCAGGTCATTGATGTCATTCAACTCGATCAACATGTATTATAGAGGCAGGGAATATAACTGGATACACTGGTTGCATACATAAGATAATGTCAGGATCAATGCCTTCGGGTAAAACGAGGATTCACAGTCAGATCATTTTACATATTCTATATAAGTATTATTGGTTTCAATGTGTTAAAACATTAAAGGGACAATTCAGTCTAAGAGAACATTAAAATTTGCACATATATCGAAAAAAACCAGTTCTAATGGAAATTAGATCAGTCGGTTTTACTGTGATATGCCTGAAAAGCCCATGGTTGTGACATGTGTGTAGATGTTCAAACTCGCTCACTGTCCACCATTACACATTGTGGTCGAACTTCTTGTATGCCGAACCCTGTCCCTTGCTCGTAGAGTAATGCAATTTTTGTCGAGAACTGCTCAAATCGCTCTGACAGTAGTATGTTTACCTTATTAGGTGAATTGTCTTGTCTAAATATCATTTTATCACCTTCTCAGTGGTTATGTAGTTTATTTATCTAACGTGCGTGACTTTGGCTCGGGTATGGGTACAGCGTCCATATTGTACCTGCTTAATCCTATTGATCAACGATTTGATATTTCAACGATATTAATTAAAATACTAAACAATGACGTGGAATTTGTCAATATTTTGTGTTATATGTTTCATAAGAAATATAGAACAATACATTTATGCCATATTTTGCTTCTTGGTTATGTAAAAGAATTAGCCTGAGTGAATTGTCCCTTTAATAGATTTGATTGAGTGCAAAATGTCTGCTTGTTTTTAAATTATTTATAAGTTATTCATTTTAAATTGACATCAAAGTAACAGTCAAATCAAAGCAAAACTGATATCAGATATTATTTTTTAGATAAATTAATATTTAATAAATATGTCATTAATACTTAAATCGACTTAGCCTCCTTATAATGCAAATTTTTTTTATTGTAGATGTCACCACAGCATAGACCCTATTTTGTGACTTCTTGGCAGAGCACAATCTTCCCTACAATGCATATGTTGCTGATCATTTCACAAAGATCTACAAGAAAATGTTTCCCGATATCAAGCTTAAGATTTCCTGTAAGTTTGCTTGTAGTCAAACAAAGACCACCATGCTAGTGAAGAAAGCCCTGGCCCCAACGTTAGAGCAGGAAGTAGTTCAGCACCTGAGATCTAGCAGTAATGGTTCATTTCTTAAACAGCAGGACTGTCTCACGGTCCCTGGCCATGTCTATTTGTAACGTCAGCAATTCTCAGAACATTTGCAAATATACCTTCAAACAAATGTTCTTGTAAGGATATCTTTCATAAGGTATTAAGTTCTAAATGAAGTAAGCTATAGCCTGTATGTAAAAAACCCATCTTGTTGGAATTTGAATGTAAAAAGAAAATTACTGTAATTACCTGCATATAACCCGCGTTCTCTATGATTTTGAAAAATAAATTACAGATAACCCACACAGTCAGATTGCCTTCGGGTTATACTTTGATGTAATCCTTGAAAATACAGTTGATTTTTGACAGGACATATGTAGTATATGATATACTAATAATGGTTCATGAGTCTATATATATATACACATATATATATATGCTTATAGTCATTTCATTTCGAAAGGGCTATAGGTTTATTCAAAGATATGTAAAGCTATCAATAACATATTTTTTTCTTTGGAAATAGGTTTTAAATGCAAGGAATAATAGCTCATACAAAAATATTTTAGAATAGTGAGAGGGTTACCTGAACTATTTCCAACATACATGTATAGCCCGCATATTTTTAGCCCACCATCAGCAGATGGTGGGCTATTCAAATCGCTTTTCGTCTGTAGTCCGTCCGTTAACAATTCTTGTTATCGCTATTTCTCAGAAAGTGATGAAGGGATCTTTCTCAAATTTCATATGTAGGTTCTCCAAGGGCCCTATAGCTAGTTATGCATTTTGCATTTTGGGATCAATCGGTAAACAAGATGGCCACCAGGCAGCCATCTTGGATTTTGATAGTTAAAGTTTGTCATCACTATTTCTCATAAAGTACTGAAGGGATCAGGCAGCCATCTTGGATTTTGGTAGTAAAAAATTGTTTCCACTGTTTCTCAGAAAGTACTAAGGGATAATTCTCAAATAACACATGAAGGTTCCTCTTGGGCCCTAGTTGTGCATACTGACATTTGGGACCGATCGGTCAACAAGATGGCTGACCATGCCAGTCGCCATCTTGAATTTTGATTGTTGAAGTTTGTTACCACTATTTTTCAGAACGTACTGCAAGGATCTGTCTCAAATTCCATATGTAGGTTCTCCTCGGGTCCTAGTTGTGCATTTTGGGACCGATCGGTCAACAAGATGGCCAACAGGCCGCCATCTTTGATATTGATAGTTGAAGTTTGGAAAGTAGAGAAAAGATCCATCTGACAATTGTCAGACATAGATCAATCTTTGCTGGGCACCAAGCTCCCTCTGGGATCTCTTGTTATAATTTGGTAATAGTTTTCACAGATAGCCCGCATCGGCAGATAGCCTGCATTAGGCATCTTCTGATATAAAAAATTGTATAGCCCGCTGGCAATACGCAGAAAACTACCGTAAATGATTAAAAATAAGAAATTGATATCCAGATATGTTATTTTTGATTTCAAATAATAAATTTCCTAGATTCAATGAATTTTGCTGTGCTTAACTGGCTAATAGATATTTAGTTAAGACTATTGTAATTTTGATTTGTAACTTTTTTTTTTTTTTTTTTTTTCCTTTTTTTTTTTTTTTTTTTTTTTGCAGGAATCATGATAATCCTTTGCAGAATGTTATTTCCTTTGTCCCAGACAACTACTCTGTTATGAAAGGTAGACACAACTCTCTGATGACCTACATCAAAGAGAAAACACCCTTATATTTTTGATATTGGATGTAGCTGCCATCTGAGCAACCTGTGCACTGTGGCAGCTGTCAAGACCCTGCCTATGCCCATCGAGGATCTATTGGTGGACACCTTCTTCCATTTCTATTACAGGTACATATAATTTGTATACATATGTATATTGCTTGAGGTAATTGGTTCCCAAATTCTTTATAAGATTTAAACTTTTAAGACAAAGATCTCATATGATGTAATGTGTGTTAATATCATATAGTCCCACTTGAAAACATGTATTTATAACATTTATCATTCAGTGAAGATATTTCAGTGGGTGTTTGTTGAGATGATAGATTGAAACTGTGGGAATGTTAAAGATGCTCCACCTCTGACAAATAGCATTTTTTCACAATAAAAAACATGAGCAGACGAATTAGTATTTTTCTTCAGTTACAAAAGTTACTTACTGTACACCATTACCACTATTGAAAAGTTTCAGCTTCTAATTTTACACCAAGATAAAAATATCAAACAATAATTACTTGCGTACGGAAAAAAATCGATGGCACTATGTCCTAAATGGAATGAGGTACTGATTGCGCATGCAACCGAAAGCAAAATTATATTGTTTTTTGTGTTAATCAGACATATATATATACATGATTAAATACCAATCGTTGTTCAAATGATAAGAATCATTTAAGCTCTGTCGGTGGTGGGGCTTAAAATAAAATATTGTTTGTTTCCCCTTTCCGACCTACCCACCAAAACACTCCCTACCCAAAATATTTTATTGGCATTTTCCATACCAAAAATATTTTTTCATTTCTAATTTTTCTTTGTTTTCTCTGTTTGTTTCTTTTCTTATAAGACATTTTATGCTTTTATAACTTCAGTTTTAGAAAGAAAACTAATAACTTAGGTATTTGTTGTCTAATCAAAAAAAAAAAACTACCTACCTACCTACCCAACACTGGTATGGGTTGTTAAAGGGGAAACAAACAATTCATTAGGGCTGGCCTGGAACATCTTTAATTATTTAACTGAGAAATATGTTAAATTATATATTTTCAGCTCCAGCAGGAAAGAGAAGTACATAGAATTTACAAAGTTTTGTGATGTGGAGCCAACCAAGATACTGAAACATTGCTCTACCCATTCGTTGAGTCTTGAGAAGTGTGTAAAGTGAAGTGCCTCCTAGATCACTGGCCAGCCCTCCAGAGCTACTTCAATTCTCGTGATGACGTGGAGAAGCCTGTCCGCATCAAGAGGATTGCTGGTCAACTATCATCTTCATAGATGAGAATGTACTACTTATTTCTGGCTTTCATCCTAGAGTCATTCAAAGAGTTCAACATAACATTTCAGCTATTACTATTTCTTTTGAGGGCACTATTGTTTTATAGTGTTGTCAAGGTATGGCATAGTACCCGAGCCGTTTTTTCCTGTGTAAATTCCTCAGCATTCAAGTTTTCAAACCATGACATCATAGTGTTTTGCAAAACGTCGTCTGCATATAGCTTGTTTGCCAGTGAACAGCGCAAATAGCGACAGTGACATCATATTTTTCAATGTCGACGTACATTACAAAAAGCATGCCAAACCATAATCCCACGGGAAACCATTGTATCCCACGGGAAACCATTGTCCCGGGACTATGGCTAAATAGTGCCTGGGGACTGAACCAATGAAAACGTGAGAAAAGGTCACGTTATGTACTAAAACTCTAATATGACAAGAAGATATGGCAATTGTTTTGAAAAAAAAATATGACAGAATATTTTTATCTGTATATGATTATGAGTATGATTAGTAGTTCTTATCAATGTAAAGTCTATATATATTTGTGTATGATTATCACACACCTATGTCTTAATCTAGCTTTGATAATTCTTGATTATTTACACAACAATTTTTTATCTTTGATAATTCTTCAATATTTAAAATGTTTATTAGATTAACCTATTTATACATTCATATTAAGCTAGAATTTCTCTAATAACATTCCATTATACTTCAGGCTGATGAATTTAGGATTGGTTATATGGCAAAGGAGATCAGACATCTACTGGGGAGGTTCCTGGGCAGATTCGTCAAGGCCAAAGTCATCCGGGAAGCTGATCATTTTACCAAGGTTGAGTTTGACAACATCAACAACCAGATTCCAGACAGCATTGTGGACATTGGACCATTCTGCTATGCATACATAGTCGACAAAGAGGACAGCATTTCCCCATCCTTGACCAATAGAATTTTGGGGTAAGTTAAACAAATAAGTGTATAAATCATGAATATGTATTAAAAATAACTTGTAAAACAGTTCAACATGATTAATCATGGATATTTAAAATTTTGCATTAATCTGAATTAAATGTATTTCCAGGATGATAATAACAATAATAGAAGTTTGTTATGATTTATTATCAATACTAATTACTTAAACTAATTTCAATTTCATTTGTGATAACTTGCCATAGAAAAACTTTACACTAAATATTTTCATTTTTATTCTAACAGGTCTTTCAGGAAATTTTATTGCACTGTTGTAGACAAGATGATCAAGAAGTTTCCATTTGAGGATGCAGTTGGGTTAGGTACCTTAACCCTGCTACACGGTCTGATGGCACACCAACAGATGTGATGGCCATTGCCAGGAAGTTCCCAGGGATTGTTCCACAGGAGGACCTTCCCAAACTAGAGTGTCCTAGGCTTGGTTATAACTGGAACAAGGACATTAAGGCGTTTAAGCCCCATTAATCAATCAATCAACCAAACTAGAGGATGAACTGACTGATTAATCTGTGACAGCTGATTTTGAACTTCATGGGCCAGTATGGGAAATATGTGTAATCACATCACAGGTGACAAGCAATTTCCAGTTCTGTTCATTCTGTCTGAAGCCATGTTGACCATTCCCAATGCAAATGCAAAATGCGAAAGGACATTTTATGGTGCACAAACTTCAGACAGAGAACCGAGTCCAGGAGGTCCTGAAGCTGGCAAACACAGCAACAAGGAACCATAATATGTGTCACCAATCTTCAGATTTCCAAATGGAATTGAGAGAATTAGTGCTTGAACTTAGCTTGTACTGTGATGTGTTCATATGGAACAATCTGTGATGTGTTCTTATGTGACTTGATCATGAACAGTATTTATTGAGTTGAGTTTGTCAATTTAATGGTTTTAACAAACAGTTGATATTTTTCTCTTTGAAAAAAAAAGATATATGAATATCTGGTGTCATTTGCAGCTAGTCAGTTGTGTTTATTTAAAGAAAATAATATTTTTAATTGAGATGTTTGTCAATCATATGGAAATAGTTGCTACGGTATTGTTTTTATTATGTCAAAATCTTTTATGAATTTTATGTGACAGAAGCAGTTTGTAGGTTTTTCATAAAACATGAATTTATAGAGTTCAAGTTATATTTAACACAAAATGTCATTCATGAATATGACTACAATACTTCTTTCTTTATTGAAAGTAGTATATGAATATCTGTGATGTCATTTGTGACATAAAAAATATATATGTGATAGAACTGCAGTAGTAGCCAGTATTTATTTTCAATTAATCTAAGAAAAATATTTTAAATATTATGGAGACATTCAGTTGTTATTTCTATTGAAAGTTTATTGTTATATGTATTCTGTGGACATCTGGGATGTCATTTGTAACTTATATACATTGTATAATAGTTGCTGTATTTGTTTTACAAAGTAGAGTAATATGTGTGATCAGATGTCATTTGTGAAATTGATATGAAGGAGTTCCTATTTTTTATTGAGAATTTGTGCAATCATTGTAGGGCATAATTTTATTATTAATTTCTAGAGTGTAGGTATGGGCATTATGATGCTGTCATACGATGTTTACTGAATATGTTGACATCTAAAGCTTTAACCTGGTGTTTTTCTTGTTAAGCACCTATTGCTTCTTATCAATTAACTTAAATTCATCCTCATGTGAAATCTTTCAAGATGTTAAATATTATGGAATTTAATCACAAATACAAATAAATGATATAGTTGTTTAAAACTGTTTTCAAGTTATCTGTACTGTATAGTGTGTTAAAAAAAATTCTCTAGATTTACTTCAATTAAGACTTATAGTTAATACGCCACAATGTGGCATGTCAACTCAAATGTCAAAAATGTCATCAAAAAATCAAATCTAAATCTTCATCAATGCAATTCAAGTTTGAAATAAGATGAACTTCAGTCTTATTGGGATTAAAAGATGCAAGCGATGCTTTTGCCCACCTGTTTATCTTTTCTAAATCGCTATTAAGTACATATTCAATTTCTCTGCATGAAGATGAGGATTTTATTAGATTTATCGTCCGCAAAAAGACATGTAGAAGAATCAAGCTCAGCAATATTGTTCAGAAAGATAACAAAAAGAAGAGGACCAAGTGTTGAGCCTTGAAGGACTCTAGCCTTAATCTTACCTATTTCAGAAAATGGATTAATGTTATTACTTTTTGTTATCGAAAAATAAGATAATTTTCCAACCATAACAAGAAATATCCTGAAATACCATTGTTATTTTACAAGTACACCTTTGTGCCAGACCCAGTCGGAAGCTTTTGAAATATCACAATAAACTTACAAGTGATTTGTTTTCTCTTCCATAGGTACTACACTAACACCATACATATCTGGGTACTGGAACACAAACACCATACATTTCTAGGTACTAGAATACAAGCACCATACATATATGGGTACTAGAACACAAGCACCAAACACATCTGGGTACTAGAACATAAGCACCATACATATCTAGGTACTAGAACACTAGCACCATACATATATAGGTACTACACTAACACCATACATATCTAGGTACTAGAACACGAACACCATACATATATGGGTACTAGAACACAAGCACCATACACATGTGGAATTAGAACACAAGCATCATACATATCTAGGTACTACACTAACAACATACATATCTAGGTACTAGAACAGAAGCACCATACATACCTGGGTATTAGAACACAAGCACCATACATAGCTGGGTACTAGAACACAAGCACCATACATATCTGGGTACTAGAATACAAGCACCATACATATCTGGGTACTAGAACACAAGCACCAAATATACATATCTAGGTACTAGAACACTAGCAACATACATACCTGGGTATTAGAACACAAGCACCATAAATACCTGGGTATTAGAACACAAGCACCATACATATCTGGGTACTAGAATACAAGCACCATACATATCTAGGTACTAGAATACAAGCACCATACATATCTGGGTACTAGAACACTAGCCCCATACATTTCTAGGTACTAGAACACAAGCACCATACATATCTGGGTACTAGAACACAAGCACCAAATATACATATCTAGGTACTAGAACACTAGCCCCATACATTTCTAGGTACTAGAACACAAGCACTATACATATCTAGGTACTACACTAACACCATACATATATCTAGGTACTAGAACACAAGCACTATACATATATGTGTACTAGAACACAAGCACCAGTCCATACATGTCTGGGTACTAGAACACAAGCACCATACATATCTCGGTACTAGAACACTAACACCAAACATGTACATAGCTGGGTACTAGAACACAAGCACCATACATGTCTGGGTACTAGAACACAAGCACCATACATGTCTGGGTACTAGAACACAAGCACCATACATGTCTGGGTACTAGAACACTAACACCATACATGTCTGGGTACTAGAACACTAACACCATACATGTCTGGGTACTAGAACACAAGCACCATACATAGCTGGGTACTAGAACACAAGCACCATATATGTCTGAGTACTAGCTATAGAAAACTAGCACCATACAAGGTACAAGTTGAGGCTATTAAGTGTTGATGCAATTGGTCACGCATCCTGTGCACGTTAAAAAACAGACATTACGTTATAAGTGTTGATGCAATGTGATCACGCATCTTGTGCACGTCAAAATAACAGACGTTGCAACATTATAATATCCTAGACAGTATACGTGATCATAACCCCTCGAGATTTAGGATGCTTGATGTCATTCCTGTCATCTATTCTCTTTTGGCATTTATAGCAATTTTAGGTAAAATTAGTGAATATATTTTATCTCCTGTCTGTTGTCCTGTGTCATCAATTCATTTATCCATTGATTCATGGAATAATCACGATTTCAACTTCCAGGGTCGTAGCCAGGGTTAAAAAGCATGTGGATACAATGACATAATTATGTTTTTTTTTTCTTCGTGCCGAATAAGGGCAACCCCTCCTAGTATGAATCCGATCTGCTGTAGCGATATTCAGGTATTCGGATATCGAAATTACGTTTTATTTGAAAATATACTTAGTATGAAATCGGATTCCAGGTGAAAACGATTTAATTATTCTAAATGGAAACGCCACCATTCCCTGATGAATTCAACTGGAATCTGGATATGCATGATATGTATGTATTAATGAAAAAACGATAAATAATTTTAAAATGTTGTAATAGTGAAAAAAATGAATGCATATATCAATTACAAGTATGGACTTATTTATAACACCATATTAACCGAATCAAAGGTCCATAATTTACATTAGATATACAATTGTAGAATATGTTTTAATAGGTGCATATTTCTATATATTAACTCAACGTTTTTACCTGCAGATGACCACCCATTAGCCAATGACAATTTAGTGGAAAATCAGAGCATATATAATAATAATTGATTACTAGCATTTCAATATAGTTGCATTCCCGACCATATAATATCATAGTAACGCTAATGTTTAAATAATTTAATAAACTCAAGCAATGAATCTGATGGGAATTTTAAATACTCATGATTGACATGTTGGTGATCGGCGTACGACTGTTAGAGGATGTATTAAATATGTTTATTTACGATAACTAAATATTAATGTATTTACTTTCACAACGTAACCTGCCACATTCTAATAAAATGTATACTTGAAGACAGATGGGCAACGTCAGTATCGGCCAAAAGTCTCCTTTGCAAAGTTAGATTATTTTACATGTAAAGACTGGGGATACGGGGGCCACATCGTGGTTACTAATAATTATATTACTCGATGTAATGGTATACACGTCAAATACTTGTTTGTTTGATTAGTTTAACGTCCTATTAACAGCCAGGGTCATTTAAGGACGTGTCAGGTTTGTTACCATATGATAATGTCTGTATTTGATGTCTATAAGGTGTGTATACCACCACAACGACTTGTCACCACATGACAACGTCTGTATTTTGTGCGTATACCACCACATCGACTTGTCACCACATGATAACGTCTGTATTTGATGTCTATAAGGCGCGTATACCACCACATCGATTTGTCACCACATGATAATGTCTGTATTTGATGTGTATAAGGCGCGTATACCACCACATCGATTTGTCACCACATGATAACGTCTGTATTTGATGTGTATAAGGCGTGTATACCACCACATCGATTTGTCACCACATGATAATGTCTGTATTTGATGTGTATAAGGTGTGTATACCACCACATCGACTTGTCACCACATGATAACGTCTGTATTTGATGTCTATAAGGTGTGTATACCACCACATCGACTTGTCATCACATGATAACGTCTGAATTTGATGTCTATAAGGCGTGTATACCACCACATCGACTTGTCACCACATGATAACGTCTGTATTTGATGTGTATAAGGTGTGTATACCACCACATCGATTTGTCACCACATGATAACGTCTGAATTTGATGTCTATAAGGCGTGTATACCACCACATCGACTTGTCACCACATGATAACGTCTGTATTTTGTGCGTATACCACCACAACGACTTGTCACCACATGACAACGTCTGTATATTGTGCGTATACCACCACATCGACTTGTCACCACATGATAACGTCTGTATTTGGTGTTTATAAGGCGTGTATACCACCACATCGACTTGTCACCACATGATAACGTCTGTATTTGATGTCTATAAGGTGTGTATACCACCACATCGACTTGTCACCACATGATAACGTCTGTATTTGATGTGTATAAGGTGTGTATACCACCACATCAACTTGTCATCACATGATAACGTCTGAATTTGATGTGTATAAGGCGTGTATACCATCACATCGACTTGTCACCACATGATAACGTCTGTATTTTGTGCGTATAAGATGTGTATACCACCACATCGACTTGTCACTACATGATAACGTCTGTATTTGATGTTTATAAGGTGTGTATACCACCACATCGACTTGTCACCACATGATAACGTCTGTATTTGATGTGTATAAGGTGTGTATACCACCACATCGACTTGTCACTACATGATAACGTCTGTATTTGATGTTTATAAGGTGTGTATACCACCACATCGACTTGTCACTACATGATAACGTATGTGATGTTTTGTACACACATCGACTTGTGAAACGTCTGTATAAGGTGTGTATACCACCACATCGACTTTTCACTACATGATAACGTCTGTATTTGATGTCTATAAGGTGTGTATACCACCACATCGACTTGTCATCACACGATAACGTCTGTATTTTGTTGTGCGTATACCACCACATCGACTTGTCACCACATGATAACGTCTGTATTTTTGTGCGTATACCACCACATCGACTTGTCACCACATGATAACGTCTGTATTTGATGTCTATAAGGCGTGTATACCACCACATCACTTGTCACCACATGATAACGTCAGTATTTTGTGCGTATACCACCACATGATAACGTCTGTATTTGATGTCTATAAGGCGTGTATACCACCACATCGACTTGTCACTCACATGATAACGTCTGTATTTGATGTCTATAAGGTGTGTATACCTACCACATCGACTTGTCACCACATGATAACGTCTGTATTTTGATGTCGTATACCACCACATCGACTTGTCACCACATGATAACGTCTGTATTTGATGTCTATAAGGCGTGTATACCACCACATCGACTTGTCACCACATATAACGTCAGTATGTTGTGCGTATTATGTAACGTCTGTATTTGATGTCTATAAGGTGTGTATACCACCACATCGACTTGTCACCACATGATACGTCTGTATTTGATGTGTATAAGGTGTGTATACCACCACATCGACTTGTCACCACATGATAACGTCTGTATTTGATGTTATAAGGTGTGTATACCACCACATCGACTTGTCACCACATGATAACGTCTGTATTTTGTGCGTATAAGGTGTGTATACCACCACATCGACTTGTCACCACATGATAACGTCTGTATTTGATGTCTATAAGGTGTGTATACCACCACATCGACTTGTCACCACACGATAACGTCTGTATTTGATGTCTATAAGGTGTGTATACCACCACATCGACTTGTCACCACATGATAACGTCTGTATTTGATGTCTATAAGGCGTGTATACCACCACATCGACTTGTCACCACATGATAACGTCTGTATTTGATGTCTATAAGGTGTGTATACCACCACATCGACTTGTCACCACATGATAACGTCTGTATTTGATGTCTATAAGGTGTGTATACCACCACATCGACTTGTCATCACATGATAACGTCTGTATTTGATGTCTATAAGGTGTGTATACCACCACATCGACTTGTCATCACATGATAACGTCTGTATTTGATGTCTATAAGGTGTGTATACCACCACATCGACTTGTCACCACATGAACACGTCTGTATTTGAGTGTGTGTATACCACCACATCGACTTGTCACCACATGATAACGTCTGTATTTGATGTCTATAAGGCGCGTTTACCACCACATCGATTTGTCACCACATGATAATGTCTGTATTTGATGTGTATAAGGTGTGTATACCACCACATCGACTTGTCACCACGTGATAACGTCTGTATTTGATGTCTATAAGGTGTGTATACCACCACATCGACTTGTCACACACATGATAACGTCTGTATTTGATGTCTATAAGGCGTGTATACCACCACATCGACTTGTCACCACATGATAACGTCTGTATTTTGTGCGTATAAGGTGTGTATACCACCACATCGATTTGTCACTACATGATAACGTCTGAATTTGATGTCTATAAGGCGTGTATACCACCACATCGACTTGTCACCACATGATAATGTCTGTATTTGGTGTCTATAAGGTGTGTATACCACCACAACGACTTGTCACCACATGACAACGTCTGTATATTGTGCGTATACCACCACATCGACTTGTCACCACATGATAACGTCTGTATTTGATATCTATAAGGCGTGTATACCACCACATCGACTTGTCACCACATGATAATGTCTGTATTTGGTGTCTATAAGGTGTGTATACCACCACAACGACTTGTCACCACATGACAACGTCTGTATATTGTGCGTATACCACCACATCGACTTGTCATCACATGATAATGTCTGTATTTTGTGCGTATACCACCACATCGACTTGTCACCACATG
The DNA here is from genome assembly GCF_041381155.1 of Argopecten irradians. Classification (NCBI taxonomy): domain Eukaryota; kingdom Metazoa; phylum Mollusca; class Bivalvia; order Pectinida; family Pectinidae; genus Argopecten; species Argopecten irradians. The sequence continues at coordinate 4,674,231 of NC_091144.1, forward strand.
ATAACGTCTGTATTTTGTGCGTATAAGATGTGTATACCACCACATCGACTTGTCACTACATGATAACGTCTGTATTTGATGTTTATAAGGTGTGTATACCACCACATCGACTTGTCACTACATGATAACGTCTGTATTTGATGTCTATAAGGTGTGTATACCACCACATCGACTTGTCATCACACGATAACGTCTGTATTTTGTGCGTATACCACCACATCGACTTGTCACCACATGATAACGTCTTGTGACGTTTACCGGGTCCGATCCAGTCACAATTAACTGATGATCTATAGTGTCTATATTATGTACTGTTCCTATCAAATTACTCAGTGCAAATATATACAAATAATACACAGCTGATCTAGCTGTGATTCTATCTATCCCTAAATATTATGATTTACAATATCAATCCTACTGATCACTCAGTGCCTCTGAGTGATCATGATAACTTAACTTCAAAATATACAAACAGTATAAATCATACAGATCAGAATAATTATTAAATGATTAGCAACAACTACTGAATTATCTATAAGCCTATGCGAGTAGTCTCCCCTACCTCGGGTGATTCGATAATTCCCTACTCGTACATATATAACCAGACTACGATAAAATCAATGTTATATTATCTATTAAGAACCTTTCCCTAAGGCCTAACACTACCGAGCTACCGAGTACTCAAAATCACTGTGCACTCACAGTACTCACTGCTACTGAGCACTCACGTTTACCGAGCACTCTCAGAGTAATCACTCCAACAATGATTCACACACACAATCATTACATATTACCGAGTACTCACAGAGTAATCACTAGTACTCTCAATGATTCATGTAAACGTAATCATTCAACGAGCAATCCCAAGGCTCAGTTTACAACTTACTCTCCAGAGTATATAACGCGGAGGAGGAAAGCCTTATTCAGGCACGTCAATCTCCGATCTCAACTCTACGTAAGTTATTATCAACTGACGTATATAGGCAAGCCTTGTTCAGGCACATCTATATTTACCTTGTATTTACTTAGGTGCTTTCACTTCAGCAGCTCGTCCAACACTAAGAAAAATCTCGTTGAAAACCGCGGCTTTATTATACTGCCGGGCAACGACATTAGCGCCATCTATTTACAATAATCCTAGGCTCTAGAACGCTTAACTCACATATAGCTTAACATTACAAGCGTCTACTTGACGGCGAAACTAACAGACAAAAATAGAGCAGACAGCGATTCCGGATAGCATGGTAATACAACCGTATTTCATCACACTACCCACGCCTCCGAGCAACACGTGTCCTCACGTGCCATTACAGATAACTATAAGATACAAAATAGATTAAAGATAAAGGATTTATTGGTGGTTGTGACAAAGAAAACGATCAATTTGTCGCGGGTAATCAGTAGGACCTATCCAGTGCCTCTGCCCCAAAGAATTCGCAATACTCCACCAGCTCGACATCTCGGCCGTTGTCCGAGTACCTGGAGGTCTTTTCACCATCTTCGATATCTGTATCCAGAATAAACATTTTAATAACGCGAAGTATAATCAGAATGCCACTTCGGTTTATGTCGTGTTCGCCTTGGGATTGCCCTGTCAGATTCACACTCATTCTCAACACATATGAGTTTCTTTTCTGATTCACTGACATTTTCTTGCTCATCACTCTCAGGCAAACTAGATTCAAAACATGACTCATCAACTTGAACTTGCACATCCTTGCGCTCAAAAGCTTCTGCTTTGCTCTCCACCACCACGCAATACCTGAGGATGTTTCAATCTCATTCTATCAGCATGGATTACTTTAGGTTTCCCCTTGTACCCACATGAGACCCTGTAAGTCACATCTGTCAATCTAGCAAGTACCCTGAATGGTCCTCGCCAACGACTTGCTAACTTGTGCGTGGTGCCAGCTGGAATATTTGGGAAAAAGACATACACGGAATCACCGGACTCAAACTTGGTCCAAGACAGCTTCTGGTCATGATTACGCTTCTGTCGGAGCAATCGCACCTTTTTGAGTTGTTTTCCTGACTAACTCATGTGCAATTTCCATTTTCTCTCTTCAATTGCCAAGCCCCCACTGATTCTGGGGAATCGCTCTGATGTTCCTAGGCAATTTCATACTGTAATGTCTAATCGTGGAGTACTCGCTTTTCCCTTCCTAGGCATCATGGCGCATTCGGAGAGCTTCCTGTTGTCTCATGCTCTGTGGAGCGATTGGCCCATCATTCACATAGGGCAGGTGTTCGTCCCAATCCGTTTGATTGGGTATTCACAAACGCACTCAGCATGGTTACGAGGGTTTTTGTTGAATCTTTCAACCATGCCATCTGATTTTGGATGGTAGGGGAGTGGTATGCGTCTTGTTGATCTGTAGCAATTTACACATCTCCCGGAACAACGCGCTCTCAAACTGGAGATCCTTGATCTGAGTGAATGGCATAAGGAACACCAAACCTAGCAATCACTTCTTCAACGAGAATCCTGGCCACTGTCTGGGCTTCCATGTTCGGTTTTACTTGGATCACTATGGTTACAGTATACTTGGCGGGAAGTCACCAGCTGTAGAAACTGATCACTATGGTTACAGTATACTTGGCGGGAAGTCACCAGCTGTAGAAACTGATCACTATGGTTACAGTATACTTGGCGGGAAGTCACCAGCTGTAGAAACTGATCACTATGGTTACAGTATACTTGGCGGGAAGTCACCAGCTGTAGAAACTGATCACTATGGTTACAGTATACTTGGCGGGAAGTCACCAGCTGTAGAAACTGATCACTATGGTTACAGTATACTTGGCGGGAAGTCACCAGCTGCAGAAACTGATCACTATGGTTACAGTATACTTGGCGGGAAGTCACCAGCTGTAGAAACTGATCACTATGGTTACAGTATACTTTGCGGGAAGTCACCAGCTGTAGAAACTGATCACTATGGTTACAGTATACTTGGCGGGAAGTCACCAGCTGTAGAAACTGATCACTATGGTTACAGTATACTTGGCGGGAAGTCACCAGCTGTAGAAACTGATCACTATGGTTACAGTATACTTGGCGGGAAGTCACCAGCTGTAGAAACTGATCACTATGGTTACAGTATACTTGGCGGGAAGTCACCAGCTGTAGAAACTGATCACTATGGTTACAGTATACTTGGCGGGAAGTCACCAGCTGTAGAAACTGATCACTATGGTTACAGTATACTTGGCGGGAAGTCACCAGCTGTAGAAACTGATCACCATGGTTACAGTATACTTGGCGGGAAGTCACCAGCTGTAGAAAGTAGAAACTGATCACTATGGTTACAGTATACTTGGCGGGTAGTCACCAGCTGTAGAGACTGATCACCATGGTTACAGTATACTTGGCGGGAAGTCACCAGCTGTAGAAACTGATCACTATGGTTACAGTATACTTGGCGGGAAGTCACCAGCTGTAGAAACTGATCACTATGGTTACAGTATACTTGGCGGGAAGTCACCAGCTGTAGAAACTGATCACTATGGTTACAGTATACTTGGCGGGAAGTCACCAGCTGTAGAAACTGATCACTATGGTTACAGTATACTTGGCGGGAAGTCACCAGCTGTAGAAACTGATCACTATGGTTACAGTATACTTGGCGGGAAGTCACCAGCTGTAGAAACTGATCACTATGGTTACAGTATACTTGGCGGGAAGTCACCAGCTGTAGAAACTGATCACTATGGTTACAGTATACTTGGCGGGAAGTCACCAGCTGTAGAAACTGATCACACTATGGTTACAGTATACTTGGCGGGAAGTCACCAGCTGTAGAAACTGATCACTATGGTTACAGTATACTTGGCGGGAAGTCACCAGCTGTAGAAACTGATCACTATGGTTACAGTATACTTGGCGGGAAGTCACCAGCTGTAGAAACTGATCACTATGGTTACAGTATACTTGGCGGGAAGTCACCAGCTGTAGAAACTGATCACTATGGTTACAGTATACTTGGCGGGAAGTCACCAGCTGTAGAAACTGATCACTATGGTTACAGTATACTTGGCGGGAAGTCACCAGCTGTAGAAACTGATCACTATGGTTACAGTATACTTGGCGGGAAGTCACCAGCTGTAGAAACTGATCACTATGGTTACAGTATACTTGGCGGGAAGTCACCAGCTGTAGAAACTGATCACCATGGTTACAGTATACTTGGCGGGAAGTCACCAGCTGTGGAAAGTAGAAACTGATCACTATGGTTACAGTATACTTGGCGGGAAGTCACCAGCTGTAGAAACTGATCACTATGGTTACAGTATACTTGCCGGGAAGTCACCAGCTGTAGAAACTGATCACTATGGTTACAGTATACTTGGCGGGAAGTCACCAGCTGTAGAAACTGATCACTATGGTTACAGTATACTTGGCGGGAAGTCACCAGCTGTAGAAACTGATCACCATGGTTACAGTATACTTGGCGGAAAGTCACCAGCTGTAGAAACTGATCACTATGGTTACAGTATACTTGGCGGGAAGTCACCAGCTGTAGAAACTGATCACTATGGTTACAGTATACTTGGCGGGAAGTCACCAGCTGTAGAAACTGATCACTATGGTTACAGTATACTTGGCGGGAAGTCACCAGCTGTAGAAACTGATCACTATGGTTACAGTATACTTGGCGGGAAGTCACCAGCTGTAGAAACTGATCACTATGGTTACAGTATACTTGGCGGGAAGTCACCAGCTGTAGAAACTGATCACTATGGTTACAGTATACTTGGCGGGAAGTCACCAGCTGTAGAAACTGATCACTATGGTTACAGTATACTTGGCGGGAAATTACCAGCTGTAGAAACTGATCACTATGGTTACAGTATACTTGGCGGGAAGTCACCAGCTGTAGAAACTGATCACTATGGTTACAGTATACTTGGCGGGAAGTCACCAGCTGTAGAAACTGATCACTATGGTTACAGTATACTTGGCGGGAAGTCACCAGCTGTAGAAACTGATCACCATGGTTACAGTATACTTGGCGGAAGTCACCAGCTGTAGAAACTGATCACCATGATTACAGTATACTTGGCGGGAAGTCACCAGCTGTAGAAACTGATCACTATGGTTACAGTATACTTGGCGGGAAGTCACCAGCTGTAGAAACTGATCACTATGGTTACAGTATACTTGGCGGGAAGTCACCAGCTGTAGAAACTGATCACTATGGTTACAGTATACTTGGCGGGAGTCACCAGCTGTAGAAACTGATCACTATGGTTACAGTATACTTGGCGGGAAGTCACCAGCTGTAGAAACTGATCACTATGGTTACAGTATACTTGGCGGGAAGTCACCAGCTGTAGAAACTGATCACTATGGTTACAGTATACTTGGCGGGAAGTCACCAGCTGTAGAGACTGATCACTATGGTTACAATATACTTGGCGGGAAGTCACCAGCTATAGAAACTGATCACCATGGTTACAGTATACTTGCGGGAAGTCACCAGCTGTAGAAACTGATCACTATGGTTACAGTATACTTGGCGGGAAAGTCACCAGCTGTAGAAACTGATCACTATGGTTACAGTATACTTGGCGGGAAGTCACCAGCTGTAGAAACTGATCACTATGGTTACAGTATACTTGGCGGGAAGTCACCAGCTGTAGAAACTGATCACTATGGTTACAGTATACTTGGCGGGAAGTCACCAGCTGTAGAAACTGATCACTATGGTTACAGTATACTTGGCGGGAAGTCACCAGCTGTAGAAACTGATCACTATGGTTACAGTATACTTGGCGGAGAATCACCAGCTGTAGAAACTGATCACTATGGTTACAGTATACTTGGCGGGAAGTCACCAGCTGTAGAAACTGATCACTATGGTTACAGTATACTTGGCGGGAAGTCACCAGCTGTAGAAACTGATCACTATGGTTACAGTATACTTGGCGGGAAGTCACCAGCTGTAGAAACTGATCACTATGGTTACAGTATACTTGGCGGGAAGTCACCAGCTGTAGAAACTGATCACTATGGTTACAGTATACTTGGCGGGAAGTCACCAGCTGTAGAAACTGATCACTATGGTTACAGTATACTTGGCGGAAGTCACCAGCTGTAGAAACTGATCACTATGATTACAGTATACTTGGCGGGAAGTCACCAGCTGTAGAAACTGATCACTATGGTTACAGTATACTTGGCGGGAAGTCACCAGCTGTAGAAACTGATCACTATGGTTACAGTATACTTGGCGGGAAGTCACCAGCTGTAGAAACTGATCACTATGGTTACAGTATACTTGGCGGGAAGTCACCAGCTGTAGAAACTGATCACTATGGTTACAGTATACTTGGCGGGAAGTCACCAGCTGCAGAAACTGATCACTATGGTTACAGTATACTTGGCGGGAAGTCACCAGCTGTAGAAACTGATCACTATGGTTACAGTATACTTGGCGGGAAGTCACCAGCTGTAGAAACTGATCACTATGGTTACAGTATACTTGGCGGGAAGTCACCAGCTGTAGAAACTGATCACTATGGTTACAGTATACTTGGCGGGAAGTCACCAGCTGTAGAAACTGATCACTATGGTTACAGTATACTTGGCGGGAAGTCACCAGCTGTAGAAACTGATCACTATGGTTACAGTATACTTGGCGGGAAGTCACCAGCTGTAGAAACTGATCACTATGGTTACAGTATACTTGGCGGGAAGTCACCAGCTGTAGAAACTGATCACTATGGTTACAGTATACTTGGCGGGAAGTCACCAGCTGTAGAAACTGATCACTATGGTTACAGTATACTTGGCGGGAAGTCACCAGCTGTAGAAACTGATCACTATGGTTACAGTATACTTGGCGGGAAGTCACCAGCTGTAGAAACTGATCACTATGGTTACAGTATACTTGGCGGGAAGTCACCAGCTGTAGAAACTGATCACTATGGTTACAGTATACTTGGCGGGAAGTCACCAGCTGTAGAAACTGATCACTATGGTTACAGTATACTTGGCGGAAAGTCACCAGCTGTAGAAACTGATCACTATGGTTACAGTATACTTGGCGGGAAGTCACCAGCTGTAGAAACTGATCACTATGGTTACAGTATACTTGGCGGGAAGTCACCAGCTGTAGAAACTGATCACTATGGTTACAGTATACTTGGCGGGAAGTCACCAGCTGTAGAAACTGATCACTATGGTTACAGTATACTTGGCGGAAAGTCACCAGCTGTAGAAACTGATCACTATGGTTACAGTATACTTGGCGGAAAGTCACCAGCTGTAGAAACTGATCACTATGGTTACAGTATACTTGGCGGGAAGTCACCAGCTGTAGAAACTGATCACTATGGTTACAGTATACTTGGCGGAAAGTCACCAGCTGTAGAAACTGATCACTATGGTTACAGTATACTTGGCGGGAAGTCACCAGCTGTAGAAACTGATCACTATGGTTACAGTATACTTGGCGGGAAGTCACCAGCTGTAGAAACTGATCACTATGGTTACAGTATACTTGGCGGGAAGTCACCAGCTGTAGAAACTGATCACTATGGTTACAGTATACTTGGCGGGAAGTCACCAGCTGTAGAAACTGATCACTATGGTTACAGTATACTTGGCGGGAAGTCACCAGCTGTAGAAACTGATCACTATGGTTACAGTATACTTGGCGGGAAGTCACCAGCTGTAGAAACTGATCACTATGGTTACAGTATACTTGGCGGGAAGTCACCAGCTGTAGAAACTGATCACTATGGTTACAGTATACTTGGCGGGAAGTCACCAGCTGTAGAAACTGATCACTATGGTTACAGTATACTTGGCGGGAAGTCACCAGCTGCAACGACTGACTGATCACCATGGTTACAGTATACTTGGCGGGAAGTCACCAGCTGTAGAGACTGATCACTATGGTTACAGTATACTTGGCGGGAAGTCACCAGCTGTAGAAACTGATCACCATGGTTACAGTATACTTGGCGGGAAGTCACCAGCTGTAGAAACTGATCACTATGGTTACAGTATACTTGGCGGGAAGTCACCAGCTGTAGAAACTGATCACTATGGTTACAGTATACTTGGCGGGAAGTCACCAGCTGTAGAAACTGATCACTATGGTTACAGTATACTTGGCGGAAAGTCACCAGCTGTAGAAACTGATCACTATGGTTACAGTATACTTGGCGGGAAGTCACCAGCTGTAGAAACTGATCACTATGGTTACAGTATACTTGGCGGGAAGTCACCAGCTGTAGAAACTGATCACTATGGTTACAGTATACTTGGCGGGAAGTCACCAGCTGTAGAAACTGATCACTATGGTTACAGTATACTTGGCGGTATACTTGCCGGGAAGTCACCAGCTGTAGAAACTGATCACTATGGTTACAGTATACTTGGCGGGAAGTCACCAGCTGTAGAAACTGATCACTATGGTTACAGTATACTTGGCGGGAAGTCACCAGCTGTAGAAACTGATCACTATGGTTACAGTATACTTTGCGGAAAGTCACCAGCTGTAGAAACTGATCACTATGGTTACAGTATACTTGGCGGGAAGTCACCAGCTGTAGAAACTGATCACTATGGTTACAGTATACTTGGCGGGAAGTCACCAGCTGTAGAAACTGATCACTATGGTTACAGTATACTTGGCGGAAAGTCACCAGCTGTAGAAACTGATCACTATGGTTACAGTATACTTGGCGGGAAGTCACCAGCTGTAGAAACTGATCACTATGGTTACAGTATACTTGGCGGGAAGTCACCAGCTGTAGAAACTGATCACTATGGTTACAGTATACTTGGCGGGAAGTCACCAGCTGTAGAAACTGATCACTATGGTTACAGTATACTTGGCGGGAAGTCACCAGCTGTAGAAACTGATCACTATGGTTACAGTATACTTGGCGGGAAGTCACCAGCTGTAGAAACTGATCACTATGGTTACAGTATACTTGGCGGGAAGTCACCAGCGGCAGCTGTAGAAACTGATCACTATGGTTACAGTATACTTGGCGGGAAGTCACCAGCTGTAGAAACTGATCACTATGGTTACAGTATACTTGGCGGGAAGTCACCAGCTGTAGAAACTGATCACTATGGTTACAGTATACTTGGCGGGAAGTCACCAGCTGTAGAAACTGATCACTATGGTTACAGTATACTTGGCGGGAAGTCACCAGCTGTAGAAACTGATCACTATGGTTACAGTATACTTGGCGGGAAGTCACCAGCTGTAGTAGAAACTGATCACTATGGTTACAGTATACTTGGCGGGAAGTCACCAGCTGTAGAAACTGATCACTATGGTTACAGTATACTTGGCGGAAGTCACCAGCTGTAGAAACTGATCACTATGGTTACAGTATACTTGGCGGGAAGTCACCAGCTGTAGAAACTGATCACTATGGTTACAGTATACTTGGCGGGAAGTCACCAGCTGTAGAAACTGATCACTATGGTTACAGTATACTTGGCGGGAAAGTCACCGCTGTAGAAACTGATCACTATGGTTACAGTATACTTGGCGGAAAGTCACCAGCTGTAGAAACTGATCACTATGGTTACAGTATACTTGGCGGGAAGTCACCAGCTGTAGAAACTGATCACTATGGTTACAGTATACTTGGCGGGAAGTCACCAGCTGTAAGAAACTGATCACTATGGTTACAGTATACTTGGCGGGAAGTCACCAGCTGTAGAAACTGATCACTATGGTTACAGTATACTTGGCGGGAAGTCACCAGCTGTAGAAACTGATCACTATGGTTACAGTATACTTGGCGGGAAGTCACCAGCTGTAGAAACTGATCACTATGGTTACAGTATACTTGGCGGGAAGTCACCAGCTGTAGAAACTGATCACTATGGTTACAGTATACTTGGCGGGAAGTCACCAGCTGTAGAAACTGATCACTATGGTTACAGTATACTTGGCGGGAAGTCACCAGCTGTAGAAACTGATCACTATGGTTACAGTATACTTGGCGGGAAGTCACCAGCTGTAGAAACTGATCACTATGGTTACAGTATACTTGGCGGAAAGTCACCAGCTGTAGAAACTGATCACTATGGTTACAGTATACTTGGCGGGAAGTCACCAGCTGTAGAAACTGATCACTATGGTTACAGTATACTTGGCGGGAAGTCACCAGCTGTAGAAACTGATCACTATGGTTACAGTATACTTGGCGGGAAGTCACCAGCTGTAGAAACTGATCACTATGGTTACAGTATACTTGGCGGGAAGTCACCAGCTGTAGAAACTGATCACTATGGTTACAGTATACTTGGCGGGAAGTCACCAGCTGTAGAAACTGATCACTATGGTTACAGTATACTTGGCGGGAAGTCACCAGCTGTAGAAACTGATCACTATGGTTACAGTATACTTGGCGGAAAGATCACCAGCTGTAGAAACTGATCACTATGGTTACAGTATACTTGGCGGGAAGTCACCAGCTGTAGAAACTGATCACTATGGTTACAGTATACTTGGCGGAAAGTCACCAGCTGTAGAAACTGATCACTATGGTTACAGTATACTTGGCGGGAAGTCACCAGCTGTAGAAACTGATCACTATGGTTACAGTATACTTGGCGGGAAGTCACCAGCTGTAGAAACTGATCACTATGGTTACAGTATACTTGGCGGGAAGTCACCAGCTGTAGAAACTGATCACTATGGTTACAGTATACTTGGCGGAAAGTCACCAGCTGTAGAAACTGATCACTATGGTTACAGTATACTTGGCGGAAAGTCACCAGCTGTAGAAACTGATCACTATGGTTACAGTATACTTGGCGGGAAGTCACCAGCTGTAGAAACTGATCACTATGGTTACAGTATACTTGGCGGGAAGTCACCAGCTGTAGAAACTGATCACTATGGTTACAGTATACTTGGCGGGAAGTCACCAGCTGTAGAAACTGATCACTATGGTTACAGTATACTTGGCGGAAAGTCACCAGCTGTAGAAACTGATCACTATGGTTACAGTATACTTGGCGGAAAGTCACCAGCTGTAGAAACTGATCACTATGGTTACAGTATACTTGGCGGGAAGTCACCAGCTGTAGAAACTGATCACTATGGTTACAGTATACTTGGCGGGAAGTCACCAGCTGTAGAAACTGATCACTATGGTTACAGTATACTTTGCGGGAAGTCACCAGCTGTAGAAACTGATCACTATGGTTACAGTATACTTGGCGGGAAGTCACCAGCTGTAGAAACTGATCACTATGGTTACAGTATACTTGGCGGAAAGTCACCAGCTGTAGAAACTGATCACTATGGTTACAGTATACTTGGCGGGAAGTCACCAGCTGTAGAAACTGATCACTATGGTTACAGTATACTTGGCGGGAAGTCACCAGCTGTAGAAACTGATCACTATGGTTACAGTATACTTGGCGGGAAGTCACCAGCTGTAGAAACTGATCACTATGGTTACAGTATACTTGGCGGGAAGTCACCAGCTGTAGAAACTGATCACTATGGTTACAGTATACTTGGCGGGAAGTCACCAGCTGTAGAAACTGATCACTATGGTTACAGTATACTTGGCGGGAAGTCACCAGCTGTAGAAACTGATCACTATGGTTACAGTATACTTGGCGGGAAGTCACCAGCTGTAGAAACTGATCACTATGGTTACAGTATACTTGGCGGGAAGTCACCAGCTGTAGAAACTGATCACTATGGTTACAGTATACTTGGCGGAAAGTCACCAGCTGTAGAGACTGATCACTATGGTTACAATTTACTTAGCGGAAAGTCACCAGCTGTAGAAACTGATCACTATGGTTACAGTATACTTGGCGGAAAGTCACCAGCTGTAGAAACTGATCACTATGGTTACAGTATACTTGGCGGGAAGTCACCAGCTGTAGAAACTGATCACCATGGTTACAGTATACTTGGCGGGAAGTCACCAGCTGTAGAAACTGATCACTATGGTTACAGTATACTTGGCGGAAAGTCACCAGCTGTAGAAACTGATCACTATGGTTACAGTATACTTGGCGGGAAGTCACCAGCTGTAGAAACTGATCACTATGGTTACAGTATACTTGGCGGGAAGTCACCAGCTGTAGAAACTGATCACTATGGTTACAGTATACTTGGCGGGAAGTCACCAGCTGTAGAAACTGATCACCATGGTTACAGTATACTTGGCGGGAAGTCACCAGCTGTAGAAACTGATCACTATGGTTACAGTATACTTGGCGGGAAGTCACCAGCTGTAGAAACTGATCACTATGGTTACAGTATACTTGGCGGAAAGTCACCAGCTGTAGAAACTGATCACTATGGTTACAGTATACTTGGCGGAAAGTCACCAGCTGTAGAAACTGATCACTATGGTTACAGTATACTTGGCGGGAAGTCACCAGCTGTAGAAACTGATCATCACTATGGTTACAGTATACTTGGCGGGAAGTCACCAGCTGTACCAGCTGTAGAAACTGATCACTATGGTTACAGTATACTTGGCGGGAAGTCACCAGCTGTAGAAACTGATCACTATGGTTACAGTATACTTGGCGGGAAGTTACCAGCTGTAGAAACTGATCACTATGGTTACAGTATACTTGGCGGGAAGTCACCAGCTGTAGAAACTGATCACTATGGTTACAGTATACTTGGCGGGAAGTCACCAGCTGTAGAAACTGATCACTATGGTTACAGTATACTTGGCGGAAAGTCACCAGCTGTAGAAACTGATCACTATGGTTACAGTATACTTGGCGGGAAGTCACCAGCTGTAGAAACTGATCACTATGGTTACAGTATACTTGGCGGGAAGTTACCAGCTGTAGAAACTGATACCTATGGTTACAGTATACTTGGCGGGAAGTCACCAGCTGTAGAAACTGATCACTATGGTTACAGTATACTTGGCGGGAAAGTCACCAGCTGTAGAAACTGATCACTATGGTTACAGTATACTTGGCGGGAAGTCACCAGCTGTAGAAACTGATCACTATGGTTACAGTATACTTGGCGGAAAGTCACCAGCTGTAGAAACTGATCACTATGGTTACAGTATACTTGGCGGGAAGTCACCAGCTGTAGAAACTGATCACTATGGTTACAGTATACTTGGCGGGAAGTCACCAGCTGTAGAAACTGATCACTATGGTTACAGTATACTTGGCGGAAGTCACCAGCTGTAGAAACTGATCACTATGGTTACAGTATACTTGGCGGGAAGTCACCAGCTGTAGAAACTGATCACTATGGTTACAGTATACTTGGCGGAAGTCACCAGCTGTAGAACTGATCACATGGTTACAGTATACTTGGCGGAAGTCACCAGCTGTAGAAACTGATCACTATGGTTACAGTATACTTGGCGGAAGTCACCGCTGTAGAAACTGATCACTATGGTTACAGTATACTTGGCGGGAAGTCACCAGCTGTAGAAACTGATCACTATGGTTACAGTATACTTGGCGGGAAAGTCACCAGCTGTAGAAACTGATCACTATGGTTACAGTATACTTGGCGGGAAGTCACCAGCTGTAGAAACTGATCACTATGGTTACAGTATACTTGGCGGAAGTCACCAGCTGTAGAAACTGATCACTATGGTTACAGTATACTTGGCGGGAAGTCACCAGCTGTAGAAACTGATCACTATGGTTACAGTATACTTGGCGGGAAGTCACCAGCTGTAGAAACTGATCACTATGGTTACAGTATACTTGGCGGAAAGTCACCAGCTGTAGAAACTGATCACTATGGTTACAGTATACTTGGCGGGAAGTCACCAGCTGTAGAAACTGATCACTATGGTTACAGTATACTTGGCGGGAAGTCACCAGCTGTAGAGAGAAACTGATCACCATGGTAACAGTATACTTGGCGGGAAGTCACCAGCTGTAGAAACTGATCACTATGGTTACAGTATACTTGGCGGGAAGTCACCAGCTGTAGAAACTGATCACTATGGTTACAGTATACTTGGCGGGAAGTCACCAGCTGTAGAAACTGATCACTATGGTTACAGTATACTTGGCGGGAAGTCACCAGCTGTAGAAACTGATCACTATGGTTACAGTATACTTGGCGGGAAGTCACCAGCTGTAGAAACTGATCACTATGGTTACAGTATACTTGGCGGGAAGTCACCAGCTGTAGAAACTGATCACTATGGTTACAGTATACTTGGCGGGAAGTCACCAGCTGTAGAAACTGATCACTATGGTTACAGTATACTTGGCGGAAAGTCACCAGCTGTAGAAACTGATCACTATGGTTACAGTATACTTGGCGGGAAGTCACCAGCTGCAGAAACTGATCACTATGGTTACAGTATACTTGGCGGAAAGTCACCAGCTGTAGAGGCTGATCACCATGGTTACAGTATACTTGGCGGGAAGTCACCAGCTGTAGAAACTGATCACTATGGTTACAGTATACTTGGCGGGAAGTCACCAGCTGTAGAAACTGATCACTATGGTTACAGTATACTTGGCGGGAAGTCACCAGCTGTAGAAACTGATCACTATGGTTACAGTATACTTGGCGGGAAGTCACCAGCTGTAGAAACTGATCACTATGGTTACAGTATACTTGGCGGGAAGTCACCAGCTGTAGAAACTGATCACTATGGTTACAGTATACTTGGCGGGAAGTCACCAGCTGTAGAAACTGATCACTATGGTTACAGTATACTTGGCGGGAAGTCACCAGCTGTAGAAACTGATCACTATGGTTACAGTATACTTGGCGGGAAGTCACCAGCTGTAGAAACTGATCACTATGGTTACAGTATACTTGGCGGGAAGTCACCAGCTGTAGAAACTGATCACTATGGTTACAGTATACTTGGCGGAAAGTCACCAGCTGTAGAAACTGATCACTATGGTTACAGTATACTTGGCGGGAAGTCACCAGCTGTAGAAACTGATCACTATGGTTACAGTATACTTGGCGGGAAGTCACCAGCTGTAGAAACTGATCACTATGGTTACAGTATACTTGGCGGAAAGTCACCAGCTGTAGAAACTGATCACTATGGTTACAGTATACTTGGCGGGAAGTCACCAGCTGTAGAAACTGATCACTATGGTTACAGTATACTTGGCGGGAAGTCACCAGCTGTAGAAACTGATCACTATGGTTACAGTATACTTGGCGGGAAGTCACCAGCTGTAGAAACTGATCACCATGGTTACAGTATACTTGGCGGGAAGTCACCAGCTGTAGAGACTGATCACTATGGTTACAGTATACTTGGCGGGAAGTCACCAGCTGTAGAAACTGATCACTATGGTTACAGTATACTTGGCGGGAAGTCACCAGCTGTAGAAACTGATCACTATGGTTACAGTATATACTTGGCGGGAAGTCACCAGCTGTAGAAACTGATCACTATGGTTACAGTATACTTGGCGGGAAGTCACCAGCTGTAGAAACTGATCACTATGGTTACAGTATACTTGGCGGGAAGTCACCAGCTGTAGAAACTGATCACTATGGTTACAGTATACTTGGCGGGAAGTCACCAGCTGTAGAAACTGATCACTATGGTTACAGTATACTTGGCGGGAAGTCACCAGCTGTAGAAACTGATCACTATGGTTACAGTATACTTGGCGGGAAGTCACCAGCTGTAGAAACTGATCACTATGGTTACAGTATACTTGGCGGGAAGTCACCAGCTGTAGAAAGTAGAAACTGATCAATATGGTTACAGTATACTTGGCGGGAAGTCACCAGCTGTAGAAACTGATCACTATGGTTACAGTATACTTGGCGGGAAGTCACCAGCTGTAGAAACTGATCACTATGGTTACAGTATACTTGGCGGGAAGTCACCAGCTGTAGAAACTGATCACTATGGTTACAGTATACTTGGCGGGAAGTCACCAGCTGTAGAAACTGATCACTATGGTTACAGTATACTTGGCGGAAAGTCACCAGCTGTAGAAACTGATCACTATGGTTACAGTATACTTGGCGGGAAGTCACCAGCTGTAGAAACTGATCACTATGGTTACAGTATACTTGGCGGGAAGTCACCAGCTGTAGAAACTGATCACTATGGTTACAGTATACTTGGCGGGAAGTCACCAGCTGTAGAAACTGATCACATATGGTTACAGTATACTTGGCGGGAAGTCACCAGCTGTAGAAACTGATCACTATGGTTACAGTATACTTGGCGGGAAGTCACCAGCTGTAGAAACTGATCACCATGGTTACAGTATACTTGGCGGGAAGTCACCAGCTGTAGAGACTGATCACTATGGTTACAGTATACTTGGTGGAAAGTCACCAGCTGTAGAAACTGATCACTATGGTTACAGTATACTTGGCGGAAAGTCACCAGCTGTAGAAACTGATCACTATGGTTACAGTATACTTGGCGGGAAGTCACCAGCTGTAGAAACTGATCACTATGGTTACAGTATACTTGGCGGAAAGTCACCAGCTGTAGAAACTGATCACTATGGTTACAGTATACTTGGCGGAAAGTCACCAGCTGTAGAAACTGATCACTATGGTTACAGTATACTTGGCGAGTAGTCACCAGCTGTAGAAACTGATCACTATGGTTACAGTATACTTTGCGAGTAGTCACCAGCTGTAGTGGAGGAATAAAACTGATCACTATGGTTACAGTATACTGTTGGCGGGAAGTCACAGCTGTACAGAAACTGATCAGGATATGGTTACAGCCACAAAATTCAAAATTCTGTGAAATTTAGTTTTGTTCGACAAAAGTGAAAATTGAACACAAAATTTTGTTTACATATATGCAAATGCAAATGAACTGTCTCATCACGATTTTGTAACGCGGCCTCTCATTGGATATAGAATCATAACTCAGGGTGATCGGGTGGTGTAGTGGTTAAGCCGCTCGCCTTTCACCTAGTCGGCCGGGGTTCGATCCCCAGCACGGACGTGAAAGGGTCAGGGGTCACCTGCCCGATCACGTTGGGTTCTCAATCGATGTAAAATAAATAAAGTGTATATTTTTTTATCATAACTCAGTTTATAGATAGCTTTAATATCGGATTCCTAGATTGGCAATTGTCTCTTTATTTTTTAGAGGAAAAGACGGGATGTAGACCGCAAACACCTTTGTTTTTATCATTCTTGTGGATGTTTAATATACTTACATTGATCATCAGAATATGTCTCGACTTCTTGTCAAAGGCGCATGCTCTGGAATATTATTTATTAGGGCTAGTAGAAGGGGAGGGAGGTAAATACAATATCAAGTACAGGCCGATTACGTGCACACAGAAATAAATACTCAATGGAAAATAGTCTTTCAAGGGAAAAAGAATGAGCGAACTGTAAGCGTTTAAACAAGTTAAGGTCAAACAAGGAGTCATTTGAATACTTGGTTGACGAAAATGAATTCTGTCCAGGCGAAATTGAATTCTGTCGAGACGAAAATGAATTCTGTCCACAAAATTGAAATTTGTCATAACAAAAATGATTTTTTCCCTGAAATATAATTTTAAGAAAACGGAGATGAAATTATAATAAAAAAAGAAACATTTTTTCGTAAGACGAAAGTGATTTTGTTACGACAGAATTCAATTTTCTATTCACAAAATTGAATTTGTCTACAAAATTGAATTTCGTCATGACTTTTGTCCACTGAAAAAATGTTTGTATAACAAAACTTATTTTTGTAATATGTTATAAATTTTGTTAGTCTGAACTCATTTTTGTTGAACAAAATTCATTTTTGTCTGCACAAAATTGGATTTCGTGTACAAAATCACAATTGTCCCATTTGGCGCCCCGTATGAATATGACATTAGAATTTCCCAGTGCCAATATATACATGTACCAGGTATATGAAATTGCTAATTTCCCATAAAAAATGTCGGGTATGCAATATTTAATGCAAATTCAGGCCAGGACTTGAACCCAGATCTCGTTTATTTCAAACGTGCTCTACATTGAGCTACCTGAATTATATCTACAAGCAAAGTACTGCATAACTCAACATTTTATTTTAAGACTGGAGTTTGGAATCAAACGGGAAACAGACTTTTTGATTCATCTAGAAAGTATATCGAAGCAAAATCTCCGGCACATACACACGACATAGACTACATCTGCAAGGATATTACGACTTCCGAAACCACCTCTATCTCACAAATACAGCTCAAAATGGCCAAAGACATCGTTATTGATATTATACAAGTGTTTATAATTCAACCCATAATCAAATACCATGTACACAAATATATAGATCCCCGTGTCCACCTCTATCTCACAAATCCAGCACAAATATGATCTTATACAAGTGTTAATAATTTATTAAAAACATGAATTCAACTCAAAATCAAATCACACGGGTTGAATATACACACGACATAAACCACGTCTCCAACGGAAGTAACACGTGAAATATCACTTCCGGCATAATTTATCTCAGAAATTCAGCATATATATGTAATATATATGTATGTATTGATATAATACAAGTGTATATACTTAATACAAAATAACACGACTGGAATATACACACGGCATAGACTACGAGTCTGTAACACGGGAAATATGACTTCCGGAAGGACAAACTATGTAAATATGTAAAAGACATGAATTCAACTCAAAATAAAATAACACCACTTCTTTGTCACATATTCAGCACCATTATGTCAATAAATCTTGTACAAATGTTTAAAAACGTGAAATCTACTTTAAAAAAACTCGGGTTGAATGTACACACGACTTGGACCACGTCTCAAACGGAAATATGACTGTTAGGCCCTTCTTTATCTAATAAATCCAGCACAAATATGTAAAAGTCATCGTTATTGATATTATACATCAATTGTTTATTATTTTTAAAGACATTATTTCAACTCGAAATAAAATAACACGGAATGAATGTACACAACAAATACACCATGTCCCAAACGGAAGTAACACGGGAAATATGACTTCCGGGACCATCTCACAAATCAAACACAAAATTGTAACTGAAACGGAATTATGACTTACGAGACCAAATTTTTCTCACAAATCCAGCTCAAACATTCAAATACCAAAATAAAATACCACGGGTTGAATATATATAATTCATATCTCATGTTTGTGAAACGGAAGTAACACGGGAATATGATTTCCAGGACCACGTCTATCTCACAAACCTAGCGCAAACATATAAAACAAATCACTATCGATATTATAAAAGTGTTTATACTTCATTAAAGACATACATTCAACCCAAAATCAAATACCATGGGTTGAATATACACATGACATACACTATATCTTCAACGGAAGTAAGACGCGAATTGAATACAAAATATAATACCACGAGTTGAACATAACACAAGATATCATTATGTTTGAAACGGAGGTAACACGGAAAATATGTCTTCGAGTAGCACCTATTTCTCACAAATTCAGCACAAATATGTAAGGACATCGCAATTGATATTAAAAAAGTGTTAATACTTAAAAAATTAAAAAATCAAATACCACGTTTTAGATATGCACAAGACAGACACCACATTTGCAACAAAACTAACTCGGAAAATATGACTTCCGTGACCATATCCATTTCACAAATCCAGCAATAATATGTAAAAGACATCGTTATTGATATCTTGAAAGTGTTTATAATTTACTAAAGACATGAATTCAACACAAAATCAAATACCTCGGGTTGAATATACACATGACATAGTCTATGTCATAGTCATGTCTGAAACGGAAGTAACAAGGAAAATATGACCTCCGGGACAACTTCCAAATCAAAACGTTCGAACAAATAATCAAAGGACATCATTATTGATATTATAAAAATATTTATACTTAACTAAAGCGATGAATTCAAATCAAAATCATATACCACGGGTTGAATATACACAAGACATACAGGATGTCTTAAACGGAAGTAACAAGGAAAATATGTCTTCCGGGACTACATCCATCCCACAAATCCAGCACAAACATGTAAAAATCATCGCTATTGATATTATAAAAGTGTTTCTAATTTGCTAAAGACATGAATTAAACACAAAAATCAAATACCACGGGTTGAATATACACAAGACATACATCATGTCTCAAACGGAAGTAACAATGGGAATATGACTCCCGGGACCAAATCCATCTCACAAATTCAGCAGAAATATGTAAAGGACATCGCTTTTGATATTATGAAAGTGTTTATCTTTTACTAAACACATGAATTCAACCCAAAATCAAATACAACGGGTTTAATATACACACGACATAGTCCATGTCTCAAACGGAAGTAACACGGGAAATATGACTTCCGGGACAACATCCATCCCACAAATCCAGCACAGATATTTCAAAGTCATCGCTATTGATATTATAAAAGTGTTTATAATTTGCTAAAGACATGAATTCAAACAAAAATTATATACCACGGGTTGAATATACAAACGACAAATTCAATGTCTCAAACGGGAATAACACGTGAAATATGACATCCTAGACTACATCCATCTCACAAATCCAGCAGAAATATGTAAAGGACAACGCTTTTGATATCTTAAAATGGTTAATTCTTTACTAAAGACATGAATTCATCCCAAACTCAAATACAACGGGTTGAATATACACACGACATAGTCAATGTCTCAAACGGAAGTAACACGGGAAATATGACTTCCGGGACCACATTCATCTCACAAATCCAGCATAAATATGTAAAGGACATCGCAATTGATATTATGAAAGTGATTATACTTTATTAAATACATGAATTCAACACAAAATCAAATACCACCGGTTGAATATACAGAAGACATACACCACATTTTCAACGGAAGTAACACTTGAAATATGACTGCCGGGGCCACATCCATCTTACAAATCCAGCACAAATATGTAAAGGACGTCGCTTTTGATATTATGAAAGTTTTTATACTTCATCAAATACATGAATTTAAACCAAAGGACATCAATATTGATATAATGAAAGTGTTTTAATTTACTTAAGACAGGAATTCAACACAAAATCAAATACCACGGGTTGAATATACACATGACATAGTCTATGTTTCAAACGGAAGTAATACCGGAAATATGACTTCCGGAATATGTAAAGGACTAAATATGTAAAGGACATCGATTTTGATATTATAAAATTGTTTATTCTTTAATAAAGACATGGATTCAATCCAAAATCATATACCAAGGGTTGAATATACACAAGACATACATGATGTCTGAAACGGAAGTAATAAGGAAAATATGACTTCCGGGACCACATTCATTTCAAAAAAATAGGACATCGCTTTTGATATTATGAAAATGTTTTATTCTTTACTAAAGACATGAATTCAACCCAAAATCAAATACCACGGGTTGAATATACACAAAAAAAAAAAATCAAATACAACGGGTTGAATATACACATAACACGGACATAGTCAATGTCCTTACAAACGGAAAAGTAAAAGTGAGTAAACACGGGAAATATGACTTCCGGGATAACATTCATCATTATGAAAAATAATCAAAAGGGAAAAAAATGAATAAAAATTATTTCAACATTAAATTGAAAAAAGTTTTTTTCATTACATAATGTTATAATTTTCAAAATTTGATCAAACATCAAAAATGTGAATTTTTGATAAGTTATCATTTACACATTTAAAATACAAAATAAAATCAAAAAATAAAAAACAAACAAACAAAAAATAATCAAAAAAAACAAATATGTTAAAAATTTTTCATTAAAAAAAATAATAATTGAATTCAAAAAATCAAAAAATACAAAATACAACGATATAAATTCAAAATCAAAAAAAAAAAAATTAATCCAATTCACGGGAAATCATCCATCCATTTTATCAATAAATAAAAAAATCAAAATTAAAAAAAATTAAAAAAAAACAAAAAACAATTCAAAATCAACATCAAAAAATTAAAAAATTAAATTTAAAATTTAATGGGTTAATAAATAATTAAAAATAAAAAACAAATGGTAAAAAAAAAAAAAAATAATTTTTAAAAAAAAAAAACATAAAAAAAAAAAAACAAAAAAAAAATCAAAAAAAAAAATAAAAAAAAATGAAAAAAAAAAAACAAATAAAACAAAAAAAAAAAAAAAAAAAAAAAAAAAAAAAAAAAAAAAAAAAATAAGAAAAACTAAAATCCAGCACAAATATTAATAGGGCACAGCGTAGTTATTGATCTTATACAAGTGTTTAAAAGTAACTACATGCATGAAGTCAACATAAAATCAAATACCAAGGGTAGGATATACACACGACATACACTGTATCTCAAACGGAAGTAACACGGCAAATATGACTTCCGGGACAACTTCAAACTCAAAATTTCCGTATAAATATTCAAAGGACATCGTTATTGATCTTAAACAAGTGTTTAAAAGTAACTACATACATGAAGTCAACAAAAAATCAAATAGCAAGGGTTGAATATACACACGACATACACCATGTCTCAAACGGGAGTAACACGGGATATACGTATGACTTCCGGGACCACCTCCATCTCACAAATCTAGCAAACATATGAAAAGGACATCGTTATTGATATCATAAAAGTGTTTATACTTTACAACAGACATGATTTCAACGCAAAATCAAATACCTCGGGTTGAATATACACAAGACATACAACATATCTCAAACGGAAGTCACACGGAAAATATAACTTCCGGGACCACTTCCAACTCAAAATTTCCGCAAAAATATTAAAAGGACATCGTTATTGATCTGATTCAAGTGTTTATAATTTACTAAATACATAAGTCAACATAAAATCAAATATCACGCGTTGAATATACAAACAACATAGACCACGTCTCGAACTTGTGTAACACAGGAAATATGAATTTGGGACCACCTCTATCGCTTAAATCCAGCTTAAATACTCAGAGGACAACATAATTGATCTGATAAAAATGTTTGCGATTTAGTCAATATATGAATTCAACATCAAATTAAAAACCACTGCTTGAATATACACAAGACATACACAATGTCTCAAACAGATGTTACACGGAAAATATGACTTCCTGGAAACATCCATCTCACAAATCCAGCACAAATATGTAAAGGACGTCACTATTGATATTATAAAAGTGTTTATATATTAATAAAGACATGAGTACAATTCAAAATCAAATACCAAGGCTTGAATATAAACAAGACATACACCGCGTCTTAAACAGAAGTTACACGGATAATATGACTTCCGGAACCACATCCATCTCACAAGTCTAGTACAAATATGTAAAAGACATTGTTATTGATATTATAAATGATATTATAAAAGTGTTTATAATCTAGTAAAGACATGAATTCAACCCAAATTCAAATACCACGGGTTGAATATACACACGACATACACCATGTATCAAACGGATGTAACACATGAAATATGACTTCCGGGACCACCTCTATCTCTCAAATCGAGGTCAAATATTCAAGGGACATCGCTATTGATATTATAAATATGTTCATAATTGAGTAAAGACATGAATTCAACACAAAATAAAATACCACGGCTTGAATATATACATAAGACATACATTGTGTCTGAAAAAGAAGTTATACGGTAAATATGACTTCCGGAATCTCATCCATCTCACAAATCTAGCAAATATATGCAAAGAACATCGCTGTTGATATTGTCCATCTCATTTATACTTTACTTATTATATGAATTCAACCCAAAATCAAACATCAAGCGTAGAATATACACACGACATACACCATGTCTGAAACGGAAGTAAGACGGGAAATATGAATTCCGAGACCGCTTCCAACTCAAAATTTCCGCACAAATATTCAAAACACAGCGTTATTGATCTTATACAATTGTTTATGATTTACTAAATACATGAATTCAACATAATATCAAACCCCAATAGTTGAATATACACACGACATAGACCACATCTGCAACGCAAGTAACACAGGAAATATCACTTCCGGACCACCTCTATCTCAAAAATCCACCACAAATATTTCAAGGACATCGTTATTGATTTTATATAAGTGTGTTTATATATTTTCACTCATTTTTGCATGTTCAAAGGTGATTTGTGACGTCACTACTGCAATGTCCGAATCGATATTGACACAATATATAGTGATGGACATCACCTTTTCAACAATACAACATTTCGTATTCTAGGATCTCAGTGGGTTTCTAGAGGGTGCATGAAATGGGACAAATACTTATGTACGGATTAATACGTTTCGGTCTGATATATCGGTGTACAGTTTGCCCTCTGGGCAACATCAAAAGTGTAGTGGACATCACTGAGGTATAGGGAAGCTGGAACAACAGAAACATGTGATAGCCGGACACCTTTCTCTGTAATAATCTCTCTCCATTTGAGATGATGAAATGGAGTCAGCATAGTCTGTAGTGGCCTCCAACTTGTCCGTCTCTGTAATAACTTTCAAGGAAGTATTATGACATTATAAATATCTATGCATGTTGCATAGCAATTAAGGTTAATTAACTTATCATTATCATACCTTCTGTATGCGATTCCTGAAGGATCAGACTACACACTTGTGGCAAACATCAGACTTACAGGACATAAATTGTATGTGGGGGAGATATATTCCTCTGAATGTTGTCTCGTTAAGACATCCGTTTCCTGTTTCACTGTTGAAGATAAGAAACTTAGCAAAATATTTAAGATATTGTGATTTAGAAAAAGGAAACAAAATCACAGGTAATTGTGTTAAAGATATTGAAATTGCTTATTATAAGGTATCAATTGACATTTATATCTTGGGTTTTATTATTATCAAATACCTGTTATCGGGTTAAATGAAATACTTACAGACCAACTTGATTGTACCTCTTATGAACAGATATGCAAGTATCACTGCCAGGTAGATGGATTGGCGAAAAGCGGTCTCATCCAAGCTGGGCAACAGGCTGCTCGAGATAATCCCATTTTATCTGCATACCTAATTAATGAAAACGTTCTGTAAAGTATTTACATATTTCTGTTTTTAAAAGTTTCAAGTGCAGTTATCTATGAAAGGTTTATAAGAGGACTTTGAATTATTAACTATAAATTACATAAATACAATATACATACCTTGAAATAAAATGTACAACTTGCTGTACATGGTCATGTGTTATAACATTCTTGGGGTTTTCCACGTGTTTCAATGTATCCTAGGACCAGCAGAGAGCTTTGTGAAATGGGTCCGATATTCTTTAGATAATTTCCATTGATGGCCATTGGGTTTTGTGAAATGTTACAGCATTCTTGGTTTTTTACATGTGGTTCCATGTATCCTAGGACCAACATCGTGACCATTGATGTTTCCAAACTTTGATTGCCATCCCTCTAAGCACTTCCAATATCGAAATCACAGCAATCTTACAAGCACCGTTGATGATCATCGCTAAAAATTCTACATTTTAACCAAAAGTGAAGGAAAAATACAATTACATAATAATGTATTTACCTGAGCACTTAATAAAACCTGAAATTATATATTAAATGGACATACAAAAGTCAATTGTAACAGCATTAATATCAAATAAAGTGGAATTTAATATTTCTACGATTTCTAACTTAATGTGAATGAATTCAGGGCGTTTGCAGATTCTGCACGAACACCACCAATGCCATTCAAAACAGGTAATAGTTCAAAAAAAGGAAAGTTCTGGTAAGGGAAATTATGATCTTATAAGTGTTTATAACTAATAAAAGACATGAATTCAACCCGAATTCAAATACCACGCGTTGAATATACGCACGACCTAGTCCATGTCTCAGACGGAAATAACACGAAAATATACCTGCCGAGATCCCCTCTTTGTCCCAAATCCAGCACAAATATTAATAGGGCAGCGTAGTTATTGATCTTATACAAGTGTTTAAAAGTAACTACATGCATGAAGTCAACATAAAATCAAATACCAAGGGTAGGATATACACACGACATACACTGTATCTCAAACGGAAGTAACACGGCAAATATGACTTCCGGGACAACTTCAAACTCAAAATTTCCGTATAAATATTCAAAGGACATCGTTATTGATCTTAAACAAGTGTTTAAAAGTAACTACATACATGAAGTCAACAAAAAATCAAATAGCAAGGGTTGAATATACACACGACATACACCATGTCTCAAACGGGAGTAACACGGCATATACGTATGACTGTCGGGACCACCTCCATCTCACAAATCTAGCAAACATATGAAAAGGACATCGTTATTGATATCATAAAAGTGTTTATACTTTACAACAGACATGATTTCAACGCAAAATCAAATACCTCGGGTTGAATATACACAAGACAAGACATACAACATATCTCAAACGGAAGTCACACGGAAAATATAACTTCCGGGACCATCCAACTCAAAATTTCCGCAAAAATATTAAAAGGACATCGTTATTGATCTGATTCAAGTGTTTATAATTTACTAAATACATAAGTCAACATAAAATCAAATATCACGCGTTGAATATACAAACAACATAGACCACGTCTCGAACTTGTGTGTAACACAGGAAATATGAATTTGGGACCACCTCTATCGCTTAAATCCAGCTTAAATACTCAGAGGACAACATAATTGATCTGATAAAAATGTTTGCGATTTAGTCAATATATGAATTCAACATCAAATTAAAAACCACTGCTTGAATATACACAAGACATACACAATGTCTCAAACAGATGTTACACGGAAAATATGACTTCCTGGAAACATCCATCTCACAAATCCAGCACAAATATGTAAAGGACGTCACTATTGATATTATAAAAGTGTTTATATATTAATAAAGACATGAGTACAATTCAAAATCAAATACCAAGGCTTGAATATAAACAAGACATACACCGCGTCTTAAACAGAAGTTACACGGATAATATGACTTCCGGAACCACATCCATCTCACAAGTCTAGTACAAATATGTAAAAGACATTGTTATTGATATTATAAATGATATTATAAAAGTGTTTATAATCTAGTAAAGACATGAATTCAACCCAAATTCAAATACCACGGGTTGAATATACACACGACATACACCATGTATCAAACGGATGTAACACATGAAATATGACTTCCGGGACCACCTTACTCTCTCAAATCGAGGTCAAATATTCAAGGGACATCGCTATTGATATATTATAAATATGTTCATAATTGAGTAAAGACATGAATTCAACACAAAATAAAATACCACGGCTTGAATATATACATAAGACATACATTGTGTCTGAAAAAGAAGTTATACGGTAAATATGACTTCCGGAATCTCATCCATCTCACAAATCTAGCAAATATATGCAAAGAACATCGCTGTTGATATTGTATAAGTATTTATACTTTACTTATTATATGAATTCAACCCAAAATCAAACATCAAGCGTAGAATATACACACGACATACACCATGTCTGAAACGGAAGTAAGACGGGAAATATGAATTCCGAGACCGCTTCCAACTCAAAATTTCCGCACAAATATTCAAAACACAGCGTTATTGATCTTATACAATTGTTTATGATTTACTAAATACATGAATTCAACATAATATCAAACCCCAATAGTTGAATATACACACGACATAGACCACATCTGCAACGCAAGTAACACAGGAAATATCACTTCCGGACCACCTCTATCTCAAAAATCCACCACAAATATTTCAAGGACATCGTTATTGATTTTATATAAGTGTTTATATATTTTCACTCATTTTTGCATGTTCAAAGGTGATTTGTGACGTCACTACTGCAATGTCCGAAACGATATTGACACAATATATAGTGATGGACATCACCTTTTCAACAATACAACATTTCGTATTCTAGGATCTCAGTGGGTTTCTAGAGGGTGCATGAAATGGGACAAATACTTATGTACGGATTAATACGTTTCGGCCTGATATATCGGTGTACAGTTTGCCCTCTGGGCAACATCAAAGGTGTAGTGGACATCACTGAGGTATAGGGAAGCTGGAACAACAGAAACATGTGATAGCCGGACACCTTTCTCTCTGTAATAATCTCTCTCCATTTAAGATGATGAAATGGAGTCAGCATAGTCTGTAGTGGCCTCCAACTTGTCCGTCTCTGTAATAACTTTCAAGGAAGTATTATGACATTATAAATATCTATGCATGTTGCATAGCAATTAAGGTTAATTAACTTATCATTATCATACCTTCTGTATGCGATTCCTGAAGGATCTACACTTGTGGCAAACATCAGACTTACAGGACATAAATTGTATGTGGGGGAGATATATTCCTCTGAATGTTGTCTCGTTAAGACATCCGTTTCCTGTTTCACTGTTGAAGATAAGAAACTTAGCAAAATATTTAAGATATTGTGATTTAGCAAAAGGAAACAAAATCACAGGTAATTGTGTTAAAGATATTGAAATTGCTTATTATAAGGTATCAATTGACATTTATTGATCTTGGGTTTTATTATTATCAAATACCTGTTATCGGGTTAAATGAAATACTTACAGACCAACTTGATTGTACCTCTTATGAACAGATATGTAAGTATCACTGCCAGGTAGATGGATTGGCGAAAAGCGGTCTCATCCAAGCTGGGCAACAGGCTGCTCGAGATAATCCCATTTTATCTGCATACCTAATTAATGAAAACGTTCTGTAAAGTATTTACATATTTCTGTTTTTAAAAGTTTCAAGTGCAGTTATCTATGAAAGGTTTATAAGAGGACTTTGAATTATTAACTATAAATTACATAAATACAATATACATACCTTGAAATAAAATGTACAACTTGCTGTACATGGTCATGTGTTATAACATTCTTGGGGTTTTCCACGTGTTTCAATGTATCCTAGGACCAGCAGAGAGCTTTGTGAAATGGGTCCGATATTCTTTAGATAATTTCCATTGATGGCCATTGGGTTTTGTGAAATGTTACAGCATTCTTGGTTTTTTACATGTGGTTCCATGTATCCTAGGACCAACATCGTGACCATTGATGTTTCCAAACTTTGATTGCCATCCCTCTAAGCACTTCCAATATCGAAATCACAGCAATCTTACAAGCACCGTTGATGATCATCGCTAAAAATTCTACATTTTAACCAAAAGTGAAGGAAAAATACAATTACATAATAATGTATTTACCTGAGCACTTAATAAAACCTGAAATTATATATTAAATGGACATACAAAAGTCAATTGTAACAGCATTAATATCAAATAAAGTGGAATTTAATATTTCTACGATTTCTAACTTAATGTGAATGAATTCAGGGCGTTTGCAGATTCTGCACGAACACCACCAATGCCATTCAAAACAGGTAATAGTTCAAAAAAAGGAAAGTTCTGGTAAGGGAAATTATGATCTTATAAGTGTTTATAACTAATAAAAGACATGAATTCAACCCAAATTCAAATACCACGCGTTGAATATACGCACGACCTAGTCCATGTCTCAGACGGAAATAACACGAAAATATACCTGCCGAGATCCCCTCTTTGTCCCAAATCCAGCACAAATATTAATAGGGCAGCGTAGTTATTGATCTTATACAAGTGTTTAAAAGTAACTACATGCATGAAGTCAACATAAAATCAAATACCAAGGGTAGGATATACACACGACATACACTGTATCTCAAACGGAAGTAACACGGCAAATATGACTTCCGGGACAACTTCAAACTCAAAATTTCCGTATAAATATTCAAAGGACATCGTTATTGATCTTAAACAAGTGTTTAAAAGTAACTACATACATGAAGTCAACAAAAAATCAAATAGCAAGGGTTGAATATACACACGACATACACCATGTCTCAAACGGGAGTAACACGGGATATACGTATGACTGTCGGGACCACCTCCACCTCCATCTCACAAATCTAGCAAACATATGAAAAGGACATCGTTATTGATATCATAAAAGTGTTTATACTTTACAACAGACATGATTTCAACGCAAAATCAAATACCTCGGGTTGAATATACACAAGACATACAACATATCTCAAACGGAAGTCACACGGAAAATATAACTTCCGGGACCACTTCCAACTCAAAATTTCCGCAAAAATATTAAAAGGACATCGTTATTGATCTGATTCAAGTGTTTATAATTTACTAAATACATAAGTCAACATAAAATCAAATATCACGCGTTGAATATACAAACAACATAGACCACGTCTCGAACTTGTGTAACACAGGAAATATGAATTTGGGACCACCTCTATCGCTTAAATCCAGCTTAAATACTCAGAGGACAACATAATTGATCTGATAAAAAATGTTTGCGATTTAGTCAATATATGAATTCAACATCAAATTAAAAACCACTGCTTGAATATACACAAGACATACACAATGTCTCAAACAGATGTTACACGGAAAATATGACTTCCTGGAAACATCCATCTCACAAATCCAGCACAAATATGTAAAGGACGTCACTATTGATATTATAAAAGTGTTTATATATTAATAAAGACATGAGTACAATTCAAAATCAAATACCAAGGCTTGAATATAAACAAGACATACACCGCGTCTTAAACAGAAGTTACACGGATAATATGACTTCCGGAACCACATCCATCTCACAAGTCTAGTACAAATATGTAAAAGACATTGTTATTGATATTATAAATGATATTATAAAAGTGTTTATAATCTAGTAAAGACATGAATTCAACCCAAATTCAAATACCACGGGTTGAATATACACACGACATACACCATGTATCAAACGGATGTAACACATGAAATATGACTTCCGGGACCACCTCTATCTCTCAAATCGAGGTCAAATATTCAAGGGACATCGCTATTGATATTATAAATATGTTCATAATTGAGTAAAGACATGAATTCAACACAAAATAAAATACCACGGCTTGAATATATCATAAGACATACATTGTGTCTGAAAAAGAAGTTATACGGTAAATATGACTTCCGGAATCTCATCCATCTCACAAATCAGCAAATATATGCAAAGAACATCGCTGTTGATATTGTATAAGTATTTATACTTTACTTATTATATGAATTCAACCCAAAATCAAACATCAAGCGTAGAATATACACACGACATACACCATGTCTGAAACGGAAGTAAGACGGGAAATATGAATTCCGAGACCGCTTCCAACTCAAAATTTCCGCACAAATATTCAAAACACAGCGTTATTGATCTTATACAATTGTTTATGATTTACTAAATACATGAATTCAACATAATATCAAACCCCAATAGTTGAATATACACACGACATAGACCACATCTGCAACGCAAGTAACACAGGAAATATCACTTCCGGACCACCTCTATCTCAAAAATCACCACCACTAATATTTCAAGGACATCGTTATTGATTTTATATAAGTGTCCTATATATTTTCACTCATTTTTGCATGTTCAAAGGTGATTTGTGACGTCACTACTGCAATGTCCGAATCGATATTGACACAATAATATGTGATGGACATCACCTTTTCAACAATACAACATTTCGTATTCTAGGATCTCAGTGGGTTTCTAGAGGGTGCATGAAATGGGACAAATACTTATGTACGGATTAATACGTTTCGGCCTGATATATCGGTGTACAGTTTGCCCTCTGGGCAACATCAAAGGTGTAGTGGACATCACTGAGGTATAGGGAAGCTGGAACAACAGAAACATGTGATAGCCGGACACCTTTCTCTGTAATAATCTCTCTCCATTTAAGATGATGAAATGGAGTCAGCATAGTCTGTAGTGGCCTCCAACTTGTCCGTCTCTGTAATAACTTTCAAGGAAGTAAAATTTCCGTATAAATATTATGACATTATAAATATCTATGCATGTTGCATAGCAATTAAGGTTAATTAACTTATCATTATCATACCTTCTGTATGCGATTCCTGAAGGATCTACACTTGTGGCAAACATCAGACTTACAGGACATAAATTGTATGTGGGGGAGATATATTCCTCTGAATGTTGTCTCGTTAAGACATCCGTTTCCTGTTTCACTGTTGAAGATAAGAAACTTAGCAAAATATTTAAGATATTGTGATTTAGCAAAAGGAAACAAAATCACAGGTAATTGTGTTAAAGATATTGAAATTGCTTATTATAAGGTATCAATTGACATTTATTGACTCTTGGGTTTTATTATTATCAAATACCTGTTATCGGGTTAAATGAAATACTTACAGACCAACTTGATTGTACCTCTTATGAACAGATATGTAAGTATCACTGCCAGGTAGATGGATTGGCGAAAAGCGGTCTCATCCAAGCTGGGCAACAGGCTGCTCGAGATAATCCCATTTTATCTGCATACCTAATTAATGAAAACGTTCTGTAAAGTATTTACATATTTCTGTTTTTAAAAGTTTCAAGTGCAGTTATCTATGAAAGGTTTATAAGAGGACTTTGAATTATTAACTATAAATTACATAAATACAATATACATACCTTGAAATAAAATGTACAACTTGCTGTACATGGTCATGTGTTATAACATTCTTGGGGTTTTCCACGTGTTTCAATGTATCCTAGGACCAGCAGAGAGCTTTGTGAAATGGGTCCGATATTCTTTAGATAATTTCCATTGATGGCCATTGGGTTTTGTGAAATGTTACAGCATTCTTGGTTTTTTTACATGTGGTTCCATGTATCCTAGGACCAACATCGTGACCATTGATGTTTCCAAACTTTGATTTGCCATCCCTCTAAGCACTTCCAATATCGAAATCACAGCAATCTTACAAGCACCGTTGATGATCATCGCTAAAAATTCTACATTTTAACCAAAAGTGAAGGAAAAATACAATTACATAATAATGTATTTACCTGAGCACTTAATAAAACCTGAAATTATATATTAAATGGACATACAAAAGTCAATTGTAACAGCATTAATATCAAATAAAGTGGAATTTAATATTTCTACGATTTCTAACTTAATGTGAATGAATTCAGGGCGTTTGCAGATTCTGCACGAACACCACCAATGCCATTCAAAACAGGTAATAGTTCAAAAAAAGGAAAGTTCTGGTAAGGGAAATTATGATCTTATAAGTGTTTATAACTAATAAAAGACATGAATTCAACCCAAATTCAAATACCACGCGTTGAATATACGCACGACCTAGTCCATGTCTCAGACGGAAATAACACGAAAATATACCTGCCGAGATCCCCTCTTTGTCCCAAATCCAGCACAAATATTAATAGGGCAGCGTAGTTATTGATCTTATACAAGTGTTTAAAAGTAACTACATGCATGAAGTCAACATAAAATCAAATACCAAGGGTAGGATATACACACGACATACACTGTATCTCAAACGGAAGTAACACGGCAAATATGACTTCCGGGACAACTTCAAACTCAAAATTTCCGTATAAATATTCAAAGGACATCGTTATTGATCTTAAACAAGTGTTTAAAAGTAACTACATACATGAAGTCAACAAAAAATCAAATAGCAAGGGTTGAATATACACACGACATACACCATGTCTCAAACGGGAGTAACACGGCATATACGTATGACTGTCGGGACCACCTCCATCTCACAAATCTAGCAAACATATGAAAAGGACATCGTTATTGATATCATAAAAGTGTTTATACTTTACAACAGACATGATTTCAACGCAAAATCAAATACCTCGGGTTGAATATACACAAGACATACAACATATCTCAAACGGAAGTCACACGGAAAATATAACTTCCGGGACCACTTCCAACTCAAAATTTCCGCAAAAATATTAAAAGGACATCGTTATTGATCTGATTCAAGTGTTTATAATTTACTAAATACATAAGTCAACATAAAATCAAATATCACGCGTTGAATATACAAACAACATAGACCACGTCTCGAACTTGTGTAACACAGGAAATATGAATTTGGGACCACCCCTATCGCTTAAATCCAGCTTAAATACTCAGAGGACAACATAATTGATCTGATAAAAATGTTTGCGATTTAGTCAATATATGAATTCAACATCAAATTAAAAACCACTGCTTGAATATACACAAGACATACACAATGTCTCAAACAGATGTTACACGGAAAATATGACTTCCTGGAAACATCCATCTCACAAATCCAGCACAAATATGTAAAGGACGTCACTATTGATATTATAAAAGTGTTTATATATTAATAAAGACATGAGTACAATTCAAAATCAAATACCAAGGCTTGAATATAAACAAGACATACACCGCGTCTTAAACAGAAGTTACACGGATAATATGACTTCCGGAACCACATCCATCTCACAAGTCTAGTACAAATATGTAAAAGACATTCGTTATTGATATTATAAAAGTGTTTATAATCTAGTAAAGACATGAATTCAACCCAAATTCAAATACCACGGGTTGAATATACACAAGACTTACACCATGTCTCAAACGGATGTAACACATGAAATATGACTTCCGGGACCACCTCTATCTCTCAAATCGAGGTCAAATATTCAAGGGACATCGCTATTGATATTATAAATATGTTTATAATTGAGTAAAGACATGAATTCAACACAAAATAAAATACCACGGCTTGAATATATACATAAGACATACATTGTATCTGAAAAAGAAGTTATTCGGTAAATATGACTTTCGGAATCATCTCATCCATCTCACAAATCTAGCAAATATATGCAAAGAACATCGCTGTTGATATTGTATAAGTATTTATACTTTACTTATTATATGAATTCAACCCAAAATCAAACATCAAGCGTAGAATATACACACGACATACACCATGTCTGAAACGGAAGTAAGACGGAAAATATGAATTCCGAGACCGCTTCCAACTCAAAATTTCCGCACAAATATTCAAAACACAGCGTTATTGATCTTATACAATTGTTTATGATTTACTAAATACATGAATTCAACATAATATCAAACCCCAATAGTTGAATATACACACGACATAGACCATGTCTCAAACGGGAGTAACACGGGATATACGTATGACTTCCGGGACCACCTCCATCTCACAAATCTAGCACAAATATTTCAAGGACATCGTTATTGATATTATAAAAGTGTTTATATATTTTCACTCATTTTTGCATGTTCAAAGGTCATTTGTGACGTCACTACTGCAATGTCCGAATCGATATATACACAAATATATAGTGATGGACATCACCTTTTCAACAATACAACATTTCGTATTCTAGGATCTCAGTGGGTTTCTAGAGGGTGCATGAAATGGGACAAATACTTATGTACGGATTAATACGTTTCGGCCTGATATATCGGTGTACAGTTTGCCCTCTGGGCAACATCAAAGGTGTAGTGGACATCACTGAGGTATAGGGAAGCTGGAACAACAGAAACATGTGATAGCCGGACACCTTTCTCTGTAATAATCTCTCTCCATTTGAGATGATGAAATGGAGTCAGCAAAGTCTGTAGTGGCCTCCAACTTGTCCGTCTCTGTAATAACTTTCAAGGAAGTATTATGACATTATAAATATCTATGCATGTTGCATAGCAATTAAGGTTAATTAACTTATCATTATCATACCTTCTGTATGCGATTCCTGAAGGATCTACACTTGTGGCAAACATCAGACTTACAGGACATAAATTGTATGTGGGGGGAGATATATTCCTCTGAATGTTGTCTCGTTAAGACATCCGTTTCCTGTTTCACTGTTGAAGATAAGAAACTTAGCAAAATATTTAAGATATTGTGATTTAGCAAAAGGAAACAAAATCACAGGTAATTGTGTTAAAGATATTGAAATTGCTTATTATAAGGTATCAATTGACATTTATTGATCTTGGGTTTTATTATTATCAAATACCTGTTATCGGGTTAAATGAAATACTTACAGACCAACTTGATTGTACCTCTTATGAACAGATATGTAGGTATCACTTCCAGGTAAATGAAATGGCGGAAAGCGGTCTCATCCAAGCTGGACAACAGGCTGCTCGAGGTAATCCCATTTTATCTCTGCATACCTAATTAATGAAAACGTTCTGTAAAGTATTTACATATTTCTGTTTTTAAAAGTTTCAAGTGCAGTTATCTATGAAAGGTTTATAAGAGGACTTTGAATTATTAACTATAAATTACATAAGTACAATATACATACCTTGAAATAAAATGTACAACTTGCTGTACATGGTCATGTGTTATAACATTCTTGGGGTTTTCCATGTGTTTCAATGTATCCTAGGACCAGCAGAGAGCTTTGTGAAATGGGTCCGATATTCTTTAGATAATTTCCATTGATGGCCATTGGGTTTTGTGAAATGTTACAGCATTCTTGGTTTTTTACATGTGGTTCCATGTATCCTAGGACCAACATCGTGACCATTGATGTTTCCAAACTTTGATTGCCATCCCTCTAAGCACTTCCAATATCGAAATCACAGCAATCTTACAAGCACCGTTGATGATCATCGCTAAAAATTCTACATTTTAACCAAAAGTGAAGGAAAAAATACAATTACATAATAATGTATTTACCTGAGCACTTAATAAAACCTGAAATTATATATTAAATGGACATACAAAAGTCAATTGTAACAGCATTAATATCAAATAAAGTGGAATTTAATATTTCTACGATTTCTAACTTAATGTGAATGAATTCAGGGCGTTTGCAGATTCTGCACGAACACCACCAATGCCATTCAAAACAGGTAATAGTTAAAAAAAGGAAAGTTCTGGTAAGGGAAATTATGATCTTTAAGTGTTTATAACTAATAAAAGACATGAATTCAACCCAAATTCAAATACCACGCGTTGAATATACGCACGACCTAGTCCATGTCTCAGACGGAAATAACACGAAAATATACCTGCCGAGATCCCCTCTTTGTCCCAAATCCAGCACAAATATTAATAGGGCAGCGTAGTTATTGATCTTATACAAGTGTTTAAAAGTAACTACATGCATGAAGTCAACATAAAATCAAATACCAAGGGTAGGATATACACACGACATACACTGTATCTCAAACGGAAGTAACACGGCAAATATGACTTCCGGGACAACTTCAAACTCAAAATTTCCGTATAAATATTCAAAGGACATCGTTATTGATCTTAAACAAGTGTTTAAAAGTAACTACATACATGAAGTCAACAAAAAATCAAATAGCAAGGGTTGAATATACACACGACATACACCATGTCTCAAACGGGAGTAACACGGCATATACGTATGACTGTCGGGACCACCTCCATCTCACAAATCTAGCAAACATATGAAAAGGACATCGTTATTGATATCATAAAAGTGTTTATACTTTACAACAGACATGATTTCAACGCAAAATCAAATACCTCGGGTTGAATATACACAAGACATACAACATATCTCAAACGGAAGTCACACGGAAAATATAACTTCCGGGACCACTTCCAACTCAAAATTTCCGCAAAAATATTAAAAGGACATCGTTATTGATCTGATTCAAGTGTTTATAATTTACTAAATACATAAGTCAACATAAAATCAAATATCACGCGTTGAATATACAAACAACATAGACCACGTCTCGAACTTGTGTAACACAGGAAATATGAATTTGGGACCACCTCTATCGCTTAAATCCAGCTTAAATACTCAGAGGACAACATAATTGATCTGATAAAAATGTTTGCGATTTAGTCAATATATGAATTCAACATCAAATTAAAAACCACTGCTTGAATATACACAAGACATACACAATGTCTCAAACAGATGTTACACGGAAAATATGACTTCCTGGAAACATCCATCTCACAAATCCAGCACAAATATGTAAAGGACGTCACTATTGATATTATAAAAGTGTTTATATATTAATAAAGACATGAGTACAATTCAAAATCAAATACCAAGGCTTGAATATAAACAAGACATACACCGCGTCTTAAACAGAAGTTACACGGATAATATGACTTCCGGAACCACATCCATCTCACAAGTCTAGTACAAATATGTAAAAGACATTGTTATTGATATTATAAATGATATTATAAAAGTGTTTATAATCTAGTAAAGACATGAATTCAACCCAAATTCAAATACCACGGGTTGAATATACACACGACATACACCATGTATCAAAAGATGTAACACATGAAATATGACTTCCGGGACCACCTCTATCTCTCAAATCGAGGTCAAATATTCAAGGGACATCGCTATTGATATTATAAATATGTTCATAATTGAGTAAAGACATGAATTCAACACAAAATAAAATACCACGGCTTGAATATATACATAAGACATACATTGTGTCTGAAAAAGAAGTTATACGGTAAATATGACTTCCGGAATCTCATCCATCTCACAAATCTAGCAAATATATGCAAAGAACATCGCTGTTGATATTGTATAAGTATTTATACTTTACTTATTATATGAATTCAACCCAAAATCAAACATCAAGCGTAGAATATACACACGACATACACCATGTCTGAAACGGAAGTAAGACGGGAAATATGAATTCCGAGACCGCTTCCAACTCAAAATTTCCGCACAAATATTCAAAACACAGCGTTATTGATCTTATACAATTGTTTATGATTTACTAAATACATGAATTCAACATAATATCAAACCCCAATAGTTGAATATACACACGACATAGACCACATCTGCAACGCAAGTAACACAGGAAATATCACTTCCGGACCACCCCTATCGGCTTAAAAGTCCAAGCTTAAATTTTCAGAGGCACAACATAATGATCTGATACAAATGTTTTGCGATTTAGTCTAAAAATATATGAAGTCAACATGAAATCAAATACCACCGGTTGAATATTTACAAGACATACACCAAGTCTCAAACGGAAGTTACACGGAAAATATGTCATATGTCCGAATCGATATTGACACAATATATAGTGATGGACATCACCTTTTCAACAATACAACATTTCGTATTCTAGGATCTCAGTGGGTTTCTAGAGGGTGCATGAAATGGGACAAATACTTATGTACGGATTAATACGTTTCGGCCTGATATATCGGTGTACAGTTTGCCCTCTGGGCAACATCAAAGGTGTAGTGGACATCACTGAGGTATAGGGAAGCTGGAACAACAGAAACATGTGATAGCCGGACACCTTTCTCTGTAATAATCTCTCTCCATTTAAGATGATGAAATGGAGTCAGCATAGTCTGTAGTGGCCTCCAACTTGTCCGTCTCTGTAATAACTTTCAAGGAAGTATTATGACATTATAAATATCTATGCATGTTGCATAGCAATTAAGGTTAATTAACTTATCATTATCATACCTTCTGTATGCGATTCCTGAAGGATCTACACTTGTGGCAAACATCAGACTTACAGGACATAAATTGTATGTGGGGGAGATATATTCCTCTGAATGTTGTCTCGTTAAGACATCCGTTTCCTGTTTCACTGTGGAAGATAAGAAACTTAGCAAAATATTTAAGATATTGTGATTTAGCAAAAGGAAACAAAATCACAGGTAATTGTGTTAAAGATATTGAAATTGCTTATTATAAGGTATCAATTGACATTTATTGATCTTGGGTTTTATTATTATCAAATACCTGTTATCGGGTTAAATGAAATACTTACAGACCAACTTGATTGTACCTCTTATGAACAGATATGTAGGTATCACTTCAAGGTAAATGAAATGGCGGAAAGCGGTCTCATCCAAGCTGGGCAACAGGCTGCTCGAGATAATCCCATTTTATCTGCATACCTAATTAATGAAAACGTTCTGTAAAGTATTTACATATTTCTGTTTTTAAAAGTTTCAAGTGCAGTTATCTATGAAAGGTTTATAAGAGGACTTTGAATTATTAACTATAAATTACATAAATACAATATACATACCTTGAAATAAAATGTACAACTTGCTGTACATGGTCATGTGTTATAACATTCTTGGGGTTTTCCACGTGTTTCAATGAGTCCTAGGACCAGCGGAGAGCTTTGTGAAATGGGTTCTGATATTCTTTAGATCATTTCCATTGGTGGCCATTGGGTTTAGTGAAATGTTACAGCATTCTTGGTTTTTTACATGTGGTTCCATGTATCCTAGGACCAACATCGTGACCATTGATGTTTCCAAACTTTGATTGCCATCCCTCTAAGCACTTCCAATATCGAAATCACAGCAATCTTACAAGCACCGTTGATGATCATCGCTAAAAATTCTACATTTTAACCAAAAGTGAAGGAAAAATACAATTACATAATAATGTATTTACCTGAGCACTTAATAAAACCTGAAATTATATATTAAATGGACATACAAAAGTCAATTGTAACAGCATTAATATCAAATAAAGTGGAATTTAATATTTCTACGATTTCTAACTTAATGTGAATGAATTCAGGGCGTTTGCAGATTCTGCACGAACACCACCAATGCCATTCAAAACAGGTAATAGTTCAAAAAAAGGAAAGTTCTGGTAAGGAAAGTTATGATATTATACAAGTGTTTATAACTCACTACAGACATGAATTCAACCCAAATTTAAATACTGCGGGTTGAATATACACACTACATAGTCCATGTCTCAAACGGAAGTAACACGGAAAATATGACTTCCGGGACCACTTCCAACTCCAAATTTCCGCACAAATATTCAAGGAACATCATTATTGATCTTTTACAAGTGTTTATAATTTACTTAATACATGAATTCAAATCAAAATCAAATACCACGGGTTGAATATACACACGACATAGTCTATGTCTCAAACGGAAGTAACGCGGTTAATATGACTTGCGGGACCACTTACAACTAAAAACGACAGAACAAATATTCAAAGGTCATCATTATTGATTTTATACAAGTGTTAATAATTTACTAAATACATGAAATCAACATGAAATCAAACACCACGGGTTGAATACAAAATGTATTTACAAGACATACACCAAGTCTTCAACGGAAGTTACACGGAATATATGACTTCCGGGACCACATCCATTTTACCAATCAAGCACAAATATGTAAAACTCATCGCTATTGATATTATACAAGTGTTCATACTTTACGTAAGACACGAATTCATACCAAAATCAAATATACGGGTTGAATACCCAAGACAAACACCATATCTGCAACGGAAATAACACTGGAAATATGACTTCCGGGACCACATCCATCTTACAAATGCAGTACAAATATGTAAAGGACATCGCCATTGATCATATACAAGTGTTTATAATTTTCTAAATAAATGAATTCAACCCAAAATCAAATACCACGGGTTAAATAAACACGAGACATAGCCCAAGTCTCAAACGGAAGTAACACGGGAAATATGACTTTCGGGACTACATCCATCCCACAAATGCAGCACAAATATGTAAAGGTCATCGCTTATTGATACTATAAAAATTGTTTATACTTTACTAAAGATATGAATTCAACACAAAATCAAATACCACGGGTTGAATATACAAAAGACATACACTACATTGTATGTCTCAAACAGAAGTAACACGGGAAATATGACTTCCGGGACCACATCCATCGTACAAAATCCAGCACAAATATGTAAAGAGCATCGTTCTTATTATTGTCAAAGTGTTTGTACTTTACTGAAGATTTGAATTAAACACAAAGATCAAAAACCACAAGTTGAATATGCACAAGACATACACTGTGTCTCAAATGGAAGTACCACGGGCAAAAATGACTTCCGGGACCACTTCCAATTCAAAACGTCCGAACAAATATTCAAAGGACATCATTAATGTTTATAATTTACTAAATACATGAAGTCAACATGAAATCAAATACCAGCGGTTGAATATTTACAAGACATACACCAAGTCTCAAACGGAAGTTAAACGGAAAATATGACTTCCGGGACCACATTCATCTCACAAATCCAGCACAAATATGTAAAGGGCATCGCTATTAATATTATAAAAGTGTTTATACTTTACTGAAGACGTGAATTCAACCTTAAATCAAATACCACGGTTTGAATATACACAGTCTCAAAACGGAAGTAACACGGAAATAACACGGAAAAATGACTTCCGGGACCACTTCCAGCTCAAAACGTCCGAACCAATTTTCAAAGGCCATCATTAATGATTTTATACAAATGTTTATAATTTACTAAATACATGAAGTCAACATGAAATCAAATACCACCGGTTGAATATTTACAAGACATACACCAAGTCTCAAACGGAAGTTACACGGAAAATATGACTTCCGGTACCACATCCATCTCCCAAATCCAGCATAAATATGTACAAGTCTTCGCTACTGATACTATAAAAGTGTTTATACTTTACTAAAGACATGAATTCAACACAAAAACAAATACCAAATTATTCTAGGGTCTCTGTGGTGCTCTAGAGGGTCATGAAATGGTACAAATACATTAATACGTTACAGCCATCCAAAGGATATATCGGTGTACAGTTTGCCCTCTGGGCAACATCGATATCAAAGGTGTAGTGGATATCACCGAGGTCTAGGGAAGCTGGAACATTAGGAACATTTAATAGCCGGACACCTTTCTCTGTAATAATCTCTGTCTATTTGAGCTAATGAAATGGGGTCAGCAAAGTCTGTAGTGGCGTCCAACGTGTCCGTTTCTGTAATAACTTTCAAGGAAGTATTATGACATTATCAATATCCATGCATGTTTCATAGCAATTTAAGTTAATCAACTTATCATTGTTATACCTTCTGTATGCGATTCCTGAAGAATTCACACTTGTGACAAACATCAGTCTTAAAGGACATAAATTGTATGTGAGGGAGACATTGATGCAATATTCCTCTGAATGTCGTCTCGTAAAGACATCGGTTTCCTGTTTCACTGTTGAAGATAAGAAATTTAAAAGATTGTGTTTTAGCAAAAGGAAACAAAATCACATACAATGGTGTTGAAGATATTAGAATTGATTATTATAAGGTATAAATTGACATTTATTGATTATGGGTTTATTATTACCAAATACCTGATATCAGGTTAAATTGATTACTTACAGACCAACTTGATTGTACCTCTTATGAACAGATATGTAGGTATCACTTCAAGGTAAATGAAATGGCGGAAAGCGGTCTCATCCAAGCTGGGCAACAGGCTGCACGAGGTAATCCCATTCGATTCTGTATACCTAATTAATGAAAACGTTTTGTAGAGTATTTACATAATTCTGCTTTTTCATTTTTCAAGTGCAGTCATCTATGAATGGTTTTTAATAGGACTTTGTGTTATGAAGTATAAATTACATAAATCCAATGCACATACCTTGAAATAAATGTACTTCTTGTTGTACATGGTCATGTCTTATAACATTCTTGGGCTTTTCCATGTGTTTCAATGAGTCCTAGGACCAGCGGAGAGCTTTGTGAAATGGGTTCTGATATTCTTTAGATCATTTCCATTGGTGGCCATTGGTTTTTGTGATATGTTACAGCATTCTTGGGGTTTTCATGTGTTTTTCCTTGTATCCTAGGATCAATATCGTGTCCATTGATGTTTCTAAACTTTGATTGCATCCCTCCTAAGATCTTCCAATATCGAAATCACTGCAATCTTCCAGGCACTGATGATGATTATCGCTAACAATTTACATTATAACCAAAAGCAAAGGAGAATACAGTACATGTATTTACCTTGAGCGCTTAATAAAACCTGAAATTATATATTTAATGGGCATACAAAAGTCAATTGCAACATAATTAATATCAAATAAAGTGGAACTAAATATTTCTACGATTTTTAAATGTGAAGACATTCAGGACGTTTTCAGTTCCTGCACGAAGACCACCAAAGTCATACAAAACCCGTAACAGGTGAAACAAAAACGAAAATTCTGGTAAGGAAAGTTATGATATTATACAAGTGTTTATAACTCACTACAGACATGAATTCAACCCAAATTTAAATACTGCGGGTTGAATATACACACTACATAGTCCATGTCTCAAACGGAAGTAACACGGAAAATATGACTTCCGGGACCACTTCCAACTCAAAATTTCCGCACAAATATTCAAGGAACATCATTATTGATCTTTTACAAGTGTTTATAATTTACTTAATACATGAATTCAAATCAAAATCAAATACCACGGGTTGAATATACACACGACATAGTCTATGTCTCAAACGGAAGTAACGCGGTTAATATGACTTGCGGGACCACTTACAACTAAAAACCACAGAACAAATATTCAAAGGTCATCATTATTGATTTTATACAAGTGTTAATAATTTACTAAATACATGAAATCAACATGAAATCAAACACCACGGGTTGAATACAAAATGTATTTACAAGACATACACCAAGTCTTCAACGGAAG
Source organism: Argopecten irradians (assembly GCF_041381155.1). Classification (NCBI taxonomy): domain Eukaryota; kingdom Metazoa; phylum Mollusca; class Bivalvia; order Pectinida; family Pectinidae; genus Argopecten; species Argopecten irradians. The sequence goes on from NC_091144.1 coordinate 4,718,543, forward strand.
TTACACGGAATATATGACTTCCGGGACCACATCCATTTTACCAATAAAGCACAAATATGTAAAACTCATCGCTATTGATATTATACAAGTGTTCATACTTTACGTAAGACACGAATTCATACCAAAATCAAATATCACGGGTTGAATACCCAAGACAAACACCATATCTGCAACGGAAATAACACTGGAAATATGACTTCCGGGACCACATCCATCTTACAAATGCAGTACAAATATGTAAAGGACATCGCTATTGATCATATACAAGTGTTTATAATTTTCTAAATAAATGAATTCAACCCAAAATCAAATACCACGGGTTAAATAAACACGAGACATAGCCCAAGTCTCAAACGGAAGTAACACGGGAAATATGACTTTCGGGACTACATCCATCCCACAAATTCAGCACAAATATGTAAAGGTCATCGCTTATTGATACTATAAAATTGTTTATACTTTACTAAAGATATGAATTCAACACAAAATCAAATACCACGGGTTGAATATACAAAAGACATACACTACATTGTATGTCTCAAACAGAAGTAACACGGGAAATATGACTTCCGGGACCACATCCATCGTACAAAATCCAGCACAAATATGTAAAGAGCATCGTTCTTATTATTGTCAAAGTGTTTGTACTTTACTGAAGATTTGAATTAAACACAAAGATCAAAAACCACAAGTTGAATATGCACAAGACATACACTGTGTCTCAAATGGAAGTACCACGGGCAAAAATGACTTCCGGGACCACTTCCAACTCAAAACGTCCGAACAAATATTCAAAGGACATCATTATTGATCTTATATAAGTATTTATAATTTACTAATTGCATAAAATCAACGTGAAATCAAATACCAGCGGTTGAATATTTACAAGACATACACCAAGTCTCAAACGGAAGTTAAACGGAAAATATGACTTCCGGGACCACATTCATCTCACAAATCCAGCACAAATATGTAAAGGGCATCGCTATTAATATTATAAAAGTGTTTATACTTTACTGAAGACGTGAATTCAACCTTAAATCAAATACCACGGTTTGAATATACACAGTCTCAAAACGGAAGTAACACGGAAAAATGACTTCCGGGACCACTTCCAGCTCAAAACGTCCGAACCAATATTCAAAGGCCATCATTAATGATTTTATACAAATGTTTATAATTTACTAAATACATGAAGTCAACATGAAATCAAATACCACCGGTTGAATATTTACAAGACATACACCAAGTCTCAAACGGAAGTTACACGGAAAATATGACTTCCGGTACCACATCCATCTCCCAAATCCAGCATAAATATGTACAAGTCTTCGCTACTGATACTATAAAAGTGTTTATACTTTACTAAAGACATGAATTCAACACAAAAACAAATAAATACCAAATTATTCTAGGGTCTCTGTGGTGCTCTAGAGGGTCATGAAATGGTACAAATACATTAATACGTTACAGCCATCCAAAGGATATATCGGTGTACAGTTTGCCCTCTGGGCAACATCGATATCAAAGGTGTAGTGGATATCACCGAGGTCTAGGGAAGCTGGAACATTAGGAACATTTAATAGCCGGACACCTTTCTCTGTAATAATCTCTGTCTATTTGAGCTAATGAAATGGGGTCAGCAAAGTCTGTAGTGGCGTCCAACGTGTCCGTTTCTGTAATAACTTTCAAGGAAGTATTATGACATTATCAATATCCATGCATGTTTCATAGCAATTTAAGTTAATCTACTTATTGTTATACCTTCTGTATGCGATTCCTGAAGAATTCACACTTGTGACAAACATCAGTCCTAAAGGACATAAATTGTATGTGAGGGAGACATTGATGAAATATTCCTCTGAATGTCGTCTCGTAAAGACATCGGTTTCCTGTTTCACTGTTGAAGATAAGAAATTTAGCAAAATGTTTAAAAGATTGTGTTTTAGCAAAAAGAATCCAAAATCACATACAATGGTGTTGAAGATATTAGAATTGATTATTATAAGGTATAAATTGACATTTATTGATTATGGGTTTATTATTACCAAATACCTGATATCAGGTTAAATTGATTACTTACAGACCAACTTGATTGTACCTCTTATGAACAGATATGTAGGTATCACTTCAAGGTAAATGAAATGGCGGAAAGCGGTCTCATCCAAGCTGGGCAACAGGCTGCACGAGGTAATCCCATTCGATTCTGTATACCTAATTAATGAAAACGTTTTGTAGAGTATTTACATAATTCTGCTTTTTCATTTTTCAAGTGCAGTCATCTATGAATGGTTTTTAAGGACTTTGTGTTATGAAGTATAAATTACATAAATCCAATGCACATACCTTGAAATAAATGTACTTCTTGTTGTACATGGTCATGTCTTATAACATTCTTGGGCTTTTCCATGTGTTTCAATGAGTCCTAGGACCAGCGGAGAGCTTTGTGAAATGGGTTCTGATATTCTTTAGATCATTTCCATTGGTGGCCATTGGTTTTTGTGATATGTTACAGCATTCTTGGGGGTTTTCCCTTGTTTTTTCCTTGTATCCTAGGATCAATATCGTGTCCATTGATGTTTTTAAACTTTGATTGGCATCCCTCCTAAGATCTTCCAATATCGAAATCACTGTCATCTTCCAGGCACTGATGATGATTACCGCTAACAATTTTACATTATAACCAAAAGCAAAGGAGAATACAGTCATTACCTTGAGCGATTTATGTAATTTATACTTCATAACACAAAGTCCTCTTAAAAACCATTCATAGATGACTGCACTTGAAAAATGAAAAAGCAGAATTATGTAAATACTCTACAAAACGTTTTCATTAATTAGGTATACAGAATCGAATGGGATTACCTCGTGCAGCCTGTTGCCCAGCTTGGATGAGACCGCTTTCCGCCATTTCATTTACCTTGAAGTGATACCTACATATCTGTTCATAAGAGGTACAATCAAGTTGGTCTGTAAGTAATCAATTTAACCTGATATCAGGTATTTGGTAATAATAAACCCATAATCAATAAATGTCAATTTATACCTTATAATAATCAATTCTAATATCTTCAACACCATTGTATGTGATTTTGGATTCTTTTTGCTAAAACACAATCTTTTAAACATTTTGCTAAATTTCTTATCTTCAACAGTGAAACAGGAAACCGATGTCTTTACGAGACGACATTCAGAGGAATATTGCATCAATGTCTCCCTCACATACAATTTATGTCCTTTAAGACTGATGTTTGTCACAAGTGTGAATTCTTCAGGAATCGCATACAGAAGGTATAACAATGATAAGTTGATTAACTTAAATTGCTATGAAACATGCATGGATATTGATAATGTCATAATACTTCCTTGAAAGTTATTACAGAAACGGACACGTTGGACGCCACTACAGACTTTGCTGACCCCATTTCATTAGCTCAAATAGACAGAGATTATTACAGAGAAAGGTGTCCGGCTATTAAATGTTCCTAATGTTCCAGCTTCCCTAGACCTCGGTGATATCCACTACACCTTTGATATCGATGTTGCCCAGAGGGCAAACTGTACACCGATATATCCTTTGGATGGCTGTAACGTATTAATGTATTTGTACCATTTCATGACCCTCTAGAGCACCACAGAGACCCTAGAATAATTTGGTATTTGTTTTTGTGTTGAATTCATGTCTTTAGTAAAGTATAAACACTTTTATAGTATCAGTAGCGAAGACTTGTACATATTTATGCTGGATTTGGGAGATGGATGTGGTACCGGAAGTCATATTTTCCGTGTAACTTCCGTTTGAGACTTGGTGTATGTCTTGTAAATATTCAACCGGTGGTATTTGATTTCATGTTGACTTCATGTATTTAGTAAATTATAAACATTTGTATAAAATCATTAATGATGGCCTTTGAAAATTGGTTCGGACGTTTTGAGCTGGAAGTGGTCCCGGAAGTCATTTTTCCGTGTTACTTCCGTTTTGAGACTGTGTATATTCAAACCGTGGTATTTGATTTAAGGTTGAATTCACGTCTTCAGTAAAGTATAAACACTTTTATAATATTAATAGCGATGCCCTTTACATATTTGTGCTGGATTTGTGAGATGAATGTGGTCCCGAAAGTCAAATTTTCCGTTTAACTTCCGTTTGAGACTTGGTGTATGTCTTGTAAATATTCAACCGCTGGTATTTGATTTCACGTTGATTTTATGCAATTAGTAAATTATAAATACTTATATAAGATCAATAATGATGTCCTTTGAATATTTGTTCGGACGTTTTGAGTTGGAAGTGGTCCCGGAAGTCATTTTTGCCCGTGGTACTTCCATTTGAGACACAGTGTATGTCTTGTGCACATTCAACTTGTGGTTTTTGATCTTTGTGTTTAATTCAAATCTTCAGTAAAGTACAAACACTTTGACAATAATAAGAACGATGCTCTTTACATATTTGTGCTGGATTTTGTACGATGGATGTGGTCCCGGAAGTCATATTTCCCGTGTTACTTCTGTTTGAGACATACAATGTAGTGTATGTCTTTTGTATATTCAACCCGTGGTATTTGATTTTGTGTTGAATTCATATCTTTAGTAAAGTATAAACAATTTTATAGTATCAATAAGCGATGACCTTTACATATTTGTGCTGCATTTGTGGGATGGATTTAGTCCCGAAAGTCATATTTCCCGTGTTACTTCCGTTTGAGACTTGGGCTATGTCTCGTGTTTATTTAACCCGTGGTATTTGATTTTGGGTTGAATTCATTTATTTAGAAAATTATAAACACTTGTATATGATCAATAGCGATGTCCTTTACATATTTGTACCGCATTTGTAAGATGGATGTGGTCCCGGAAGTCATATTTCCAGTGTTATTTCCGTTGCAGATATGGTGTTTGTCTTGGGTATTCAACCCGTGATATTTGATTTTGGTATGAATTCGTGTCTTACGTAAAGTATGAACACTTGTATAATATCAATAGCGATGAGTTTTACATATTTGTGCTTTATTGGTAAAATGGATGTGGTCCCGGAAGTCATATATTCCGTGTAACTTCCGTTGAAGACTTGGTGTATGTCTTGTAAATACATTTTGTATTCAAACCGTGGTGTTTGATTTCATGTTGATTTCATGTATTTAGTAAATTATTAACACTTGTATAAAATCAATAATGATGACCTTTGAATATTTGTTCTGTCGTTTTTAGTTGTAAGTGGTCCCGCAAGTCATATTAACCGCGTTACTTCCGTTTGAGACATAGATTATGTTGTGTGTATATTCAACCCGTGGTATTTGATTTTGATTTGAATTCATGTATTAAGTAAATTATAAACACTTGTAAAAGATCAATAATGATGTTCCTTGAATATTTGTGCGGAAATTTTGAGTTGGAAGTGGTCCCGGAAGTCATATTTTTCCGTGTTACTTCCGTTTGAGACATGGACTATGTAGTGTGTATATTCAACCCGCAGTATTTAAATTTGGGTTGAATTCATGTCTGTAGTGAGTTATAAACACTTGTATAATATCATAACTTTCCTTACCAGAATTTTCGTTTTTGTTTCACCTGTTACGGGTTTTGTATGACTTTGGTGGTCTTCGTGCAGGAACTGAAAACGTCCTGAATGCCTTCACATTTAAAAATCGTAGAAATATTTAGCTCCACTTTATTTGATATTAATTATGTTGCAATTGACTTGTGTATGCCCATTAAATATATAATTTCATGTTTTATTAAGCGCTCAAGGTAATGACTGTATTCTCCTTTGCTTTTGGTTATAATGTAAAATTGTTAGCGGTAATCATCATCAGTGCCTGGAAGATGACAGTGATTTCGATATTGGAAGATCTTAGGAGGGATGCCAATCAAAGTTTAGAAACATCAATGGACACAATATTGATCCTAGGATACAAGGAAAAAAACAAGGGAAAACCCCCAAGAATGCTGTAACATATCACAAAAACCAATGGCCACCAATGGAAATGATCTAAAGAATATCAGAACCCATTTCACAAAGCTCTCCGCTGGTCCTAGGACTCATTGAAACACATGGAAAAGCCCAAGAATGTTATAAGACTATAAGACATGACCATGTACAACAAGAAGTACATTTATTTCAAGGTATGTGCATTGGATTTATGTAATTTATACTTCATAACACAAAGTCCTTAAAAACCATTCATAGATGACTGCACTTGAAAAATGAAAAAAGCAGAATTATGTAAATACTCTACAAAACGTTTTCATTAATTAGGTATACAGAATCAAATGGGATTACCTCGTGCAGCCTGTTGCCCAGCTTGGATGAGACCGCTTTCCGCCATTTCATTTACCTTGAAGTGATACCTACATATCTGTTCATAAGAGGTACAATCAAGTTGGTCTGTAAGTAATCAATTTAACCTGATATCAGGTATTTGGTAATAATAAACCCATAATCAATAAATGTCAATTTATACCTTATAATAATCAATTCTAATATCTTCAACACCATTGTATGTGATTTTGTTTCCTTTTGCTAAAACACAATCTTTTAAACATCTTATCTTCAACATATCTTATCTTCAACAGTGAAACAGGAAACCGATGTCTTTACGAGACGACATTCAGAGGAATATTGCATCAATGTCTCCCTCACATACAATTTATGTCCTTTAAGACTGATGTTTGTCACAAGTGTGAATTCTTCAGGAATCGCATACAGAAGGTATAACAATGATAAGTTGATTAACTTAAATTGCTATGAAACATGCATGGATATTGATAATGTCATAATACTTCCTTGAAAGTTATTACAGAAACGGACACGTTGGACGCCACTACAGACTTTGCTGACCCCATTTCATTAGCTCAAATAGACAGAGATTATTACAGAGAAAGGTGTCCGGCTATTAAATGTTCCTAATGTTCCAGCTTCCCTAGACCTCAGTGATATCCACTACACCTTTGATATCGATGTTGCCCAGAGGGCAAACTGTACACCGATATATCCTTTGGATGGCTGTAACGTATTAATGTATTTGTACCATTTCATGACCCTCTAGAGCACCACAGAGACCCTAGAATAATTTGGTATTTGTTTTTGTGTTGAATTCATGTCTTTAGTAAAGTATAAACACTTTTATAGTATCAGTAGCGAAGACTTGTACATATTTATGCTGGATTTGGGAGATGGATGTGGTACCGGAACCGGAAGTCATATTTTCCGTGTAACTTCCGTTTGAGACTTGGTGTATGTCTTGTAAATATTCAACCGGTGGTATTTGATTTCATGTTGACTTCATGTATTTAGTAAATTATAAACATTTGTATAAAAATCATTAATAATGATGGCCTTTGAATATTGGTTCGGACGTTTTGAGCTGGAAGTGGTCCCGGAAGTCATTTTTCCGTGTTACTTCCGTTTTGAGACTGTGTATATTCAAACCGTGGTATTTGATTTAAGGTTGAATTCACGTCTTCAGTAAAGTATAAACACTTTTATAATATTAATAGCGATGCCCTTTACATATTTGTGCTGGATTTGTGAGATGAATGTGGTCCCGAAAGTCAAATTTTCCGTTTAACTTCCGTTTGAGACTTGGTGTATGTCTTGTAAATATTCAACCGCTGGTATTTGATTTCACGTTGATTTTATGCAATTAGTAAATTATAAATACTTATATAAGATCAATAATGATGTCCTTTGAATATTTGTTCGGACGTTTTGAGTTGGAAGTGGTCCCGGAAGTCATTTTTGCCCGTGGTACTTCCATTTGAGACACGGTGTATGTCTTGTGCATATTCAACTTGTGGTTTTTGATCTTTGTGTTTAATTCAAATCTTTAGTAAAGTACAAACACTTTGACAATAATAAGAACGATGCTCTTTACATATTTGTGCTGGATTTTGTACGATGGATGTGGTCCCGGAAGTCATATTTCCCGTGTTACTTCTGTTTGAGACATACAATGTAGTGTATGTCTTTTGTATATTCAACCCGTGGTATTTGATTTTGTGTTGAATTCATATCTTTAGTAAAGTATAAACAATTTTATAGTATCAATAAGCGATGACCTTTACATATTTGTGCTGAATATGTGGGATGGATGTAGTCCCGAAAGTCATATTTCCCGTGTTACTTCCGTTTGAGACTTGGGCTATGTCTCGTGTTTATTTAACCCGTGGTATTTGATTTTGGGTTGAATTCATTTATTTAGAAAATTATAAACACTTGTATATGATCAATAGCGATGTCCTTTACATATTTGTACTGCATTTGTAAGATGGATGTGGTCCCGGAAGTCATATTTCCAGTGTTATTTCCGTTGCAGATATGGTGTTTGTCTTGGGTATTCAACCCGTGATATTTGATTTTGGTATGAATTCGTGTCTTACGTAAAGTATGAACACTTGTATAATATCAATAGCGATGAGTTTTACATATTTGTGCTTGATTGGTAAAATGGATGTGGTCCCGGAAGTCATATATTCCGTGTAACTTCCGTTGAAGACTTGGTGTATGTCTTGTAAATACATTTTGTATTCAACCCGTGGTGTTTGATTTCATGTTGATTTCATGTATTTAGTAAATTATTAACACTTGTATAAAATCAATAATGATGACCTTTGAATATTTGTTCTGTGGTTTTTAGTTGTAAGTGGTCCCGCAAGTCATATTAACCGCGTTACTTCCGTTTGAGACATAGACTATGTCGTGTGTATATTCAACCCGTGGTATTTGATTTTGATTTGAATTCATGTATTAAGTAAATTATAAACACTTGTAAAAGATCAATAATGATGTTCCTTGAATATTTGTGCGGAAATTTTGAGTTGGAAGTGGTCCCGGAAGTCATATTTTCCGTGTTACTTCCGTTTGAGACATGGACAATGTAGTGTGTATATTCAACCCGCAGTATTTAAATTTGGGTTGAATTCATGTCTGTAGTGAGTTATAAACACTTGTATAATATCATAACTTTCCTTACCAGAATTTTCGTTTTTGTTTCACCTGTTACGGGTTTTGTATGACTTTGGTGGTCTTCGTGCAGGAACTGAAAACGTCCTGAATGCCTTCACATTTAAAAATCGTAGAAATATTTAGCTCCACTTTATTTGATATTAATTATGTTGCAATTGACTTGTGTATGCCCATTAAATATATAATTTCAGGTTTTATTAAGCGCTCAAGGTAATGACTGTATTCTCCTTTGCTTTTGGTTATAATGTAAACTTGTTAGCGGTAATCATCATCAGTGCCTGGAAGATGACAGTGATTTCGATATTGGAAGATCTTAGGAGGGATGCCAATCAAAGTTTAGAAACATCAATGGACACGATATTGATCCTAGGATACAAGGAAAAACAAGGGAAAACCCCCAAGAATGCTGTAACATATCACAAAAACCAATGGCCACCAATGGAAATGATCTAAAGAATATCAGAACCCATTTCACAAAGCTCTCCGCTGGTCCTAGGACTCATTGAAACACATGGAAAAGCCCAAGAATGTTATAAGACATGACCATGTACAACAAGAAGTACATTTATTTCAAGGTATGTGCATTGGATTTATGTAATTTATACTTCATAACACAAAGTCCTATTAAAAACCATTCATAGATGACTGCACTTGAAAAATGAAAAAGCAGAATTATGTAAATACTCTACAAAACGTTTTCATTAATTAGGTATACAGAATCAAATGGGATTACCTCGTGCAGCCTGTTGCCCAGCTTGGATGAGACCGCTTTCCGCCATTTCATTTACCTTGAAGTGATACCTACATATCTGTTCATAAGAGGTACAATCAAGTTGGTCTGTAAGTAATCAATTTAACCTGATATCAGGTATTTGGTAATAATAAACCCATAATCAATAAATGTCAATTTATACCTTATAATAATCAATTCTAATATCTTCAACACCATTGTATGTGATTTTGTTTCCTTTTGCTAAAACACAATCTTTTAAACATTTTGCTAAATTTCTTATCTTCAACAGTGAAACAGGAAACCGATGTCTTTACGAGACGACATTCAGAGGAATATTGCATCAATGTCTCCCTCACATACAATTTATGTCCTTTAAGACTGATGTTTGTCACAAGTGTGAATTCTTCAGGAATCGCATACAGAAGGTATAACAATAAGTTGATTAACTTAAATTGCTATGAAACATGCATGGATATTGATAATGTCATAATACTTCCTTGAAAGTTATTACAGAAACGGACACGTTGGACGCCACTACAGACTTTGCTGACCCCATTTCATTAGCTCAAATAGACAGAGATTATTACAGAGAAAGGTGTCCGGCTATTAAATGTTCCTAATGTTCCAGCTTCCCTAGACCTCGGTGATATCCACTACACCTTTGATATCGATGTTGCCCAGAGGGCAAACTGTACACCGATATATCCTTTGGATGGCTGTAACGTATTAATGTATTTGTACCATTTCATGACCCTCTAGAGCACCACAGAGACCCTAGAATAATTTGGTATTTGTTTTTGTGTTGAATTCATGTCTTTAGTAAAGTATAAACACTTTTATAGTATCAGTAGCGAAGACTTGTACATATTTATGCTGGATTTGGGAGATGGATGTGGTACCGGAAGTCATATTTTCCGTGTAACTTCCGTTTGAGACTTGGTGTATGTCTTGTAAATATTCAACCGGTGGTATTTGATTTCATGTTGACTTCATGTATTTAGTAAATTATAAACATTTGTATAAAATCATTAATGATGGCCTTTGAATATTGGTTCGGACGTTTTGAGCTGGAAGTGGTCCCGGAAGTCATTTTTCCGTGTTACTTCCGTTTTGAGACTGTGTATATTCAAACCGTGGTATTTGATTTAAGGTTGAATTCACGTCTTCAGTAAAGTATAAACACTTTTATAATATTAATAGCGATGCCCTTTACATATTTGTGCTGGATTTGTGAGATGAATGTGGTCCCGGAAGTCAAATTTTCCGTTTAACTTCCGTTTGAGACTTGGTGTATGTCTTGTAAATATTCAACCGCTGGTATTTGATTTCACGTTGATTTTATGCAATTAGTAAATTATAAATACTTATATAAGATCAATAATGATGTCCTTTGAATATTTGTTCGGACGTTTTGAGTTGGAAGTGGTCCCGGAAGTCATTTTTGCCCGTGGTACTTCCATTTGAGACACAGTGTATGTCTTGTGCATATTCAACTTGTGGTTTTTGATCTTTGTGTTTAATTCAAATCTTTAGTAAAGTACAAACACTTTGACAATAATAAGAACGATGCTCTTTACATATTTGTGCTGGATTTTGTACGATGGATGTGGTCCCGGAAGTCATATTTCCCGTGTTACTTCTGTTTGAGACATACAATGTAGTGTATGTCTTTTGTATATTCAACCCGTGGTATTTGATTTTGTGTTGAATTCATATCTTTAGTAAAGTATAAACAATTTTATAGTATCAATAAGCGATGACCTTACATATTTGTGCTGAATTTGTGGGATGGATGTAGTCCCGAAAGTCATATTTCCCGTGTTACTTCCGTTTGAGACTTGGGCTATGTCTCGTGTTTATTTAACCCGTGGTATTTGATTTTGGGTTGAATTCATTTATTTAGAAAATTATAAACACTTGTATATATGATCAATAGCGATGTCCTTTACATATTTGTACTGCATTTGTAAGATGGATGTGGTCCCGGAAGTCATATTTCCAGTGTTATTTCCGTTGCAGATATGGTGTTTGTCTTGTTTATTCAACCCGTGGTATTTGATTTTGGTATGAATTCGTGTCTTACGTAAAGTATGAACACTTGTATAATATCAATAGCGATGAGTTTTACATATTTGTGCTTGATTGGTAAAATGGATGTGGTCCCGGAAGTCATATATTCCGTGTAACTTCCGTTGAAGACTTGGTGTATGTCTTGTAAATACATTTTGTATTCAACCCGTGGTGTTTGATTTCATGTTGATTTCATGTATTTAGTAAATTATTAACACTTGTATAAAATCAATAATGATGACCTTTGAATATTTGTTCTGTCGTTTTTAGTTGTAAGTGGTCCCGCAAGTCATATTAACCGCGTTACTTCCGTTTGAGACATAGACTATGTCGTGTGTATATTCAACCCGTGGTATTTGATTTTGATTTGAATTCATGTATTAAGTAAATTATAAACACTTGTAAAAGATCAATAATGATGTTCCTTGAATATTTGTGCGGAAATTTTGAGTTGGAAGTGGTCCCGGAAGTCATATTTTCCGTGTTACTTCCGTTTGAGACATGGACTATGTAGTGTGTATATTCAACCCGCAGTATTTAAATTTGGGTTGAATTCATGTCTGTAGTGAGTTATAAACACTTGTATAATATCATAACTTTCCTTACCAGAGAATTTTCGTTTTTGTTTCACCTGTTACGGATTTTGTATGACTTTGGTGGTCTTCGTGCAGGAACTGAAAACGTCCTGAATGTCTTCACATCTAAAAATCGTAGAAATATTTAGCTCCACTTTATTTGATATTAATTATGTTGCAATTGACTTGTGTATGCCCATTAAATATATAATTTCATGTTTTATTAAGCGCTCAAGGTAATGACTGTATTCTCCTTTGCTTTTGGTTATAATGTAAAATTGTTAGCGGTAATCATCATCAGTGCCTGGAAGATGACAGTGATTTCGATATTGGAAGATCTTAGGAGGGATGCCAATCAAAGTTTAGAAACATCAATGGACACAATATTGATCCTAGGATACAAGGAAAAAAACAAGGGAAAACCCCCAAGACTGCTGTAACATATCACTAAACCCAATGGCCACCAATGGAAATGATCTAAAGAATATCAGAACCCATTTCACAAAGCTCTCCGCTGGTCCTAGGACTCATTGAAACACATGGAAAAGCCCAAGAATGTTATAAGACATGACCATGTACAACAAGAAGTACATTTATTTCAAGGTATGTGCATTGGATTTATGTAATTTATACTTCATAAACACAAAGTCCTCTTAAAAACCATTCATAGATGACTGCACTTGAAAAATGAAAAAGCAGAATTATGTAAATACTCTACAAAACGTTTTCATTAATTAGGTATACAGAATCAAATGGGATTACCTCGTGCAGCCTGTTGCCCAGCTTGGATGAGACCGCTTTCCGCCATTTCATTTACCTTGAAGTGATACCTACATATCTGTTCATAAGAGGTACAATCAAGTTGGTCTGTAAGTAATCAATTTAACCTGATATCAGGTATTTGGTAATAATAAACCCATAATCAATAAATGTCAATTTATACCTTATAATAATCAATTCTAATATCTTCAACACCATTGTATGTGATTTTGTTTCCTTTTGCTAAAACACAATCTTTTAAACATTTTGCTAAATTTCTTATCTTCAACAGTGAAACAGGAAACCGATGTCTTTACGAGACGACATTCAGAGGAATAGTGCATCAATGTCTCCCTCACATACAATTTATGTCCTTTAAGACTGATGTTTGTCACAAGTGTGAATTCTTCAGGAATCGCATACAGAAGGTATAACAATAAGTTGATTAACTTAAATTGCTATGAAACATGCATGGATATTGATAATGTCATAATACTTCCTTGAAAGTTATTACAGAAACGGACACGTTGGACGCCACTACAGACTTTGCTGACCCCATTTCATTAGCTCAAATAGACAGAGATTATTACAGAGAAAGGTGTCCGGCTATTAAATGTTCCTAATGTTCCAGCTTCCCTAGACCTCGGTGATATCCACTACACCTTTGATATCGATGTTGCCCAGAGGGCAAACTGTACACCGATATATCCTTTGGATGGCTGTAACGTATTAATGTATTTGTACCATTTCATGACCCTCTAGAGCACCACAGAGACCCTAGAATAATTTGGTATTTGTTTTTGTGTTGAATTCATGTCTTTAGTAAAGTATAAACACTTTTATAGTATCAGTAGCGAAGACTTGTACATATTTATGCTGGATTTGGGAGATGGATGTGGTACCGGAAGTCATTTTTCCGTGTTACTTCCGTTTTGAGACTGTGTATATTCAAACCGTGGTATTTGATTTCATGTTGACTTCATGTATTTAGTAAATTATAAACATTTGTATAAAATCATTAATGATGTCCTTTGAATATTTGTTCGGACGTTTTGAGTTGGAAGTGGTCCCGGAAGTCATTTTTTCCGTGGTACTTCCGTTTTGAGACTTTGTGTATATTCAAACCGTGGTATTTGATTTAAGGTTGAATTCACGTCTTCAGTAAAGTATAAACACTTTTATAATATTAATAGCGATGCCCTTTACATATTTGTGCTGGATTTGTGAGATGAATGTGGTCCCGAAAGTCAAATTTTCCGTTTAACTTCCGTTTGAGACTTGGTGTATGTCTTGTAAATATTCAACCGCTGGTATTTGATTTCACGTTGATTTTATGCAATTAGTAAATTATAAATACTTATATAAGATCAATAATGATGTCCTTTACATATTTGTGCTTGATTGGTAAAATGGATGTGGTCCCGGAAGTCATTCTTGCCCGTGGTACTTCCATTTGAGACACAGTGTATGTCTTGTGCATATTCAACTTGTGGTTTTTGATCTTTGTGTTTAATTCAAATCTTCAGTAAAGTACAAACACTTTGACAATAATAAGAACGATGCTCTTTACATATTTGTGCTGGATTTTGTATGATGGATGTGGTCCCGGAAGTCATATTTCCCGTGTTACTTCTGTTTGAGACATACAATGTAGTGTATGTCTTTTGTATATTCAACCCGTGGTATTTGATTTTGTGTTTTGAATTCATATCTTTAGTAAAGTATAAACAATTTTATAGTATCAATAAGCGATGACCTTTACATATTTGTGCTGAATTTGTGGGATGGATGTAGTCCCGAAAGTCATATTTCCCGTGTTACTTCCGTTTGAGACTTGGGCTATGTCTCGTGTTTATTTAACCCGTGGTATTTGATTTTGGGTTGAATTCATTTATTTAGAAAATTATAAACAGCACTTGTATATGATCAATAGCGATGTCCTTTACATATTTGTACCGCATTTGTAAGATGGATGTGGTCCCGGAAGTCATATTTCCAGTGTTATTTCCGTTGCAGATATGGTGTTTGTCTTGGGTATTCAACCCGTGGTATTTGATTTTGGTATGAATTCGTGTCTTACGTAAAGTATGAACACTTGTATAATATCAATAGCGATGAGTTTTACATATTTGTGCTTGATTGGTAAAATGGATGTGGTCCCGGAAGTCATATATTCCGTGTAACTTCCGTTGAAGACTTGGTGTATGTCTTGTAAATACATTTTGTATTCAACCCGTGGTGTTTGATTTCATGTTGATTTCATGTATTTAGTAAATTATTAACACTTGTATAAAATCAATAATGATGACCTTTGAATATTTGTTCTGTCGTTTTTAGTTGTAAGTGGTCCCGCAAGTCATATTAACCGCGTTACTTCCGTTTGAGACATAGACTATGTCGTGTATATTCAACCCGTGGTATTTGATTTTGATTTGAATTCATGTATTAAGTAAATTATAAACACTTGTAAAAGATCAATAATGATGTCCCTTGAATATTTGTGCGGAAATTTTGAGTTGGAAGTGGTCCCGGAAGTCATATTTTCCGTGTTACTTCCGTTTGAGACATGGACTATGTAGTGTGTATATTCAACCCGCAGTATTTAAATTTGGGTTGAATTCATGTCTGTAGTGAGTTATAAACACTTGTATAATATCATAACTTTCCTTACCAGAATTTTCGTTTTTGTTTCACCTGTTACGGGTTTTGTATGACTTTGGTGGTCTTCGTGCAGGAACTGAAAACGTCCTGAATGTCTTCACATTTAAAAATCGTAGAAATATTTAGCTCCACTTTATTTGATATTAATTATGTTGCAATTGACTTGTGTATGCCCATTAAATATATAATTTCAGGTTTTATTAAGCGCTCAAGGTAATGACTGTATTCTCCTTTGCTTTTGGTTATAATGTAAACTTGTTAGCGGTAATCATCATCAGTGCCTGGAAGATGACAGTGATTTCGATATTGGAAGATCTTAGGAGGGATGCCAATCAAAGTTTAGAAACATCAATGGACACGATATTGATCCTAGGATACAAGGAAAAACAAGGGAAAACCCCCAAGAATGCTGTAACATATCACAAAAACCAATGGCCACCAATGGAAATGATCTAAAGAATATCAGAACCCATTTCACAAAGCTCTCCGCTGGTCCTAGGACTCATTGAAACACATGGAAAAGCCCAAGAATGTTATAAGACATGACCATGTACAACAAGAAGTACATTTATTTCAAGGTATGTGCATTGGATTTATGTAATTTATACTTCATAACACAAAGTCCTATTAAAAACCATTCATAGATGACTGCACTTGAAAAATGAAAAAGCAGAATTATGTAAATACTCTACAAAACGTTTTCATTAATTAGGTATACAGAATCAAATGGGATTACCTCGTGCAGCCTGTTGCCCAGCTTGGATGAGACCGCTTTCCGCCATTTCATTTACCTTGAAGTGATACCTACATATCTGTTCATAAGAGGTACAATCAAGTTGGTCTGTAAGTAATCAATTTAACCTGATATCAGGTATTTGGTAATAATAAACCCATAATCAATAAATGTCAATTTATACCTTATAATAATCAATTCTAATATCTTCAACACCATTGTATGTGATTTTGGATTCTTTTTGCTAAAACACAATCTTTTAAACATTTTGCTAAATTTCTTATCTTCAACAGTGAAACAGGAAACCGATGTCTTTACGAGACGACATTCAGAGGAATATTTCATCAATGTCTCCCTCACATACAATTTATGTCCTTTAAGACTGATGTTTGTCACAAGTGTGAATTCTTCAGGAATCGCATACAGAAGGTATAACAATAAGTTGATTAACTTAAATTGCTATGAAACATGCATGGATATTGATAATGTCATAATACTTCCTTGAAAGTTATTACAGAAACGGACACGTTGGACGCCACTACAGACTTTGCTGACCCCATTTCATTAGCTCAAATAGACAGAGATTATTACAGAGAAAGGTGTCCGGCTATTAAATGTTCCTAATGTTCCAGCTTCCCTAGACCTCGGTGATATCCACTACACCTTTGATATCGATGTTGCCCAGAGGGCAAACTGTACACCGATATATCCTTTGGATGGCTGTAACGTATTAATGTATTTGTACCATTTCATGACCCTCTAGAGCACCACAGAGACCCTAGAATAATTTGGTATTTGTTTTTGTGTAGAATTCATGTCTTTAGTAAAGTATAAACACTTTTATAGTATCAGTAGCGAAGACTTGTACATATTTATGCTGGATTTTGGGAGATGGATGTGGTACCGGAAGTCATATTTTCCGTGTAACTTCCGTTTGAGACTTGGTGTATGTCTTGTAAATATTCAACCGGTGGTATTTGATTTCATGTTGACTTCATGTATTTAGTAAATTATAAACATTTGTATAAAATCATTAATGATGGCCTTTGAAAATTGGTTCGGACGTTTTGAGCTGGAAGTGGTCCCGGAAGTCATTTTTCCGTGTTACTTCCGTTTTGAGACTGTGTATATTCAAACCGTGGTATTTGATTTAAGGTTGAATTCACGTCTTCAGTAAAGTATAAACACTTTTATAATATTAATAGCGATGCCCTTTACATATTTGTGCTGGATTTGTGAGATGAATGTGGTCCCGAAAGTCATATTTTCCGTTTAACTTCCGTTTGAGACTTGGTGTATGTCTTGTAAATATTCAACCGCTGGTATTTGATTTCACGTTGATTTTATGCAATTAGTAAATTATAAATACTTATATAAGATCAATAATGATGTCCTTTGAATATTTGTTCGGACGTTTTGAGTTGGAAGTGGTCCCGGAAGTCATTTTTGCCCGTGGTACTTCCATTTGAGACACAGTGTATGTCTTGTGCATATTCAACTTGTGGTTTTTGATCTTTGTGTTTAATTCAAATCTTCAGTAAAGTACAAACACTTTGACAATAATAAGAACGATGCTCTTTACATATTTGTGCTGGATTTTGTACGATGGATGTGGTCCCGGAAGTCATATTTCCCGTGTTACTTCTGTTTGAGACATACAATGTAGTGTATGTCTTTTGTATATTCAACCCGTGGTATTTGATTTTGTGTTGAATTCATATCTTTAGTAAAGTATAAACAATTTTTATAGTATCAATAAGCGATGACCTTTACATATTTGTGCTGATTTTGTGGGATGGATGTAGTCCCGAAAGTCATATTTCCCGTGTTACTTCCGTTTGAGACTTGGGCTATGTCTCGTGTTTATTTAACCCGTGGTATTTGATTTTGGGTTGAATTCATTTATTTAGAAAATTATAAACACTTGTATATGATCAATAGCGATGTCCTTTACATATTTGTACTGCATTTGTAAGATGGATGTGGTCCCGGAAGTCATATTTCCAGTGTTATTTCCGTTGCAGATATGGTGTTTGTCTTGGGTATTCAACCCGTGGTATTTGATTTTGGTATGAATTCGTGTCTTACGTAAAGTATGAACACTTGTATAATATCAATAGCGATGAGTTTTACATATTTGTGCTTGATTGGTAAAATGGATGTGGTCCCGGAAGTCATTCTTGCCCGTGGTACTTCCATTTGAGACTTGGTGTATGTCTTGTAAATACATTTTGTATTCAACCCGTGGTGTTTGATTTCATGTTGATTTCATGTATTTAGTAAATTATTAACACTTGTATAAAATCAATAATGATGACCTTTGAATATTTGTTCTGTCGTTTTTAGTTGTAAGTGGTCCCGCAAGTCATATTAACCGCGTTACTTCCGTTTGAGACATAGACTATGTCGTGTGTATATTCAACCCGTGGTATTTGATTTTGATTTGAATTCATGTATTAAGTAAATTATAAACACTTGTAAAAGATCAATAATGATGTCCCTTGAATATTTGTGCGGAAATTTTGAGTTGGAAGTGGTCCCGGAAGTCATATTTTCCGTGTTACTTCCGTTTGAGACATGGACTATGTAGTGTGTATATTCAACCCGCAGTATTTAAATTTGGGTTGAATTCATGTCTGTAGTGAGTTATAAACACTTGTATAATATCATAACTTTCCTTACCAGAATTTTCGTTTTTGTTTCACCTGTTACGGGTTTTGTATGACTTTGGTGGTCTTCGTGCAGGAACTGGAAAACGTCCTGAATGTCTTCACATTTAAAAATCGTAGAAATATTTAGCTCCACTTTATTTGATATTAATTATGTTGCAATTGACTTGTGTATGCCCATTAAATATATAATTTCAGGTTTTATTAAGCGCTCAAGGTAATGACTGTATTCTCCTTTGCTTTTGGTTATAATGTAAAACTTGTTAGCGGTAATCATCATCAGTGCCTGGAAGATGACAGTGATTTCGATATTGGAAGATCTTAGGAGGGATGCCAATCAAAGTTTAGAAACATCAATGGACACGATATTGATCCTAGGATACAAGGAAAAACAAAGGGAAAACCCCCAAGAATGCTGTAACATATCACAAAAACCAATGGCCACCAATGGAAATGATCTAAAGAATATCAGAACCCATTTCACAAAGCTCTCCGCTGGTCCTAGGACTCATTGAAACACATGGAAAAGCCCAAGAATGTTATAAGACATGACCATGTACAACAAGAAGTACATTTATTTCAAGGTATGTGCATTGGATTTATGTAATTTATACTTCATAACACAAAGTCCTCTTAAAAACCATTCATAGATGACTGCACTTGAAAAATGAAAAAGCAGAATTATGTAAATACTCTACAAAACGTTTTCATTAATTAGGTATACAGAATCAAATGGGATTACCTCGTGCAGCCTGTTGCCCAGCTTGGATGAGACCGCTTTCCGCCATTTCATTTACCTTGAAGTGATACCTACATATCTGTTCATAAGAGGTACAATCAAGTTGGTCTGTAAGTAATCAATTTAACCTGATATCAGGTATTTGGTAATAATAAACCCATAATCAATAAATGTCAATTTATACCTTATAATAATCAATTCTAATATCTTCAACACCATTGTATGTGATTTTGTTTCCTTTTGTACTAAAACACAATCTTTTAAACATTTTGCTAAATTTCTTATCTTCAACAGTCTTCAGAGACCTTTGCGTACACTCGGTGGATGGCTACTGTAAACCCATGGCTGAATGGCGGTGTATTTAATATGTTTTCATGATTTTTTAAAAAAACCTGTTTGACAAGACAATTGATAAGCAATGTCAGCAGCACGCATGTTTGTTAGATTAGCATATGAAAGAGTTATGCAATACAACAGGAATAATTACGAGATGAAATTTGAACTGAAACATTAATATATCGTCATAACAAATATCGTGGTTGTTGATGTAATATGGTAGCCTACACACATACTTTTGTAACGATCACGTGCACGTGTTACCTGGAGCATAAAGTCGATATTATTTTTTTGGCCCATATATATTTTAGCTATTTTGGGATCGTTGCCATATCTATGCATATATAACTAACGTGTCATTATCAGTTATATAGAGAATACATGGTTAGTATCTTACAATACAAGGTTTATTTTGGTGCGAGACTTAGGAAAGCCGAGATGACGAGGCTTTGCCGAGTCATCTCGGCTTTCCGTGTCGAGCACCAAAATAAACCTTGTATTGTAAGATACTAACCGTGTATTCTGTTTATCCTGCAACCATTATGGCATTCAAAACGAAAGCAAATTGACAGTTCCTTACTTTGTTTCGCTCGAAGCGAGACGATTCTTTGATGCGGAGGTAAAGATTCATTCACTTAACCGAATGGGAGTGCACTCCTTTTTACTGCCGTGGGAAATAAATAAGCGCATTCACAAACAGTCACCGTAATTCTATTCAGTGTGATATATCACTGAAAGAAAATGAAAATACTCAAATAACAATAAATACCCATTAAAGAATTACTTAACAATACATACTTTTGTCATGAGCCAAGAAAAAGACAGCACCGCCATACGAGATTTTCGATATCGTAAAAATGACGTCATTTCGGTGAATGTGACGTCACGTTTTAGCGGGACTGAATGACGTTTCATTCACCGGAAGGTTCAAGTTCTGGGTCAAGTTAGAAAAAGTGCCGTCAGATATGGAACAAATTCACGTGATCGTATTGACGGATAAAGCATATCGTATTGACGGATAAAGCACAAGTTTTATCCGGCAGTAGTTATCGGTCAGTATGTGGGACAGTTGCAGGATAAAAATATTTAGCGTAACTTGATAAAGGTGTTTTACACAATGACGTACCGCCCTACCTGTTCGTTGAATGACAACGCGCGGTGCATATATCAACAGCTAGATAGCTATGTAATGGTCAAACCATCCTACAAAATACTCCATTAAAGATACCAACTGTTATCACACAACCAACTTCATTTGTATCATTGTCTCTTATTCTCACTGAATATTACCGGTATGATACCAGAACAACGTTTTAGAAGAAATATGACAACGGTGCAAAGCTGTGTGTGATGTAATTTCCTATAGCCCATACATGATACACTGTAAAACTGTAATATTACCGTATATCACTGTGATGACTAGGGTTGTTTCTGTGTCGATGCTGTCAGGCTGGCAACCTTGAGGTTTATGATGAATGCCAGCGATACGGCAGTACAATGAAGCATACACAATAACTTTGCCATTGTAGTTATTATAACTGTATTTTTGGACATTTTGTCAATCAGTATGGTTCTCGTGTATGTTTTAATCTATGATGGTATGACATGAGTGTTGTGTTGCTAAGAAACATGGTAGCCTGAGGAATCATCGGTCGTACCGCTCTGGGGTACACAATTCCACATACACATAACATTATCGAATTATTTAACCTCTTTTGTGAAAACATATTATTCATATGAATAAAGATTTGGCAAAAAATATTCATTACATTTTTCGCAGTGAAATATAAAGTTTTTACGGCGAGAAGAAAAGCGATATACTTCACTCCAGTGAAAAATCCATTTTGATATTTTCTCTCGCTTTTAAAAAATGTCATTCTGATTGTTATTGTTATAGGACGTAATAATCGCCAGAATTAGTAGTGATGGTCTTCTGTAAAATATTCCTCTTGTTTCTTGATGAATAAGCCTACCAATAATATTTCATCTCGTGAGGTGGAAACTTCAACATTTTTCACTCGTGCTTCGAACTCGTGAAAGTATCAAAGCTTCCACCTCACTCGATGAAATGTAACTAGTATTCATCAATAAACAAGGAACATTCTCTATACATATTAATATTACAATATTACAATAATATGTCTATATTAATTGGCATTACAAATGCCTTGTTTTTGAACATAAGATGTGATATCACAATTCATTGATACATATATTCATGAATGACACGTTTCGTAATTATGATAATTGTAATACTTATTGCTATAGCGTCTACCATAGAAATGATCTTAGCAGTGTCCACGTGGCATTACCTTATTTAGATATTAACATTTACATGTGATGTTTTGTAGACTTTTTGGTGTATGTATTACACAGGTGTGCGTCGATAATGATATTATAAGTTTATCCTTGACATGAAACATTTAATAATGTGTTAGTTATCTACAAACATATCAAGTCTGTACTAACGATTATGTAACAACATTCCACCCAGTAAAGAGTTTACCTCTGTGTATCTAAGATACGATATCTATCCATATCGGTTTTCACATTTGCAATAGCTTGATTGACGATACTTTCTGATTTTTTCTTGTAGCATATTCAAGAAAAAATGTCAGTAAAATTCATAATAATTTACAGACCGTTTGGATGGTGATGTGTTAACAACCGTTTTAGATTTTATTACATATTACTTGTTGACAAAATGTTCTTTGCTTCATAAGGGTGGAATTGTTACATTTATTATCATTTTACAATGTACCAGGATATTTACACTACCACAAAGGTGGGATTACTCGTCATGGGAAAAAGGCAACACAAATATGTTTGACACGAGTCAAACGGAGTTAATGTAGAGGGCTTAGCAGGAGAAGAAGCTACCTCTTTTCATGCTATGATGTATAGATATGACCGGTCTCGGTCAGGAAATAGAACCCAGAGCCTTCATTGCAGGACTCAGTGCTTAACTGAAGACCAAACGTAAGGCGTTGTGAAGGGAAACATTAGGAGGAAGAAAGTCAGTAAAGAAGAATAGAAAAACAACTAATCAAAAATAATCAAATAAGTCACATTTTACGATCATGC
Organism: Argopecten irradians; assembly: GCF_041381155.1. Lineage (NCBI taxonomy): Eukaryota > Metazoa > Mollusca > Bivalvia > Pectinida > Pectinidae > Argopecten > Argopecten irradians. The sequence goes on from NC_091144.1 coordinate 4,741,867, forward strand.
AATGGGGCAACACATACAATTCTAACACCCTATCAGCAAGACAATGACGTTTATAAAAATGGTAGTAGCTCGACTATTACACAGAGTCAGAACACGAGCATACTGCAGCCTCGCAAACCACTATAACGCGTACACACAACACGAACATACTGCAGTCTCCCAAACCACTACAACGCGTACACACACAACACGAACATACTGCAGTCTCCCAAACCCACTACAACGCGTACACACACAACACGAACATACTGCAGCCTCCCAAACCACTACAACGCGTACACACACAACACGAACATACTGCAGTCTCCAACACCACCACAACGCGTACACACACAACACGAACATACTGCAGTCTCCCAAACCACTACAACGCGTACACACACACAACACGAACATACTGGAGCTTCCCAAACCACTACAACGCGTACACACACAACACGAACATACTGCAGTCTCCCAAACCACTACAACGCGTACACACACAACACGAACATACTGCAGTCTCCCAAACCACTACAACGCGTACACACACAACACGAACATACTGCAGCCTCCCAAACCACTACAACGCGTACACACACGGTTGCCATTAAATGAACCTAGCGGTTAATAGGACGTTAATCTGATCACCCAAAAGGAAACTATAAGTAGATACTCCGTTTATGTTCCACTCCCTATCTCATCCGCACATAAATGATTCCGTTTCAATAGATCTAATTGAAATAAGATCACAATACTAACATTATTTTAAACAGCATTATAAGGTCCTCAGGATTGATTCAGGGTTTCTTTACTGGACGTTTATAGAGGATATCCCTTGTTCTTGATGAATAATTCTTTATGGAGTGGGGTGGAAAGTTTGATATTTTTTACGAGTGAAAAGGAACAGTGAATATCTTATTTATTACATTTTTACCTCTCTTTTATAGGTCTAAACTAGGCCAACTAATACCAGTACATGTATTTCAATCAGCCGCGATTTTTTGGCTGAATTGTTTTGTTCCTCACATGGGGCACACATTTCGAGGAAAACAACATAGGATAATATAATGCAACACGTTTAGCCTAAAACAATTATCAAAAAAACAATAATAGGTAAGATGCACGTAATATCATATTTCAAAAACAGGTATTCTCGTCAAAACGATATTTTCACTGTAAATGGTGTACTCTGGTTGGGTGATTTATTGAGTGAAAATATCAAATGTAAAAAATACCGCATGCATTTGTACCATAGAACCTTATAAATGAGATTTAAAATGTAATAAAATGGTTTAACCATCGTAACTCATTATCTAATATGACCTTGAAAACATTCATGCAATGCTTGATTAGTGGATACGTAGTATACACCCTCTGGGATCGTAGACCTGTCTCGTGAACCCCGACTTCCCATCGCACTCCATGGCATACCTCCGCCAAAGTATACGCAGCAAAAAGTGCAACGCATGTTTTACATACGTTTGAAAAAACATGCGTTAAACGTATGTTTAAAACATGCGTTTTACGTACGTTTTGGCCACCATGCGTAAAACCTACGTTTGAACAAAACATGCGTTAAACGTATGTTTAACATATATTTTATGTACGTTTGTTTTCCGCCACATGTAAAACGGACGTCTGTAAAATTAACCCTATTAATTACATGTAAAACATTAGTTTTTATCATTGTTATTGAAGACCTGCAGTGGGTTTTTTTTTCAAAAATGATATTCCCATATGCAATTACATGTTTAATAGCCTCTATGTTTTTGGTTTCATGTTATCTATATGTGTCTTCTACCAACTTATAGTGAACATCATACTAGCCTCATGATAGAATAATGCAGCTTCAATATCGTATGATGATACATGTAATTATATAATTATATGTACATCTACTGATTGTGAACAGAAGCAAACCCGTTAATGTGGATTCCGTCTTTTTAAATTTTAATTTTAACAGTTTTGAAGACTAATTCTCTGAATACATATGATCGATATCAGCTGACCAGCGCTTCATGATGTACAATTGTAGTAGGTCTACTACTGTTGTTTGATCATCCTCGATACTCCAGGGATTCCGATCACTTACGATATATGTAGAGATCGTAAGTGATCGCAACTCCTGGAGTTTCGAGAATGCTTTTTGATCTACGAGATCATGAGTATATACCCTAGAATTGTCATTATAAATGTAGCTAAGGATTATACGTGTAGCTTCATTATGCATATGCAAAGGAAAAAATGTATTTACATGTTACAATGTGCAAACAACATAAATTGATTTCTGGACTCACTGAGCCAGAATTTGAAAACAATTGAACATTGGGCACGACTTTAGTAAAGATTTAAGCCTTTATTAAAAATGTAAGTGATGAAGTGACGTTAAGGACAAATTGATGTAGAAAAAATAAAATCATCCTAAGATTATGAAATTTATCAATGTAGTCACTCGTTTGTAAATACAACATACTATGTATGAAAAAAATATCAGTCATTGGACAGGAACCGATAAAATGGAATTAAACTTTACTTTTGAAAATGACAAATATATGGTGCAACTTCAAAGACCATGTAAATGTACATAAAACATTTAAAAAAGGTGGATTTTGTAATAGGATCAAACGTATGTATAAGACATGTTTTGATACGCCCGTTTTACATGCGTTTACGTTTTACGTCTGTTTACCATGCGTATTACTCATGTTTAACACACGCATTACATACGTTTCGTACGTACGTTTTACATGCGTGGTCCCAACATGCGTTTTACATGCGTTTTATAACGTACGTAAAACGTGTATGCACTTTTTCCTGTGTACGTAATAGTCCGCACAACCGAACGCATTTTCACTTTTAATGTGTCAGTTATGTCACATATATAGGACATGCCCATATCTTTGTAACCCGTTTGGACAATTTTGAATAAATAATGAAACTCATGCAATCGAGTAAGCAGGTACAATTCTAACGACCTACCTAAAGGCCGATATGACTTAAAAAGTAAATACAACCGTTAATAACTTGCACTTAAAATGCACTGAGAAGTGAATAATTAATAAATTGTTATGACCATATTCTAACAATAGTGATGGTGTTTGTATTGTATAATGGATGATCTCTGAACTTATATCGCAAACATGGACTTTTCTCCTCGCAATGTTCAACAAATATCCTAAAACAAAAATTCACTACAGTTCATGCTTTTTGTGCAAGTATCCACCAACAGTACTTTCAGTACTTTGATTTTCCAGATATGTGGTTTTATGAAGGCCACGGCAAACGAGAAGATCAGAATTGAAATCAATATAGATGAGAAATTACCGACCGAATAAAAGATCTTTGAAGAGAAAACATAGATAAACAGATAATCAGCCTAACGCCTCCGTACTCCCTAACACAGCCCAGAACACACTGAATTATAGACACATAATTCCAAAGTTTGTAACAATGACAACAGTGAGTCATTAGTCCATTAGTCCTAATTAAAAAGCATGAATATCCACTTAATGCATGGTTAGATCATTAATCTTATAAGCGAGGAACTAAAATACACAAAACTGCCTATACTATACTAGTGGGGCAACACCTTAAGGGATGTTGCAGATGAAATGAGAGACGAAAAGGACCATGATAACTCGTGATAATTCTCCAAAATATCAAATATGCGCTATTCATATTAATGTACATGTATACGGTGCATACGTGTATGGAAATTAAATGAAAAATTACACACAAGGGGTCATGTTACATATCTCTGATCTATTCTGTCTGTATGAAGGAATGTCGCGAAAGGGATATAACTCTTGCTTTTACTCTTAAAAGAGAGCGGTTTCATAAGCTTAGGAAGCAATATCCAACAATTCAAAGTCATTTTACAATTTTAGTCTATTTGACCCCTGTGGCTGTGACTTTGAATGAAGGTCAGGGTCATTCTTTTGATCAAAATCATAATTGGTAGCCCTTCAGCCCAGCATGCTGCAAACGTAATACATGTTCCATGCATATGACTACATCAGACCAGTCAATTATTGATAGAGGAGTCATTTAAAGATTTAAGCTCATTTGACACTGTGACCTTAAATTAAGGTCAAGTCCATTTATTTGAACAAACTCTGTAGCCTTCCATTTGATTTCAGCATGTTACAGGCACTCCGAATTCAAAACTGGTAGTTTGATTCTTTTAAGACTTATCCTAACCTTGGGAAGATAGTCCGATTCTATTACAACTTACCAATTCTTCGGAAGGTAGCCTATTCTTTCACGTCTCATCCTAATCTTCAAAAAATATCTTAATTTCCTAACAAAAAGCACCTGAATGTACACATTCACATACCTTTTTGGTGAATAATGTATTTACCTGTTAAGATAAGATGCATTATTTTGTCTTTAGGTTACTTTCCCTAATAAAAGTAGCATCAGAATGACTATTTAATGTTTTGTATTCCTATGAAAATCTGCCTTGGGTATGGGTCTACCAAATTATTTTTCATCAATTCTACATACACTACTGTACATTTATGGACCCTTTGACAGTGTGATATGAAGGTTTATTTATCTGAAGATGAAATATTTCGTGAGGAATATTACATCTAAGGGTAAATAAACCTTCATACTACACTGTCTCCGGGGACAAAAATTTAATTATACAGAAAATCTGCTATTCATTTCAATAAGAATACTTAAATCCATGATGAGTACCAGTTGGGGGGAGGGGGGGGGCAATTACATCCCTTTATTCAATCCAAATTAGAACTTCTCATGTGGTGTCTGTCATGGAAGTAGAACAGCTTATTAGGTAATACTTCAATTATAAATAATTAAAGACTTTGGCAAATGAAAGCAAACCCTTTCAAAGTCAGTTTTCAGTAGTAATGGAGAAATTGATTGTTTTTAATTTCAATAACTTTTCCTATTAGGACCAATTTTAGATTGCTTTTACAGTACATACTGTTCCATGAAGAATGTTTGTTTTTGTTATGTTATAGCATTTTCAAGACTGAGTTCAGTAATAAAAACTTTAAAATGTTTAAAGTTAAAAACATGTCATTATACAATAATAAAAATAATATTATATATATCGATATCAAAGTGTTTCATCTGTATCATAAATACCATGTATAATATGTTATCAATGTAATGAATTTGAAAGAATTCTTGAAGAAATGTTCAGTCAGCGAAGGGATATATATATTATTTATACATTTGCGTTTTTCCAAAGAATCTGTCAGTAGGGGGAGATATAAATAATGACATGTTACCCAGTATAAAAGATTTGGAAATGTCATGTATATGACATCACAAGTTTCGTGTTCTTACATGTACCCTGGAAATATGCATGTTCATGAATAATCATGTAAAAAACTCCCCTATACCCATTTTATCAAAAAAAAGAAACTACTGAAAAATGAAATTGATAATAATAAAAACAATATCGTCCTCGTCAAACACTCAATCCCTTACAAATACATACATTTTAGAGAACAAGATTAGAATGTTTTAACATTGTTTTTATATCATATACATGTAATAGAGAATCACATAATTATACTGTAATGATACACATCAAGTTAATATCCAGAATTCATGTAATATGTATTGTACGACACCCAACAAGTTATTAAGAGGTACCGGGAAGTTTTGAAATGAATGTTAGCTGAATGCATGAAAGTGAGCAAATCAGTCAATTACCTCCCCTTTCCTATTCCAGATGAAAATCTTATTTTCTACATGCAGTTTTAAGCCAAACACACAATTGCATATTTGTCCCTGCAAAATGACTTCATGATCACTTTAATTTCAACTTTCTGATAGATTTTCTTTGCCGTCCTATCATAAGTATTGGTCACTTATTAAAACACACTGTTTTAAATTATTCAGAAGGTGAAAAAGATGGAGTAGCTTGTTAGGGGCTGTGGGTGCTGAGTGGTAAAGTGGTGTCTTGACATTTATTTACCACAAAGCCCACTACCTTTGGGTTACGAGTTTTTGAATCCCATGTGTGGTAGATTCCAGGTATTGACTGCTGGTCAGTGATTTTTCTCTGGGTACTCCAACTTTCCTCTATCATCTATTAATACTGATTCTGATATTTAATTTAGATATTATAATGGCATGACATTAACGATTTTGAAATGTCTTGAATATCATAAACATGTAAAAGCCTGGGCCACGGTGGCCAAATGGGTTAAGATGTACAGACATATTACCACAAGCCTATAGCTAGCTCCACCTCTGGGTCGCGAGTTCAAATCCCATTTGGGACAGTTGCCAGGTACTGACCACTGGTCGGTGGCTTTTTCTCCCGAGTATTCTGGCTTTCCTCCACCAACTAACCTCACATCCTTACACGACCCTGGCGTGTATATAATTATCATGTAAAAGTCGGGGACCTGTGTGGCCAAGTGGTTAATTAAGATGTCCCGGCCCAACATATTACCACAATCTTATAGCTCCATCTCTGGGACACAAGTTTGAATCCCATTGGGGCAGTTGCCAAGTACTGACCGCTGGTTGGTGTTTTTTCTCAAAGTATTCCGACTTTCCTCCACCAACAAATCTGGCCTTTAATAGGACATTAAACTAATACTCATGTAAAAGTCTCTGCTATACCTATTTTATCAAAAAGAATTTTTTCTCATATAAATAAGAAAATGGTAATTATAGACAATATCGGCCTGGCTAAACAAGAAATCAGTTACAATTACATACATGTCTTTATTTTGGCTATTCTTTTAATTGTATTTAGCATTATACTAGAAAATATACCTAGAAAATGAACAAATTAAACAAGTAAATTAATTCCCTTTACTCAATCCCAGTGAAAATATTTTATGAGAACAAGTACAGAATGAAGTATTTACTTGAAAGCAACCCCTTTCAAAGTTAGCTGTCATTTTTCAACCCTCAAATGTATTTAGCAGTACAATACATTGTACCTTTTAAACCGAAATGGCTTAATTTTTTTTAATTTAAACTGTTTAATAACTAGAATGAGAGAGATATATGATTTTTTAGCTTTATTCCCCAAAAGTTAAGTTTGATAAATTAATTGTTTGTTCTGGATATTGGCTGAGCGACCCAGAAATTTGAAAAAAATGTAAAAAAAAATCAATTAAAAATGCAGTTGGTCTCTGAAATGCTCAAAACTGAAGAGTCTGTTGAGTGCTTGATATTCAGAAGGCCTACATTTAATTTTTTTAAAACTTGTTGTTACTATGACACACCTCCTCCCCAAGTGTCCAGAAACTTGGGCCTAACTCCGGGGGATCCAGGTCAATGTACATTTACCTGATTTACCTGATCTTCAGTCTATTGATAAGCCATTAGCTTCTAGACCACCTTTACTTTTCGACTTCTGTCACGTAGATTTCATCGAGTTGCGCAAGTCCGATGTAATCAAGTTCATTTACTTCACTTTTAGTTTTTAAAAACTTTCGTTTAACTTCTGTAGCTGTATATGCCATGTATAAACGAAACATCTTGTGTGTACATAGACATAGTACATATAGATACTGGTATATATCTCTACATGTAATGTTACATGTAGAACTTAAGTCTCTTATCTTTGTTGGGGTTTTATCCAATGTTTACAACTTTGATTCGTTCAGTTACTGCTCATCTTCCATTTCACTCATTTGGACGTGCTAGGTTTAGATGCTCAAGGAAAGCCAGAGTACCCGGAGAAAAAACCATGGACCAGCAGTACCTAACAACTTACTGCCCCACATGGGATTCAACTCGCAATTGGTTTCAGAGGTGGAGGGCTAGTGGTATCATGTCTGAACTTCTTAACCATTCACAAACCATATACAATTATGGTCTATGTATGTGGAGGGATAAATCTTGAATTGCCTCCCTTGAAAGAGTTAATTAGATTTTCTTGAGGGCAAAGCAATGCTAAATGGTTCCTGACACATAAGGACATAATGAAATATAAATTAATTAAGCAATAAACCTAGTATATATTTGTGTAAAATAAAACTGTAATAAATAATTTAACAAGAATTTCCTTAACACTCAGTATTGATGGTGTAATATTATCAATACAATGGTCCACTACACATGTGCATTTATATATATATATGTGATATGCGAAACAAATTGGACAAAATTTATGTGTTATCTGTATCAGACATGATGTGTGGTGTCTGCACATGGCGTATACGTATGCACACTGTTGGTATGTTGTCAATCACACTCATTAATATGCACATGTAGTAGTACTCGTTTACCATACACATTCCTTAATTGTTAACTGATTAAAGTAATTGGACTATATCAGTAATCAATCGGTTTGTCTGTCGAATTAAAATAGTGAGAATAACTTGAAGCCAGCGCCTGTTCTGTTTACATATATAAAATTCTGGAAACCATGTCTGTTCTGTTTTTACCCATTTACCCATAGGAATTGTTTAATATCAATACTTAATTAGGACCCTACAAAAACCATGTCATCAAGACATGGACAGGAAATCGAAATGCCCTGACACACTGTCAGTGAAATTCATTAAAAGACTTCAAATTGTTACTACAACACTAATGCATTATTCCGCCCAATGTCTTGACTCGTCAACGGTCGCGGCTACACACAGGTGAAGCTCGGTGCTATTTTTAGACTGGCTGCAGTTGTAAACAGTTATAAAAACAATCTAAACAAGCGTCAACTATGGCTTATGTAGCAATTTTTAATTACACAATCATTCAAACAGAACCTGTCACCAAAGAGCAAGTACAACTGACATTTTTCAAGCTATGATTTGAAACGCTTTGGTTCTGTTGTCAGTCAATCGCATGTTTATATTTAGGTCACACTCTGAACTGCAGGCTTACAAAAACAATCAAATCAGACAACAACAAACTCTTAACATCAAATATTACACATGAAATAATACTAATATCCAACGATAGTGACCCAGTGTTCTACAAAACATAAAATGCATAACAGACATTTTACCTTATATAACCTAGCTTTGTGAATGCGAAGGCGGCTCAAACGATTCACAATCGGCCAATAATAGCTTTATCCGGCAATGACCCAAAATATCTCGTCCGAAAATTTTGAAAATCCATTTTACTGAGAACCTGTGAAATATACACCAATTTCGCAAGACCGTCGTTTGGTCGGTCTTTATAATATTTTCAACAAACCAAAAATACCGTCTTTTGTTCAGAATTACTTGTACAATTAATGTGTAAAATCTCAATTTGTCACTATGATCGTTTGATTGCTTAGGACGAATTTAACAGAAACTAGCGATGAAAATGTCGATTTTTGCCTGTTTGACCCTAAATTTCTCCCTCAAATGAATTTTCGTAGAGTCAACAACTATCTCAGAAGATAGATCACGCCTGGATTTACTTAACTGTAAAATATCATTAAAAACTTTCTGTCAATTTCCTTATTACCCAACTTGCGGTTATAAGCGTGTTGGTAGGTTAAAATCGTCGTGGTTAACATTCGTTCCGAAGGAACGATAACTCTGTTTTCGCACCTTACGTCTCTCATTTCATATTCACAATATAGATAACCCGATGTTGAATCTTACCTCCACGTTCCTAATACGTAAAGCTGGTACTTTTCCATTTGGATTAATGGCGAGATATTCCTCTGAATATTGTTCTCCGGTACCAAGGTCTATATTCATCTACAATTATAGTGGGTCAACACTCTAGATAGGGATTGTTTCTGCATTTGTCATATACCGTTATACATCTACCACAGTTATACTTTTTTCGAAAGACAGAACAGTCATTTTGTCGTTACCAACAGGTACCCAACATTTTACATATAATATTAATTATGAAATGTTCCGAATCCAAGCAAATTCATGGAATCTTTTTCTTATGCTACATTTTAATACTAATTTTGATTTCAAAATTACGTTCGCTAGCTATCATTTTATTTTTCCTTGGAATGACAAATCACCATATCAAAAGATGATATAATTTGCATTTGTTGAAATTATTTTCATCACGCAGATATTGACAATAGAGTACATTTTGCACTTTTATAGTACCATTTTAAAACTCTTTTTACGTTTTGTGTTGTTTCCTACCTTGGTAAATGGTATGCGTTTCTCCAGAAGGGCGATCCTAACCCGACGACAACATTCACTGTGATCATTGTCAAACAAGGTGACCCCATCCTCACACTCAAACCTAAACAGAAAGATTTAATAGGTATAGGCTTACATTGTTTTTACATTAGTAATGATGATAATTAGATCATTACTCGGATATATCAGTCCGTCTTAGTATATATATAACAGAATAACCTCCATTTCAGGTTAGTACCCATTGTGATGTCATTATTTTGTGAACGAAATTCACGTCGTTTTCTCTGAAGACTATGACGTTATGCTCGCAATCACAATGATTCACAATCAATACCTACCTGTGAGGGCAGCTAACTTTGTAACAAAATGCAGACACAGAATATTAACTCCATAAATACATTGTACCAGTATCAGCTATATGCCATAAATTTAAAGAGATCTCGTAAATTGAAATATTATCTTAAATGATAGAAGAACGCAAAAAAAAAGAAATAAATAACACTTGGCCACGATATATTGGTAGAAGGAAGTCATTTTTGATATTGTCATGTAAAGCCTTGGGGTAAATGCAGCGATGTTGAGAATGAGTTATTGTTTATACCTTATCTTATTTCCCATCTTCAAAATTTGTTGATAGGAATTCTGTACCATTCGAACTTTAATTGTTAATTGTCTTACAGTTTTAAGGAACATTGAAAATACGAAAAAAATATAACAATCCAAAGGAGAAAAAATTAGCATCTCGCTCCAATTACTATTAGGTTCTAGGCTCATGCGCGCTAGTAATAAGAAGGTCAATGAATTACTTGGCATAAAATATTATAAAGCGGCAAAAGGCTTAACGCTTGTTTGTGTTACCCATAACCCTACTTGTTACTACGTTCTTTGCTTACTTAACAATTCTTTTTATGGTTTTTTGTTTTGATTTAGATTATATCACGCAAGGAAAACAAAATAAGTTATGTTAGTACTAGCATTTTTTTACCAATAGTTAGATTTAATTATATTTCAACACGTGGTAATATTACCAGTTTTAACAATCACTTCGAACCCTCGTTTTTAATTGATAATTTAACTTAGTTATGGTAAGTAACTTATGTTTTGTCTCGTTTTTAAACTATTCTTCAATTTCGTATTACTTATTCGGCTCTAATTTGTCCAGACAACAATACCAATCTGTTTCATTCATTGAGGAGCGAATTAAAAGTCCTGCTAGGTACCCAGAGTATTTAAAAGTAAACAAAACATTTTCGAAGTACATCGGCCAGATTAACCTGGAAAATCTGTCTTCCATTATGGAAGAATATTTTCGAAACTCCGTGCGACCCCAGAGGTAGGTATATACGGCTCAGTGCATCTCTATACAAACTCAAGCTGATTACGGTCACACAACTCGTCAAAATGTTCCACGACAAAAAGTTTTCCGAACCTATAATCAAGTTGTAAATTAGTTATATTGTAACATCTTATCAGACTCCATCCAAGCCCACTCTTAGAAGGAATATTTGATTATGCATTATTGACAACTGTAATACACAAATGCTTTTTAAAACGATTCCATTCCTACATTATTTTTACGAACTTACTAAAAATGGCCTATATCACAGGTAAAGAAGTTTCTGTTTAAAATTACAGTCTGACTTTAGAAATTCATCATTTATCAAAAAAAATTATTCACGTAAATATCATAGTTTTAATGATGTTTTCATCTCAGTGAAAACCTATTTACGGCAGACACTTTTCTATATAAGGCCGCATACAGAAACATAAAAAAAGAATGAAAGCAATCGTTCACCATGATGTCACCAAGTATTTATATACGTCCTTGATGTCACATACTTGATATATTCGCTGTTATAACCATTTTTAAAAATGCATTCTAAGACATTATAATCATGTATACTACTGTGCTTTCATATCTCCTCCGTATGTCTGCACGTGTGATATTTAATGCAATCTGTCCTGGAGGATGACCGAATGTTGCTATGTTACTGATTATTAAAATAGAACTTGCAAAATCATATAAATTAACCAAGTGCGATTCGAATGAATAGTATAGTTATACATTATCCATTCTTTCGGTATTTCTTCGGTAATATGTTAGCAATGCGCTATAGTGTATGTGTCATAATATTCACTTTGACCACTCGATAGGAGATATTGATGGCAAAAGTTACCAACATCTACCAAACGTGTACTTAAAATGCATGGATTTTATAAATATAAGAGCTCAAAATCAATTTTAACAGTATTTGCCAAAAAATCCATATATTACGCCTATTGTACAGTGAAGTCGGGCCATATGGTAGAGTAAAGCAGCTAGTGGTCTACAACCTCACATTTTTATAGTATCCGATATTATTAGTGATAATATTAGACACGTTCTTTCTCGCCTAAACACATGTTATTTTATGTTGTCCATAATCTATATTGTTACCAATGTTTATAAAGCACCATACATGTTTGTCTATGAATTTCTACAACCTAGTTCATCAAAACGTTTCAATAGATTTCGGAAGAAAAAAAACAGATCAAACTGTTCTAATCGGTATATACAACAATTATTTCAGTATGCCTTGAATCAAGGACGTATATACTTATAAATCCTTGCTTGAATATAAAGCGTTCTATCATTATCAGTGTAAAATATGTTACATTTGGACTTATCATTTAACCATCAAAAACTCGTTATCGAACATCATAATTATCATTAAAGGATTTGTGCAGTCAAAAATGATAATTTCAGTTTATGCTGGAAATGGCTTTATTAGACCATGTAGAAACCTCTCCGTGCCGCGCGCGACCGGAATAACCTGTAAACCGCCGATATCGAGGTCAAATTTTCTGACCACCCGATTATGCATATTTTCTAGCTCTAAACCGTATGACGTCATAATAGTCCGTGGCTTATAGCTGTACTATATAACTGATGTGCTATCACTTACATCGACGGTCACAGGAAAAGCCGATCAAAGATTTTTTTTATGATTACTTTTGAGTGAAGTTAATCGTACAATAACTCTGGCTCGAATATAAATAACTAAAAGAGTGAAATTCGATGTTTTAAATACTCTAATTTATGTTCTAATAGCAGGTATCTTCGTGTAATTATGAAAGAAAATCCACACAGAAATATAAAAGTTTTAGATTTTTTGTCGAGGAGTTCAGCAACGAATAAGCTTTAATTAGATAATATTTTCCTGTAGTCTGTATCTTTGATACATTGTGAATTGCAAAGTTTGTGACTGTAAAATGAAATTTTACGTAACAATTTAAGAAATCCTTGATTAAAGCATCAAGGATATGATGCTTGACATACGTACACACCGATGATTGATCATTACAAACATTGTGTTGTGTGTTGCTAACCGAATAAATCGAGATACATTTATTACAATACCGTAAAACGTTTCAACATGTGGTAGAAAGAATTTACTTTTGATATAAGAAATGATCAAATAATTGAGATATTAAGCAAAACAAACTATATTTTCAGACCGTGAGGTCGCTTTCAATTTTTAATCGATATACGAATAGATACACCGATTATTATAGATATATAATTAGCCATGCCTTTGGTTTGATGGTTATGTAATACCTGGACCAGGATGTTGTTTACCTGTACACAGCGCCATTCATCGAACTCACCTGTAATTACCTGGCCGCGGGCAATTTGCTATTCGGTGGACTTTATCGGGTATTTGCTATTGTCTTACTGTCAATCAGGTTAGGACATCCGTTAATTGGATTGTGATTTGAATTATGGAAACCCCGTACATCTATGCTCTAGGTTTTTTATTGTCACCTCCATTTTTAAAATGAAGATGTAAAAGCAAATGGAAGTAAAATATACCTGATCATACCTAGCAAGGACGTATATGAGTCTCACTTATAAACCTTGCTAGCAAGGACGTATATAATCCTTGTACCTAGGAATATATATTACATCCACATATATATATGTCGTACACAGGTAAAACAAAAATGGAAGGTGACTTATTCAGAAACAAAAATGGTTCTAAGAACTATTTCAACTAAAGGTTTAACCTTAAAAATTATTCCAGTCTAGTACTGTAATTACGGAATCGTGGCATATAGCAATCTTCCGTAATTTCTAAGGTATTAGTAAAAATTCTAAGCATGTATTTTCACCGTTTCGAATCTAAATGTACATGTATAGTCATACAAGAAGGGTTACAACATTATCACACAAAGCATGCTTATTTAAATATCACTTAGTATATTTTTAAAAAGGTACAAGATATTATATCTATTTATAATGCCTGTATACAAGTAATTTCAATTTTCATTTGAACACTTTATGTGGTTACTTTTTGGATTATACGATAAATGTTCATATATCATACTATTAAATATCGGTATGATATACAAAACGATCGACAATGAATATACTATTTTAAGGATTTAGTATAATTTTGAAATAATGAATTTAAATCTACACTTAACTATGATTTAGGACCATATATCAGAAATACCATTGATGTATTTCTGCTTTTTAGTAAACGCGGTCGCGGTGGCCGAGTGGTTAAGATGTCCCGACATATTACCACAAGCCCTCTACCATGTGGGGCAGTTGCCAGGTACTGACCGCTGACCGGTGGTTTTTCTCCGGGTACTGCGGCTTTCCTCCACCAACAAACCTGGCACGTCCTTTCATGACCCTGGCTGTTAATAGGACGTAAAAATAAACAAACCAAACTATTTTTAGTTAACGTTATGGATAAAGTTTCAAAGGCAACAATATAGATATACATATTATTTTCGGTATAAGTTCGGTACTGTTACTCCAATATCACATAACTGATAACCGTCCACATTTTATTTTTACTCAAAAACTGTGCCGTGTTTGCATCGTTATAGCAGAAGTTTGAAATAAAAACACGGATTCTAGATATATTCATGCTAAATTTAGGGATTTTATTCGTAAAAAGATAGTGTTACATTATACTGTTTTTATTACACTGAAATTTACATCATATGCTATCTAAATCTCAGTCCAGACTGATCCGAACATCATTTTGATATCGCTATCAAATTGGACTGATTATCTAATCCAAGGATTTATAAGTGTCTCATATACGTCCTTGTCTAATCTAAAGTAAGATATATGCTTGTCTGAATTTTTGAAGTGGTGTAAATGGAATGTTTTGAAACTGAAAATATCTACATCATAAAGCTAGAATAACCATTTACTCGAAAAACTCAAATTGTAGATCTAACGTATACGTATATATGCTGTATACATGTATAGTACTAGGCTTACCTTGTGTAGCCATGGACTACTCTGACATCACAAGACCACGTGGCCACCTAGCTCATTATCTCTGAACCGTAGTCGACACTCCCCATAAATCACGACCAAAACCAGCCGATAGCGCTAAATTCGTGACTGTCTCTTTACATTACTAAACACCACGCGAGACGCCTATGAACCGGGAATAAAAACCGTTTTTCTAAACAAATGCTTGTCTTATCGAGTCAAACGAAACACCAATGTAAAGTTTATTAAATTTCACAACGTTTATAACTTGTTTTAAGGACGGATAATTTAGAGAATATGTCTTAAATTTTCGTTAAAAAAATATGACAGCTCATGAAACGACGGCCCGCTTCAGAAAGTAAGACGGTAACCCTCGCACCCGCAAGCTACATCAAAGGCTGCGCCGGCGGATATCAAAGGAAAATCAGTCGTCGCTCAACGTCACGGTCAGTGCACAAACACAAAAGCTCCTGCCTTGTACTCCCCCAAAACCCAGTGTGACTTATCCTTCTCATATACGTCCTTATTTATGCATTAGGCCTCAGAGATTTAAATAGTAGGGATAAGAAGGTACCTCATAGCCTTACTTAACGACGCCCGCAGCGGAAGCTATCCCAGAGTGCATCGCGTGTCTACAGTAGAGTACAGTCTAACGACGCCATATTGAAACTACGCTTCGTCCGATGAAGCGATCTAGGCTATAATTCAGGTGATGAACAGAAAATAAACCAAATAGCATAAAGTTTGCTCTTTATTGAAAATGTAATTTATTTGAATAATCCATCACATTTTTCATAATTGTAGAGGTGTTACACTAAATAAACGTAATGCTAACTGTGAATGTCCTCATCCCGGCATGATTACTTCCTCGATCGATACAATGGATCGCCCCGTGAAATATTAATATAATAAAACCCACATACTCTGAATTCAATAATTGACTGATTTCCATTAAAATTTCAAATATTTGTTGCTTGGTAAATTTTACATGATAAAATATTAAATTGATTAAATTTGAACATATTGAACCTTTTGAATTTTCGGAGGTAAAACTGTACACAAATCATCGAAGTTACCCTAAATTTATAATGGCGACGATACTGTTCAGATAGGGTCGTGAAAGATAGCACAATTAAACCCACATACTCTGGCTTATATAGATATATGGTAATATTTACATAAATGGTTAAATATACATGCATGAGATTAGCGTCTCTAATGCAACATTATGTTTAGTGGTTTGTATATAGTCGTATAGTCATATACAGTAGTAGTAATATGCCGTACACAGCTTCATGGGCTAACACTATGATAACTCGCCTCCAGCTATTAGTGCGCAGACGCACGGCTTGGTCTCGCGGTAACCGTTCATCCGTTTACGATAACAATAGGTGGGTACGTGATATCGCGAGAACAGCCCTAGTTACTTATCCCAATGATATTTAAATCTCTGGTTAATGGATAAACTGATAGACAACAAGGATTTATAAGTGAGAAGGATTCGTGACTGTCTCTTTACATTACTAAACACGACGCGAGACGCCTATGAACCGGGAATAAAAACCGTTTTTCTCAACAAATACTTGTCTTATCGAGTCAAACGAAACACCAATGTAAAGTTTATTAAATATCACAACGTTTATAACTTGATTTAAGGACAGAAGATTTAGAGGATATGTCTTAAATTTTCGTTAAAAAATACGACAGCTCATGAAATGACGGCCCGCTTCAGAAAGTAAGACGGTAACCCTCGCACCAGCAAGCTACATCAAAGGCTGCGCCGGCGGATATCAAAGGAAAATCATCCGTCGCCCAACGTCACGGTCGGTGCACAAACACAAAAGCTCCTGCCTTGTACTCCCCCAAAACCCAGTGTGACTTATCCTTCTCATATACGTCCTTGGTTGGGTGGGACTTAATTTTTCATTCATCCAAAGCAATATCCTGACATATTATATAAAAAAAATTTTGGCTGCACAAATCCTTTAACATTACATGCATTACGCTCTGTGTACACTATTTCACTACTTAATACTTTCCGAAAACTCTATTACCTAACATGCCTAATTGATGGATAGAATTAAGTTTATTCTAGGGTACCATAGATGTGCTGGCACGGATAACAATTACTCCATTAGGTTGAGGTCAAGTACCTGCTTGACCACCCGTATCTCTTTAGAAACAACTTAATCTATTACTCCTACAACATTCCGTTTGACGGTCAGACAGGATGACAACTAGTAGTGTTATAGTTAACCGTGGGGGTCTGGGATTAGTTCTGCTGTAATACTACTAAATAAACAGCTAGAGGACCGCACCATTACATAATGTCATTTGTAAATCGTCTGTGAACTGAGCCCTATCCAGAAGTGGTACACAGTGTAGATATGACTTGAAATCTTTTGATCAGGTACATTTACTAAATACACCAACAGAGTTGTGGGGTATATGATTTTTTTTTTCAATTGTAAATACTGACGTAACAACTTTGGTATTAATATCACATGTATGTATGTGTGTATTGGTATTTATTTGGAGAATACCCTGTTTCTCATTAAAACAACATTTAAATAAGGCTTTTACAGCGTATCGCGAGACCTTTTAAGTACGTTATTAATGCATGATATTATAATGTTCTAATATATCAAGGTATAATTAAAGATTGTTGTTGTAAGCGCCTGCATTCGTTCCCATCTGTCAAATGACAGGTATATTTTAGTATGAAATTACTGTGGGGTACCCTATGGGTATGTTATTAAGAGGGAATAAGTGAAATGGATACTCATTCTTGTGTTATATTTCATGGAGTGCAACGAATGAAAGTTTTGTTAGAGTAACTATTGTTATTTATTGTACAAACATCAGTACAAAAATAGCATGCATTTATGTATGGTTAGCTTACATGAGGCCTATCTCAATTTGCATCATCACATTCATGCATATGGCAGTGCATACATCTGATATTGATAGTTTCAGTAAATACAACTTAACATTGGACATTAGCATTTTAAAGGTTTAAATGTCAATTCACTTCTGGATGATGATTTGACACATGGAGTAATGTTTACATAAAGTATTGTTACCTTATCCATTATAGTAATAGAACAATATTACACCTTATACATGTACGTTTGTTAGTATGGGGGATTTAATCACAGCAGGTAGAAATTGGATCCTGTATATTGGGATGCCTGTTAGCAGCTACATAATCATAAGTACATACTTGTGCTATATATAGCCACTTGTGACAGGTAGATACAAGCTCACCTGTTGAGACAGACGCCTTTGATCTGCGACTTCTTCCGTGTTATTTTCCTGTTAAAACAGCCAGAAAAGAGCAGCTCCTATAAGAGTTCCAATCAAAGGCCATATTACACCTGGAATGGTCCAGTCGGTCATGGCCTTCCCACACTATGACATTCCATACAACACTCTCGAGCTACAAGGACATAGAAAACCTTGAGTGAGGACGGTAAAACCGACGAGTATTGTAATTCAGCAGAGCGTGCCAGTATATGGGTAGGAAGGATAAAATGATTCACTCAGCGATTCAAGTTTTACTTACATGTATGTTTGTAAACCCACGCAAGTGAATACATAATCGCTCTACTAGGCTCTAAATTTACAGATTGTAAATACATGGAGCGTTCCTTCTAACTTAATTATCAGTTCGTCTCTTTTGGAGCGCTCCTTCTAACTTCCTTGACAATTCTTCTCCTTTGGAGCGTTCCTTCTAATTCCTGAACAACCTATCTCCTTTGGAGCGTAACTTCTAATTTCCTTCACAATCCAAGCGTTTCAGATAGAAATGAAGGTTTTTCAGGACTGCTGCTACTTGTCGGCCAAGACGCAAAGCGCTTCGCAAATAAAAGAAGATGCAAGAATAGCTGATTTGTTAGTTGTAAGAATAATGTGACTGGGCTGGTCGTGTTGTTTATTGGTTTAGTATCGTAGGTGGAGCTACAGTGGCGTAATAAGGTGAAACGTAATGGGGGGGGGGGGGGGGGGGGGGGCAAAGGAATTTTGCAAACAAAATGTCTTTCATACCCCGATGAAATTAAAAAAATAGTGACTACAATGCTTAATTACACATAATTCTTGTACACATCTATAGACAGTGGCGTCTCTAACAGGTAATTAATGAATAAGCAAATTGGCGTGGGAGTTTGGGGGTCCGGGGTATCCACTGGAAAAATATTACGACTTAGAAGGACTGAGACGAGTTTTACGATGTATTTTGATGATTTTGCGAGCGCCGAAGGCGTGAGATTTTTGTGTTTGTGGGGTCTTGGGTTTTGTCCCGGGAAAAATATTCATGATTTAGAATGGCTGGGATGAGTTTTACGATGTATTTTGATGATTTTGCGAGCGCCGAAGGAGTTTGTGGGGTCTTGGGTTTTCCCCCTTGAAAAAATTTCACGATTTAGAACGGCTGAGATGAGTTGTTGTTTCGGAGGGGGGGGGTTGGTTTCCCCCTGGAAAAAAATCACGATTTAGAATGACTGAGGTGAGTTTTACGATGTATTTTGATGATTTTGGGAGCGCCGAAGGCGTGAGATTTTGTTGTTTGGGGGTCTTTGGTTTTCCCCCGGGAAAAATTTCACGATTTAGAATGGCTGAGATGAGTTTTACGATGCATTTTGTTGAATTTGCGAGTGCCGACGGCGCGAAATTTTGGTGACTGGGGGGTTCGGGGGTCTCCCCTGGGGAAAAAAACGATTTTTAATGGCTGAGATGAGTTTTACGATGTATTTTGTTGATTTTAAAGTGTTCTTAATACGGTTTTTCTATTTAAAGTCATCTGCATTTAGATATGATAATTGTGAGTCTGTCATACCATTCTGCAACCCAACTCGATCTAAACATACCGGATTTACACCATCGGCACATTAGTTAATTGTTGTGTAACTTAAAATAATATCTAATTGATTGTCTTGCTATGACATATAAACAAATTAATATTTTTAAGAAGCACTTTTTGAAATAGTATAATCCCTTGATGGACATTTTAGTCTAGTTCGTGTGTATTGAACATTACGTGCTTGAACGATTTAGGAAACGCGCCGCGCAGCGCAAAATTTTATAAAATGAAGTACAAAAATGTGTAGGAGGACCCATTTTCTTTCAAATGTTCATTTTTAGAACATTACACTCGGCGAAAATGGAGGGGGGGATGTTTGCCCCCCCCTGCTCCTCGCTTCCTACGCCCCTGAGCTACAGAACTCACTGACGACAGTATGGATATGATATGACAGTATATATTTATGATATTAACATTTGCGACAAAATCAATGCAAATTGTAAGTCTGTCAATCCTGTCTGTTTACAAGTTTCAATGTCTGTCTGTCTGTTCGTCCATGTTTTCTGTTTTGGTTACACTTCCTGCTCATCTCATTGTGATTGTGTCAATACAGGTTGTATAGTTTGTTTAGTTGTTCTGTCTCTGGTCTCCATTTTTTAAATTTTTTTTTGTATTGTTACCTACCATTAATCTGTGTCATAATTTATCCTTCAAATATATATATGATCCAAAATGTATTTTAGTGTTGAGGTGTGCATAGTTGTCTACCATCTAACAATAGTGTATTTATTATCCTATGTATGTGAATATATGTGTACTGAGTACAACGAAGGGGAGCATGTACATGAATTTATCTTTTGACAAGAATAGTATGTGTTGGTGTGTGATTGCATGTAAGTAAATGATGGTGGGTGTAATTGGGCCAGACGCTAATACTTTGTGTGTTAATGATAATTAAGAATAAAAATAAATTGAACTGGCTGTTTCTAAAGGTGTATGAGTGTGCAGGCTGAGTGTGTGTATGTGTGTTCACTTTGCATGTTATTATTTTTTGTATGTAATTCCATATCTGTGCAATCTTAATATATGTAAAAAAAACACTTTGGAAAAATAAAACAATTATAAAAATCACAATCAATGCATACTCCCATCGTAGTGTATACAGCAGAGAACTATGGCATTGAAAATTTGGTCAACAAGTGTTGTCTTATACATATATAAATGTTCTGAAAAGAGGGTAGATTTATACTGTTGTTGTTGTTGGGTCGGAACAAAAAAGCTTATTCTCAAGGAATGATTAACCACTATAATTATTATATGTATAGCCTATTGTGCTCTCTTATCTCCATCTATTCTAAAAATATTGAAATCAAATCTTTTATTATTTATACACTAATTCAGTAACAGAAAACATTTTCAGAGAATGCATGTTTCCACTTCTGTTTCTTTTAAAACCGAAAAGGTTGAACAGGCGATCAAAGTACCGAAAATGAGACGAAGGCGGATATCAAAGTAGCTTCAGAATTTATGAACCATCGATTCGAGAAAATCACAAACAAAAAGAAACAACATAAACGGGGGATGTAAATGTGTAGGATAACGTAAAGATATGTAAACTTTAAAGAGAAGTATGGAGATGATGTTGCATAGTACCAATCTTGTCGTGTTGTTTCTCGGCACACTCAGAAACCCTTAACCCAGCAATTGACAAAAAACGTAACTGCGTGAACATCAACCAATTCTCAAAGATTTTTTTATAACCAGAACCACGCGTAGAAATCGAGAGTGTAATTTTACAGTTGAATTAATGATCCGGATCGCCTTTTATTTTTTAGGTTTACTTTTTCCTGAATGTTTGAACTTTGGTATGTGACTAGTCTTCGTCGCTATTACAATAAAAGTCTAAATATAAATTTGCATAAAGCTGAGTGCATATTTATTCAAGCTATCGTATTCACAAGGTGAAATAATAATTATTAGTGCAAAGGACAATAAGTCCTTAAGTTTCGAACTTGTTCAAGATCATTCCAATGTTACACACAAAGTTTCATTAAGGATGTACACCTCTGAGAAGTCAAAATTTTCTTGTATTAAACTTGTTTTCTCATATAGATTTTTGGAAATAGGAGTTCATACCATACAAGAAAATGGAAGAAAAAACATATGTCGGTGTGCTTGTTTTTGAGCTATTGTCACTCAAAGATACCAAGTTGACAAAATCTTAGATTTTTTTGGGATTTTTGCCGTTTTGACCATATACACAAGAGTTTAAAGCCATAATTTCCTAATGAGATGTTTGATATGTATGGAAGTTTGAAGAATTTATTTTCCTGTGGTCTTCTTTAAAAACATACAAGTTTTGATTAATAAGACTCATATTTTTTCTCAGAATAACAACATATGCTACCCCTACCCCTTAATTTTGAGCTACAAAATACACCATTTTCAGCCATTTTTGCCAAATTTAACCCTTTATAGAAACAGTTGTGGTATTAAACTTTTGTTATTATTTTGCATTTCAATAGGGAAAGGGGAAGTTAGTCTTTCTAAATTAGGCAGAAAAATGGGGGGTCAGTGTGCTTACTTTTTTGCCCCATTTGAATATGTGTTATTTTTCAGTATTTTAGAGTAAAAAATAAAAGTGTCCAAGTTACCATTAAATATAAAAATAAAGTGACAAAAGCGTAGCTGCAATAATGCTCAATATTTTAATAACCACGAACCTAGTAAAGATTAACAGCAAAAATTAGCTCGATACAGCTTCAAATGCTGGTGCAGTGATGATTTAAGTAAAAACAATTTCAGTGAAAAAAATTGTAAAACTATGGCTCTACTCAAAGAGGAAAAAGACACAATTTCAAAATGGCCGCCAAATGGGCCATTTCTTAAAATCCCTTGTATAAAAAAAATCTACTGAAAATAGAAATGTAATTTTTTGACAAAATTTGCATCTGGCAACTTACTACAGATATTGATAAAATATATTTGAAAATCTCATAACTTCTTTGATCTTTGTCGAAACGAGACTTCAACGGGACTGAAACCTCAGAAGAATACATCCTTAATCTCGGTTTAAATTTCGTGTTCATAAGGTCAAATATTAATTATTAGTGCAAAGGATAATACCACTGTAAATTACAGTCGAATCAAGCTGGTATTCGAACTCGTCCGAGATCGTTCAAACGTTAGTCTAAACACAAAGTTTAATTCATATTTACTAAAGTTATCGCGTTTACAAGGTCCAATAGTAATTATAAATGCAAAGGGAAATAACTCCATAAATTACTGCTAAATCATGCTGATTTTCGAACTAGTGCGAGATCGTTCCAATGTTAGTCTACACACAGAGTTTCATTAAGCCCAGTTCATATTTATTAAAGTTTCACGTTTACAAGGTCCACTAATAATTAATAGTTCAGGGGCAATAACTCTGTAAATTACTGTCGAATCAAGCTGATTTTCAAACTCGTCCGAGATCTGTCCAATGTTAGTCCACATTTAAAGTTTCATCAAGCTCGGGTTATATTAACTAAAGTTATCGCGTTCACAAGGAAATGCCTAATTTAACGGATGATGCACGACGACGGACAAAAGACTATAACAATACATCACCATGACCTATGGTCGAGTGACCTAAAAATAGATTGATAAAAATCATATTCTACATGGTTATCGTTTTTGATCTAGACCTCTCAAACGTCTAAAAATGGTCATAGGGCACTCTGGTGGGTCCATGATTATATAATCTGTAACTAATTCTCAGATCCCTATGCCACTGGACTATCTCATTGAAAAATTGAAGGCTGTTCATGAGAAGAAAGAACCTGGGCAATTACGTTACCATAGACCTGTAGAAACTTCAAAATACACAGTCAACCACAGTGTACCGTTATTCTATTCTTTTGATCAGTGTACATCAAAGGATCAAATTAACAGTTTCACTGTGCGGTGGACATAACGTCAGTGATAGTAACCCATGGGCCGTTTTCGTTGGTTAAAGTAATTATTTCAAGTATAAAACCTGACGGACCTGCAGTATTTGATACAGGCCTGTGAGGGCTTTGTCAAGGCTCGTCTGAAAACAATATAAAATCACCAGGTCCGTCTTAAATTAATAAACGAACAACTAGGTCCAACAAGTCAAACCGTATAATCGAAAACGGCCCTGGAGTATCGAGGATATATATTTATATGGGACTAAGAAGTAATTCCAACCGTGTGGACAAAAAAAAATATGTCAAATTTTCGAGGCGATACGAACAGTAGTTTCAGGACAATGAAACTAGATATATACTGCGTCAGTGGAATCGCTTGGACAGATTCTATCAGAAAGAGAGTGAAATTAAAGGCTTTGGAAGAAGGGTGGATTTGAGAATGTGCTTTATTTTCTCAATGATGATGCACCATACACTCAGTTAAATGTGACAATGTTAGTGACGACACTAGCTCTATATAAGCAGTGGGACATTCGCGCTAAGCCAGAAAAGAACGAAAATATCTGAATGTATGAATCATCTATTAACATTAATTTTCGTTCAGTTTGAATTAATATTTGACTTTCTATTTTGTTTTCATTGAGAACAAAACCCCCCAAATTGTGCAAAAGCGCAAAAGAAAGGAAAGTTCATCTAGCCGGATTTATTTTACCGACTTTGTATCTATTTTTAGAAGTTGGAACAAACATTTTATCGACTGGGATTTTCCAAGATGGACGCCAACGAGATCCTCACACACCAGGTACAAACTATTTTCTCCAGTTCTGCCATGAATGTGCGTTAATAAACACCAAAAGCTTCCCTTATACAGTGCAGTTGTTTATCCTGTTCATTGTTTAGCTAATTTACCATTTTATTGTCATATTGTCACAACCAGGCCTGTATAGGCTAGCAGAGTGATATTTACCTCGTGCCACTATGTACATGATATAAATGCTATTTGTGAAGAAAAAAAGACCATATACATAATCAGACAAGTCACCAGCTGTAGAAACTGATCACTATGGTTACAGTATACTTGGCGGGAAGTCACCAGCTGTAGAAACTGATCACTATGGTTACAGTATACTTGGCGGGAAGTCACCAGCTGTAGAAACTGATCACCATGGTTACAGTATACTTGGCGGGAAGTCACCAGCTGTAGAAACTGATCACTATGGTTACAGTATACTTGGCGGGAAGTCACCAGCTGTAGAAACTGATCACTATGGTTACAGTATACTTGGCGGGAAGTCACCAGCGGCTGTAGAAACTGATCACTATGGTTACAGTATACTTGGCGGGAAGTCACCAGCTGTAGAAACTGATCACTATGGTTACAGTATACTTGGCGGGAAGTCACCAGCGGCAGAGACTGATCACTATGGTTACAGTATACTTGGCGGGAAGTCACCAGCTGTAGAAACTGATCACTATGGTTACAGTATACTTGGCGGGAAGTCACAGCTGTAGAAATGATCACTATGGTTACAGTAACACTTGGCGGGAAGTCACCAGCTGTAGATAACTGATCACTGCTGGATTACAGTAACTTGAGCGGATAGCCACCGCTGTAGACTGACTGATTATCATGGTTAGTAAGTATACTTGGCGGAAGTCACCAGCTGAAGAAACTGATCACTATGGTTACAATGTTTACTTGGCGGGAAGTTACCAGCTGTAGAAACTGATCACCTTTGGTTACAGTATACTTGCGGGAAGTCAACAGCTGTAGAAACTGATCACCATGGTTACAGTATACTTGCCGGAAGTCACCAGCTGTAGAAACTGATCACTATGGTTACAGTATACTGGCGTGGAAGTCACCAGCTGTAGAAACTGATCACTAGGGTTACAGTAATACTTGGCGGGAAGTCACCATCCTGAAGAAATGATCACTATGGTTACAGTATACTTGGCGGGAAGTCACCAGCTGTAGAAACTGATCACTACATGGTTACAGTATACTTGGCGGGAAGTCCACCAGCTGTAGAGACTGATCACCATGGTTACAATTTACTTGGCGGGAAGTCACCAGCTGTAGAAACTGATCACTATGGTTACAGTATACTTGGCGGGAAGTCACCAGCTGTAGAAACTGATCACCATGGTTACAGTATACTTGGCGGGAAGTCACCAGCTGTAGAAACTGATCACTATGGTTACAGTATACTTGGCGGGAAGTCACCAGCTGTAGAAACTGATCACTATTTGTTACAGTATACTTGGCGGGAAGTCACCAGCAGCAGAAACTGATCACTATGGTTACCAGTATACTTGGCGGGAAGTCACCAGCTGTAGAAACTGATCACTATGGTTACAGTATACTTGGCGGGAAGTCACCAGCTGTAGAAACTGATCACTATGGTTACAGTATACTTGGCGGGAAGTCACCAGCTGTAGAAACTGATCACTATTGGTTACAGTGCACTTGGCGGGCCAAAGCGGCAGCTTGTAGAAACTGAATTCACTATGGTGTACAATAAACTTGGCGGGAAGTTCACCAGCGTAGAGAACTGATCACTATGGTTACAATATACTTGGCGGGAAGTTACCAGCTGTAGAAACTGATTTATATGGTTACAGTATACTTGGCGGAAAGTCACCAGCTGTAGAAACTGATCACTATGGTTACAGTATACTTGGCGGAGAATCACCAGCTGTAGAAACTGATCACTATGGTTACAGTATACTTGGCGGGAAGTCACCAGCTGTAGAAACTGATCACTATGGTTACAGTATACTTGGCGGGAAGTCACCAGCTGTAGAAACTGATCACTATGGTTACAGTATACTTGGCGGGAAGTCACCAGCTTGTAGAAACTGATCACTATGGTTACAGTATACTTGGCGGGAAGTTACCAGCTGCAGAAACTGATCACTATGGTTACAGTATACTTGGCGGGAAGTCACCAGCTGTAGAAACTGATCACGATTAGAAACTGATCATACTTGGCGGGAAGTCACCAGCTGTAGAAACTGATCACTATGGTTACAGTATACTTGGCGGGAAGTCACCAGCTGTAGAAACTGATCACTATGGTTACAGTATACTTGGCGGGAAGTCACCAGCTGTAGAGACTGATCACTATGGTTACAATTTACTTGGCGGGAAGTCACCAGCTGTAGAAACTGATCACCATGGTTACAGTATACTTGGCGGGAAGTCACCAGCTGTAGAAACTGATCACCATGGTTACAGTATACTTGGCGGGAAGTCACCAGCTGTAGAAACTGATCACTATGGTTACAGTATACTTGGCGGAAAGTCACCAGCTGTAGAAACTGATCACTATGGTTACAGTATACTTGGCGGGAAGTCACCAGCTGTAGAAACTGATCACTATGGTTACAGTATACTTGGCGGGAAGTCACCAGCTGTAGAAACTGATCACTATGGTTACAGTATACTTGGCGGAAAGTCACCAGCTGTAGAAACTGATCACTATGGTTACAGTATACTTGGCGGGAAGTCACCAGCTGTAGAGACTGATCACTATGGTTACAGTATACTTGGCGGGAAGTCACCAGCTGTAGAGACTGATCACCATGGTTACAGTATACTTGGCGAGTAGTCACCAGCTGTAGAGACTGATCACCATGGTTACAGTATACTTGGCGAGTAGTCACCAGCTGTAGAGACTGATCACCATGGTTACAGTATACTTGGCGGGAAGTCACCAGCTGTAGAAACTGATCACTATGGTTACAGTATACTTGGCGGGAAGTCACCAGCTGTAGAAACTGATCACCATGGTTACAGTATACTTGGCGGAAAGTCACCAGCTGTAGAAACTGATCACTATGGTTACAGTATACTTGGCGGAAAGTCACCAGCTGTAGAAACTGATCACTATGGTTACAGTATACTTGGCGGGAAGTCACCAGCTGTAGAAACTGATCACTATGGTTACAGTATACTTGGCGGGAAGTCACCAGCTGTAGAAACTGATCACCATGGTTACAGTATACTTGGCGGGAAGTCACCAGCTGTAGAAACTGATCACTATGGTTACAGTATACTTGGCGGGAAGTCACCAGCTGTAGAAACTGATCACCATGGTTACAGTATACTTGGCGGGAAGTCACCAGCTGTAGAAACTGATCACTATGGTTACAGTATACTTGGCGGGAAGTCACCAGCTGTAGAAACTGATCACTATGGTTACAGTATACTTGGCGGGAAGTCACCAGCTGTAGAAACTGATCACTATGGTTACAGTATACTTGGCGGAAAGTCACCAGCTGTAGAAACTGATCACTATGGTTACAGTATACTTGGCGGGAAGTCACCAGCTGTAGAAAGTAGAAACTGATCACTATGGTTACAGTATACTTGGCGGGAAGTCACCAGCTGTAGAAACTGATCACTATGGTTACAGTATACTTGGCGGGAAGTCACCAGCTGTAGAAAGTAGAAACTGATCAATATGGTTACAGTATACTTGGCGAGAAGTCACCAGCTGTAGAAACTGATCACCATGGTTACAGTATACTTGGCGGGAAGTCACCAGCTGTAAAAACTTGATCACTATGGTTTACAGTATACTTGGCGGGAAGTCACCAGCTGTAGAAACTGATCACTATGGTTACAGTATACTTGGCGGGAAGTCACCAGCTGTAGAAACTGATCACTATGGTTACAGTATACTTGGCGGGAAGTCACCAGCTGTAGAAACTGATCACTATGGTTACAGTATACTTGGCGGGAAGTCACCAGCTGTAGAAACTGATCACTATGGTTACAGTATACTTGGCGGGAAGTCACCAGCTGTAGAAACTGATCACTATGGTTACAGTATACTTGGCGGGAAGTCACCAGCTGTAGAAACTGATCTGATCACTATGGTTACAGTATACTTTGGCGGGAAGTCACCAGCTGTAGAAACTGATCACCATGGTTACAGTATACTTGGCGGGAAGTCACCAGCTGTAGAAACTGATCACTATGGTTACAGTATACTTGGCGGGAAGTCACCAGCTGTAGAAACTGATCACTATGGTTACAGTATACTTGGCGGGAAGTCACCAGCTGTAGAAACTGATCACTATGGTTACAGTATACTTGGCGGGAAGTCACCAGCTGTAGAAACTGATCACTATGGTTACAGTATACTTGGCGGTATACTTGCCGGGAAGTCACCAGCTGTAGAAACTGATCACTATGGTTACAGTATACTTGGCGGGAAGTCACCAGCTGTAGAAACTGATCACCATGGTTACAGTATACTTGGCGGGAAGTCACCAGCTGTAGAAACTGATCACTATGGTTACAGTATACTTGGCGGAAAGTCACCAGCTGTAGAAACTGATCACTATGGTTACAGTATACTTGGCGGGAAGTCACCAGCTGTAGAAACTGATCACTATGGTTACAGTATACTTGGCGGGAAGTCACCAGCTGTAGAAACTGATCACTATGGTTACAGTATACTTGGCGGGAAGTCACCAGCTGTAGAAACTGATCACTATGGTTACAGTATACTTGGCGGGAAGTCACCAGCTGTAGAAACTGATCACTATGGTTACAGTATACTTGGCGGAAGTCACCAGCTGTAGAAACTGATCACCATGGTTACAGTATACTTGGCGGGAAGTCACCAGCTGTAGAAACTGATCACTATGGTTACAGTATACTTGGCGGGAAGTCACCAGCTGTAGAAAAAAACTGATCACTATGGTTACAGTATACTTGGCGGGAAGTCACCAGCTGTAGAAACTGATCACTATGGTTACAGTATACTTGGCGGGAAGTCACCAGCTGTAGAAACTGATCACTATGGTTACAGTATACTTGGCGGAAAGTCACCAGCTGTAGAAACTGATCACTATGGTTACAGTATACTTGGCGGGAAGTCACCAGCTGTAGAAACTGATCACTATGGTTACAGTATACTTGGCGGGAAGTCACCAGCTGTAGAAACTGATCACTATGGTTACAGTATACTTGGCGGGAAGTCACCAGCTGTAAAAACTGATCACTATGGTTACAGTATACTTGGCGGGAAGTCACCAGCTGTAGAAACTGATCACTATGGTTACAGTATACTTGGCGGGAAGTCACCAGCTGTAGAAACTGATCACTATGGTTACAGTATACTTGGCGGGAAGTCACCAGCTGTAGAAACTGATCACCATGGTTACAGTATACTTGGCGGGAAGTCACCAGCTGTAGAAACTGATCACTATGGTTACAGTATACTTGGCGGGAAGTCACCAGCTGTAGAAACTGATCACTATGGTTACAGTATACTTGGCGGGAAGTCACCAGCTGTAGAAACTGATCACTATGGTTACAGTATACTTGGCGGGGAGTCACCAGCTGTAGAAACTGATCACTATGGTTACAGTATACTTGGCGGGAAGTCACCAGCTGTAGAAACTGATCACTATGGTTACAGTATACTTGGCGGGAAGTCACCAGCTGTAGAAACTGATCACTATGGTTACAGTATACTTGGCGGGAAGTCACCAGCTGTAGAAACTGATCACCTATGGTTACAGTATACTTGGCGGGAAGTCACCAGCTGTAGAAACTGATCACTATGTTACAGTATACTTGGCGGAAGTCACCAGCTGTAGAAACTGATCACTATGGTTACAGTATACTTGGCGGAAAGTCACCAGCTGTAGAAACTGATCACTATGGTTACAGTATACTTGGCGGGAAGTCACCAGCTGTAGAAACTGATCACTATGGTTACAGTATACTTGGCGGAAAGTCACCAGCTGTAGAAACTGATCACTATGGTTACAGTATACTTGGCGGGAAGTCACCAGCTGTAGAAACTGATCACCATGGTTACAGTATACTTGGCGGAAAGTCACCAGCTGTAGAAACTGATCACCATGGTTACAGTATACTTGGCGGAAAGTCACCAGCTGTAGAAACTGATCACTATGGTTACAGTATACTTGGCGGGAAGTCACCAGCTGTAGAAACTGATCACTATGGTTACAGTATACTTGGCGAAGTCACCAGCTGTAGAAACTGATCACTATGGTTACAGTATACTTGGCGGGAAGTCACCAGCTGTAGAAACTGATCACTATGGTTACAGTATACTTGGCGGGAAGTCACCAGCTGTAGAAACTGATCACTATGGTTACAGTATACTTGGCGGGAAGTCACCAGCTGTAGAAACTGATCACTATGGTTACAGTATACTTGGCGGGAAGTCACCAGCTGTAGAAACTGATCACCATGGTTACAGTATACTTGGCGGGAAGTCACCAGCTGTAGAAACTGATCACTATGGTTACAGTATACTTGGCGGGAAGTCACCAGCTGTAGAAACTGATCACTATGGTTACAGTATACTTGGCGGAAAGTCACCAGCTGTAGAAACTGATCACCATGGTTACAGTATACTTGGCGGGAAGTCACCAGCTGTAGAAACTGATCACTATGGTTACAGTATACTTGGCGGGAAGTCACCAGCTGTAGAAACTGATCACTATGGTTACAGTATACTTGGCGGGAAGTCACAAGCTGTAGAAACTGATCACTATGGTTACAGTATGCTTGGTGGGAAGTCAAAAGCTGTAGAAACTGATCAATATGGTTACAGTATACTTGTCGGGAAGTCACCAGCTGCAGAAACTGATCACTATGGTTACAGTATACTTGGCGGAAAGTCACCAGCGACAGAAACTGATCACTATGGTTACAGTATACTTGGCGGGAAGTCACCAGCTGTAGAAACTGATCACTATGGTTACAGTATACTTGGCGGGAAGTCACCAGCTGTAGAAACTGATCACTATGGTTACAGTATACTTGGCGGGAAGTCACCAGCTGTAGAAACTGATCACTATGGTTACAGTATACTTGGCGGGAAGTCACCAGCTGTAGAAACTGATCACTATGGTTACAGTATACTTGGCGGGAAGTCACCAGCTGTTAGAAACTGATCACTATGGTTACAGTATACTTGGCGGGAAGTCACCAGCTGTAGAAACTGATCACTATGGTTACAGTATACTTGGCGGGAAGTCACCAGCTGTAGAAACTGATCACTATGGTTACAGTATACTTGGCGGGAAGTCACAGCTGTAGAAACTGATCACTATGGTTACAGTATACTTGGCGGGAAGTCACCAGCTGTAGAAACTGATCACTATGGTTACAGTATACTTGGCGGGAAGTCACCAGCTGTAGAAACTGATCACTATGGTTACAGTATACTTGGCGGGAAGTCACCAGCTGTAGAAACTGATCACTATGGTTACAGTATACTTGGCGGGAAGTCACCAGCTGTAGGGAAGTCACTGTGAATACACATCACAAACTTGAATGTACTTGAAACGGAAAGTAAACACGGAAAATATGACTTCCGGGACCATATCCATCCTGCACAAATCACAAAATATGTAAATTCTCCATCAAACTGATCACTATGGTATACAGTATATTATTTTAAAAGTGTTTAGCATTTAAAAAATGATTTCAAACCTGGGTTCAAATACCTTGGCGGTTGAATATACACAAAGATACACCATGTCTCAAATTGCAAAAAGTACTAAACTTCAAAAATGACTTCCTAAAGACCACTGGATCACAAATCATCACAAATCAGCAAATCAAATGTAATTAGAAACTGATCAATCGCTTTTTATATTATATTTGTTTTATCACATTTTACTAATACATGAATTCATTCAAAATCAAAATTTAAAAAAATATACGGGTTTGTATAATTACAAAGAAATACAAACTGTACCAAGAAATTATGGTTACATGTCAAGCTACACGGGAACACTGTATATTATCACTATTACGGAAAGTATACTTACAAAACATCCAAACAAATCAAACAAAATAATGTTAATTATTATCATAACACGTTGTAAATGAATAAATGAGATTATTAAAATCTTTAGAAAAAAAAACAAGTATAATAAAAAATTGAATGTCAACCATGATTTAATACAACCTATAATTTAACATGATGATATTGAATATATACAGACATCAGAATCACTCACTGTCTCAAACGTACACATGGAAAATATGACTTCCGGGACACAGTCATCTCACAAAAACTCATCAATATATGTAAAGAATCGTTATTTATATATTATAAAGTGTTTATATTTTTCTGTATATACATGAAATCAACACAAAAAAAATCAAATACACGGGTTTGAATATACACAGACATCATTGTACACAGTATTCAAACGGAAGTAAAATTCTGTTATTGTAAACTATGAATTTCACGGGGAAATATTCAATTCATCCACAAATCAACATAAAATAATAAACATCATTGATCATTAAAATTTAATTTATTATATGTTAATCACAATATTAAAATAATTTAAAACATTGAATTCAAAAAACATCATAAATACAGTAAAATGGAAATCAACACAAATATCAAATATGTTACATAAACTTGAAGAATACAATGTAGAAACTGATATGGATAATAATACTTCCGGAACTATGTAAATGAAATCATGGTAATAAATATTTTACCGGAAAGTCACCACATCGAAATATTACAAAATTTTATAATGTTATGTAAAATCAAATTCAATCAAAAATCAAATACATACCAGGGAATGAATATACACAAGAATACATAAACATGAATAATAAAAACGGTATTGAAATAACGGAAAACACTTCAATCACAATTCCCAAATTCAAGCACAAAATCACATCTAATATGATATATATATATATACTTTTTTAAATTGAATTCAAAACAATTAAAATAATATCAAATGGTTTTGAATCATGAAAAATCACTATGGTTACAATTCAATCAAAACAAATTACAACATTCAATTCACATACTTGGACGGGAAACATGTCAATCACATGGTTAATATTAAGATAAAAACTGGAAAATATCATATTGAAACGGGGAAACAACTTTAGAAATGAAAAAATTTACACAAAAAATGGCGGAATCATACATTATGACAAAATATCAGGTTCCATACAAAAGTAACAGCGTAGGGAATATATGAAGTAACTCCGGGACACATCCACATCATCAAAACATCACAAAAAAAACACATTGATATGATAAATATATATACAAAATAATTAATAATTATATATAATAAATGAAATTCAACACAAAAATCAAATATACCACGGGTTACAATTAATACAATGACATACATGGTTCAAACGGAAGTAACAAAAATATGACTTCCGGGACCACATTCACCAGCAAAAAATCAATGTAAAGGACATTTTTATTGATTTATAAAATGTTAAATGTTTATAATTTATATAAAGACATGAATTCAAACCAAAATCAAATACCACGGGTTTGATATATACACAGACATACACCATGTCTCAAACGGAAGTTAACACGGGAAATATGACTTCCGGGACCACATCCATTTCACAAATCCAGCAAAAATATGTAAAGGAGTCATCGTTATTGATATATAATAAAATGTGTTTTTTTTTTAAATTTATATTAAAGACATGAATTCAACACAAATATCAAATACCACGGGTTGAATATACACACATGAAAATTTATTACATGTGTCTGAAAACGGAAGTAAACAAGGAAAACAAATGACTTCCGGGACACATTCCAACTCAAAATCGTTCAAAAAAATATTAAAAAGGCACATCATTATTGATATTATATATTAAATATTTATATTAAACTTAAAATGAATTCAAATCAACAAAATCAAAATACCACGGGTTATACACACAAGACATACACCATCTTTCTCAACGGGAAGTAACAACGGAAAATATGACTTCCGGGACACATCCATCTCACAAATCCAGCACAAAAATAAAAAACATCGCTATTGATATTATATTAAAAAGTGTTTATAATTTCACTAAAGACATGAAAACCACAAAATGAAAATCAAATACCACGGGTTGAATATACACAGACATACATACATCATGTCTCTAAAAACGGAAGTAACATGGGAAATATGACTTCCGGGGACAAATCCATCTCAAATGTAAAGCATTGAAAATGTAAAGGTACAATCATCGCTTTTGATATTATGAAAGTTTAATACTTTAATATTTAATATTTACAGTTCATGCATATAATATACCAAATATCAAAATATAAAATTAATCACATTTACATGTATTAAACCAGTAGTTAACATATTGTTCAAAATATACACAACGGATACACTGACTTCCGAAAAATATTTTAAAAAACTAAACAAATAAACGTTAGTCCTGTTATTGTTTCTGTATGAAAAATCATCAATATTGCAAATATGTAAAATATTTTAATAAACAAAATTTATTAAAATTTTTAAAAACAAATAAAAAATCAAAATGGTATATGAATATAAATGAATGATCTCAAACAAATACTATGAAAATATATTTTTTGTAATACATAAATGACAAATTTTGATAACTTGAAATCAAATTGAAGCCACATTACAAAGGATTCCATCAATTTACATCGAAGTAATAACATTGGTAAAAAAAAACATTTTATATTAAAACACGGGTTCATTAAATGAAATTTCAATATGAAATAATAAAAAATGAAATTTACGGAAATATTTTTTTTCAAATTAATCAAATATGTTAAAACTGACATTTATTGTAATTTTATAAAAAAATTTGCAAAAATGAACGCATGAATCAACAAAAATCAAATACAACGGACCATTGAAATACAACACGACATACATCATGTCACAAACGGAAAAACAAAAATTTACACGGGAAAATATGACTTTCGGGACACATCATTTCACAAAATTCCAAATCAAACACAAAATAAATATGTGAAAAGCATGACATAAATTTATTAAATTATCAATTATTCACATAAAAATTATTAATAATTTAATTAATGAAAAATGAATTCAAATCAAAATCAAAAAAACGGGTTGTATATACATGACATAGTCCATTGTTCATAAAAAAAAATAACACAGGAAAAATATGACTTCGGGGACCACATCCATCTCAAAAATCAGCAAAAATATGTATCAAAATCATCAGGTTAAATGATATATAAATTTTTATTTTTGCTTTTTGAATATTTACATTTGTTACATTATTTCAAATAAAACAAAATCAATATAAAGCAAAAAATATATATACACAAACTTGGACGGGACACACATGTACCTACAAAGTATAAAATAAGTATAATTTGTAACATGAAATAAAAAGGAATCAAAAGAAACATACATTCTGTACCAGGCTTTCAAAAATATCAAAATGAACACACATTCAAATATTGGTTTGAAATTTATGAAAATAAAATGTTGAAAAAATTTTATTTTGAAAATTTATAAATACAAATTATTGTAAAAAAAATGGAAAATAATCAAGATTAGGACATCGCTTTTAATGTTTATAAAATTGTTAATTTTTAAACTAAACACATGAATTCAACCCAAAATCACAAACAACGGGTTTAATATACACACAAGATAGTCCATGTCTCAAACGGAATGAACACGGGAAATATGACTTCAGGGACTATATCCATGTTACAAATCCAGCACAAATATGTAAAGGTCATCGCTTTTGATATTATGAAAGTTTTTATACTTCATCAAATACATGAATTTAAACCAAAGGACATCAATATTGATATAATGAAAGTGTTTTAATTTATTTAAGACAGGAATTCAACACAAAATCAAATACCACGGGTTGAATATACACATGACATAGTCTACATTGTATGTCTCAAACGGAAGTAATACCGGAAATATGACTTCCGGGACCACATATGTAAAGGACTAAATATGTAAAGGACATCGCTTTTGATATCATAAAATTGTTTATTCTTTAATAAAGACATGGATTCAATCCAAAATCATATACCAAGGGTTGAATATACACAAGACATACATGATGTCTGAAACGGAAGTAATAACGAAAATATGACTTCCGGGACCAAATTCATCTCATTGATTGATATTATACAAGTGTTTAAAAGTAAACTACATGCATGAAAGTCAACATAAAATCAAATACCAAGGGTAGGAATATACACACGACATACACTGTATCTCAAACGGAAGTAACACGGCAAATATGACTTCCGGGACACACTTTCAAACTCAAAATTTTTCCGTATAAATATTCAAAGGACATCGTTATTGATCTTAAACAAGTGTTTAAAAGTAACTACATACATGAAGTCAACAAAAAATCAAATAGCAAGGGTTGAATATACACACGACATACACCATGTCTCAAACGGGAGTAACACGGCATATACGTATGACTGTCGGGACCACCTCCATCTCACAAATCTAGCAAACATATGAAAAGGACATCGTTATTGATATCATAAAAGTGTTTATACTTTACAACAGACATGATTTCAACGCAAAATCAAATACCTCGGGTTGAATATACACAAGACATACAACATATCTCAAACGGAAGTCACACGGAAAATATAACTTCCGGGACCACTTCCAACTCAAAATTTCCGCAAAAATATTAAAAGGACATCGTTATTGATCTGATTCAAGTGTTTATAATTTACTAAATACATGAAGTCAACATAAAATCAAATACCAAGGGTCTCAAACAGATGTTACACGGAAAATATGACTTCCGGGAAACATCCATCTCACAAATCCAGCACAAATATGTAAAGGACGTCACTATTGATATTATAAAAGTGTTTATATATTAATAAAGACATGAGTACAATTCAAAATCAAATACCAAGGCTTGAATATAAACAAGACATACACCGCGTCTTAAACAGAAGTTACACGGATAATATGACTTCCGGAACCACATCCATCTCACAAGTCTAGTACAAATATGTAAAAGACATTGTTATTGATATTATAAATGATATTATAAAAGTGTTTATAATCTAGTAAAGACATGAATTCAACCCAAATTCAAATACCACGGGTTGAATATACACACGACATACACCATGTATCAAACGGATGTAACACATGAAATATGACTTCCGGGACCACCTCTATCTCTCAAATCGAGGTCAAATATTCAAGGGACATCGCTATTGATATTATAAATATGTTCATAATTGAGTAAAGACATGAATTCAACACAAAATAAAATACCACGGCTTGAATATATACATAAGACATACATTGTGTCTGAAAAAAGAAGTTATACGGTAAATATGACTTCCGGAATCTCATCCATCTCACAAATCTAGCAAATATATGCAAAGAACATCGCTGTTGATATTGTATAAGTATTTATACTTTACTTATTATATGAATTCAACCCAAAATCAAACATCAAGCGTAGAATATACACACGACATACAATACACACGACATAGACCACATCGGGCAATAAGTAATTCCGAGACCTTCCAACTCAAAATTTCCGCACAAATATTCAAAACACAGCGTTATTGATCTTATACAATTGTTTATGATTTACTAAATACATGAATTCAACATAATATCAAACCCCAATAGTTGAATATACACACGACATAGACCACATCTGCAACGCAAGTAACACAGGAAATATCACTTCCGGACCACCTCTATCTCAAAAATCCACCACAAATATTTCAAGGACATCGTTATTGATTTTATATAAGTGTTTATATATTTTCACTCATTTTTGCATGTTCAAAGGTGATTTGTGACGTCACTACTGCAATGTCCGAATCGATATTGACACAATATATAGTGATGGACATCACCTTTTCAACAATACAACATTTCGTATTCTAGGATCTCAGTGGGTTTCTAGAGGGTGCATGAAATGGGACAAATACTTATGTACGGATTAATACGTTTCGGCTTGATATATCGGTGTACAGTTTGCCCTCTGGGCAACATCAAAGGTGTAGTGGACATCACTGAGGTATAGGGAAGCTGGAACAACAGAAACATGTGATAGCCGGACACCTTTCTCTGTAATAATCTCTCTCCATTTAAGATGATGAAATGGAGTCAGCATAGTCTGTAGTGGCCTCCAACTTGTCCGTCTCTGTAATAACTTTCAAGGAAGTATTATGACATTATAAATATCTATGCATGTTGCATAGCAATTAAGGTTAATTAACTTATCATTATCATACCTTCTGTATGCGATTCCTGAAGGATCTACACTTGTGGCAAACATCAGACTTACAGGACATAAATTGTATGTGGGGGAGATATATTCCTCTGAATGTTGTCTCGTTAAGACATCCGTTTCCTGTTTCACTGTTGAAGATAAGAAACTTGGGTTTTATTATCGATCAAAAATATTTAAGATATTGTGATTTAGCAAAAGGAAACAAAATCACAGGTAATTGTGTTAAAGATATTGAAATTGCTTATTATAAGGTATCAATTGACATTTATTGATCTTGGGTTTTATTATTA
Organism: Argopecten irradians; assembly: GCF_041381155.1. NCBI lineage: Eukaryota > Metazoa > Mollusca > Bivalvia > Pectinida > Pectinidae > Argopecten > Argopecten irradians. The sequence continues at coordinate 4,781,290 of NC_091144.1, forward strand.
TCAAATACCTGTTATCGGGTTAAATGAAATACTTACAGACCAACTTGATTGTACCTCTTATGAACAGATATGTAAGTATCACTGCCAGGTAGATGGATTGGCGAAAAGCGGTCTCATCCAAGCTGGGCAACAGGCTGCTCGAGATAATCCCATTTTATCTGCATACCTAATTAATGAAAACGTTCTGTAAAGTATTTACATATTTCTGTTTTTTAAAAGTTTCAAGTGCAGTTATCTATGAAAGGTTTATAAGAGGACTTTGAATTATTAACTATAAATTACATAAATACAATATACATACCTTGAAATAAAATGTACAACTTGCTGTACATGGTCATGTGTTATAACATTCTTGGGGTTTTCCACGTGTTTCAATGTATCCTAGGACCAGCAGAGAGCTTTGTGAAATGGGTCCGATATTCTTTAGATAATTTCCATTGATGGCCATTGGGTTTTGTGAAATGTTACAGCATTCTTGGTTTTTTTTACATGTGGTTCCATGTATCCTAGGACCAACATCGTGACCATTGATGTTTCCAAACTTTGATTGCCATCCCTCTAAGCACTTCCAATATCGAAATCACAGCAATCTTACAAGCACCGTTGATGATCATCGCTAAAAATTCTACATTTTAACCAAAAGTGAAGGAAAAATACAATTACATAATAATGTATTTACCTGAGCACTTAATAAAACCTGAAATTATATATTAAATGGACATACAAAAGTCAATTGTAACAGCATTAATATCAAATAAAGTGGAATTTAATATTTCTACGATTTCTAACTTAATGTGAATGAATTCAGGGCGTTTGCAGATTCTGCACGAACACCACCAATGCCATTCAAAACAGGTAATAGTTCAAAAAAAGGAAAGTTCTGGTAAGGGAAATTATGATCTTATAAGTGTTTATAACTAATAAAAGACATGAATTCAACCCGAATTCAAATACCACGCGTTGAATATACGCACGACCTAGTCCATGTCTCAGACGGAAATAACACGAAAATATACCTGCCGAGATCCCCTCTTTGTCCCAAATCCAGCACAAATATTAATAGGGCAGCGTAGTTATTGATCTTATACAAGTGTTTAAAAGTAACTACATGCATGAAGTCAACATAAAATCAAATACCAAGGGTAGGATATACACACGACATACACTGTATCTCAAACGGAAGTAACACGGCAAATATGACTTCCGGGACAACTTCAAACTCAAAATTTCCGTATAAATATTCAAAGGACATCGTTATTGATCTTAAACAAGTGTTTAAAAGTAACTACATACATGAAGTCAACAAAAAATCAAATAGCAAGGGTTGAATATACACACGACATACACCATGTCTCAAACGGGAGTAACACGGGATATACGTATGACTGTCGGGACCACCTCCATCTCACAAATCTAGCAAACATATGAAAAGGACATCGTTATTGATATCATAAAAGTGTTTATACTTTACAACAGACATGATTTCAACGCAAAATCAAATACCTCGGGTTGAATATACACAAGACATACAACATATCTCAAACGGAAGTCACACGGAAAATATAACTTCCGGGACCACTTCCAACTCAAAATTTCCGCAAAAATATTAAAAGGACATCGTTATTGATCTGATTCAAGTGTTTATAATTTACTAAATACATAAGTCAACATAAAATCAAATATCACGCGTTGAATATACAAACAACATAGACCACGTCTCGAACTTGTGTAACACAGGAAATATGAATTTGGGACCACCTCTATCGCTTAAATCCAGCTTAAATACTCAGAGGACAACATAATTGATCTGATAAAAATGTTTGCGATTTAGTCAATATATGAATTCAACATCAAATTAAAAACCACTGCTTGAATATACACAAGACATACACAATGTCTCAAACAGATGTTACACGGAAAATATGACTTCCTGGAAACATCCATCTCACAAATCCAGCACAAATATGTAAAGGACGTCACTATTGATATTATAAAAGTGTTTATATATTAATAAAGACATGAGTACAATTCAAAATCAAATACCAAGGCTTGAATATAAACAAGACATACACCGCGTCTTAAACAGAAGTTACACGGATAATATGACTTCCGGAACCACATCCATCTCACAAGTCTAGTACAAATATGTAAAAGACATTGTTATTGATATTATAAAAGTGTTTATAATCTAGTAAAGACATGAATTCAAGACATGAATTCAACCCAAATTCAAATACCACGGGTTGAATATACACACGACATACACCATGTATCAAACGGATGTAACACATGAAATATGACTTCCGGGACCACCTCTATCTCTCAAATCGAGGTCAAATATTCAAGGGACATCGCTATTGATATTATAAATATGTTCATAATTGAGTAAAGACATGAATTCAACACAAAATAAAATACCACGGCTTGAATATATACATAAGACATACATTGTGTCTGAAAAAGAAGTTATACGGTAAATATGACTTCCGGAATCTCATCCATCTCACAAATCTAGCAAATATATGCAAAGAACATCGCTGTTGATATTGTATAAGTATTTATACTTTACTTATTATATGAATTCAACCCAAAATCAAACATCAAGCGTAGAATATACACACGACATACACCATGTCTGAAACGGAAGTAAGACGGGAAATATGAATTCCGAGACCGCTTCCAACTCAAAATTTCCGCACAAATATTCAAAACACAGCGTTATTGATCTTATACAATTGTTTATGATTTACTAAATACATGAATTCAACATAATATCAAACCCCAATAGTTGAATATACACACGACATAGACCACATCTGCAACGCAAGTAACACAGGAAATATCACTTCCGGACCACCTCTATCTCAAAAATCCACCACAAATATTTCAAGGACATCGTTATTGATTTTATATAAGTGTTTATATATTTTCACTCATTTTTGCATGTTCAAAGGTGATTTGTGACGTCACTACTGCAATGTCCGAATCGATATTGACACAATATATAGTGATGGACATCACCTTTTCAACAATACAACATTTCGTATTCTAGGATCTCAGTGGGTTTCTAGAGGGTGCATGAAATGGGACAAATACTTATGTACGGATTAATACGTTTCGGCCTGATATATCGGTGTACAGTTTGCCCTCTGGGCAACATCAAAGGTGTAGTGGACATCACTGAGGTATAGGGAAGCTGGAACAACAGAAACATGTGATAGCCGGACACCTTTCTCTGTAATAATCTCTCTCCATTTAAGATGATGAAATGGAGTCAGCATAGTCTGTAGTGGCCTCCAACTTGTCCGTCTCTGTAATAACTTTCAAGGAAGTATTATGACATTATAAATATCTATGCATGTTGCATAGCAATTAAGGTTAATTAACTTATCATTATCATACCTTCTGTATGCGATTCCTGAAGGATCTACACTTGTGGCAAACATCAGACTTACAGGACATAAATTGTATGTGGGGGAGATATATTCCTCTGAATGTTGTCTCGTTAAGACATCCGTTTCCTGTTTCACTGTTGAAGATAAGAAACTTAGCAAAATATTTAAGATATTGTGATTTAGCAAAAGGAAACAAAATCACAGGTAATTGTGTTAAAGATATTGAAATTGCTTATTATAAGGTATCAATTGACATTTATTGATCTTGGGTTTTATTATTATCAAATACCTGTTATCGGTTTAAATGAAATACTTACAGACCAACTTGATTGTACCTCTTATGAACAGATATGTAAGTATCACTGCCAGGTAGATGGATTGGCGAAAAGCGGTCTCATCCAAGCTGGGCAACAGGCTGCTCGAGATAATCCCATTTTATCTGCATACCTAATTAATGAAAACGTTCTGTAAAGTATTTACATATTTCTGTTTTTAAAAGTTTCAAGTGCAGTCATCTATGAAAGGTTTATAAGAGGACTTTGAATTATTAACTATAAATTACATAAATACAATATACATACCTTGAAATAAAATGTACAACTTGCTGTACATGGTCATGTGTTATAACATTCTTGGGGTTTTCCACGTGTTTCAATGTATCCTAGGACCAGCAGAGAGCTTTGTGAAATGGGTCCGATATTCTTTAGATAATTTCCATTGATGGCCATTGGGTTTTGTGAAATGTTACAGCATTCTTGGTTTTTTTTACATGTGGTTCCATGTATCCTAGGACCAACATCGTGACCATTGATGTTTCCAAACTTTGATTGCCATCCCTCTAAGCACTTCCAATATCGAAATCACAACAATCTTGTATTTATGTAATTTATAGTTAATAATTCAAAGTCCTCTTATAAACCTTTCATAGATAACTGCACTTGAAACTTTTAAAAACAGAAATATGTAAATACTTTACAGAACGTTTTCATTAATTAGGTATGCAGATAAAATGGGATTATCTCGAGCAGCCTGTTGCCCAGCTTGGATGAGACCGCTTTTCGCCAATCCATCTACCTGGCAGTGATACTTACATATCTGTTCATAAGAGGTACAATCAAGTTGGTCTGTAAGTATTTCATTTAACCTGATAACAGGTATTTGAAGATAATAAAACCCAAGATCAATAAATGTCAATTGATACCTTATAATAAGCAATTTCAATATCTTTAACACAATTACATGTGATTTTGTTTCCTTTTGCTAAATCACAATATCTTAAATATTTTGCTAAGTTTCTTATCTTCAACAGTGAAACAGGAAACGGATGTCTTAACGAGACAACATTCAGAGGAATATATCTCCCCCACATACAATTTATGTCCTGTAAGTCTGATGTTTGCCACAAGTGTAGATCCTTCAGGAATCGCATACAGAAGGTATGATAATGATAAGTTAATTAACCTTAATTGCTATGCAACATGCATAGATATTTATAATGTCATAATACTTCCTTGAAAGTTATTACAGAGACGGACAAGTTGGAGGCCACTACAGACTATGCTGACTCCATTTCATCATCATCTTAAATGGAGAGAGATTATTACAGAGAAAGGTGTCCGGCTATCACATGTTTCTGTTGTTCCAGCTTCCCTATACCTCAGTGATGTCCACTACACCTTTGATGTTGCCCAGAGGGCAAACTGTACACCGATATATCAAGCCGAAACGTATTAATCCGTACATAAGTATTTGTCCCATTTCATGCACCCTCTAGAAACCCACTGAGATCCTAGAATACGAAATGTTGTATTGTTGAAAAGGTGATGTCCATCACTATATATTGTGTCAATATCGATTCGGACATTGCAGTAGTGACGTCACAAATCACCTTTGAACATGCAAAAATGAGTGAAAATATATAAACACTTATATAAAATCAATAACGATGTCCTTGAAATATTTGTGGTGGATTTTTGAGATAGAGGTGGTCCGGAAGTGATATTTCCTGTGTTACTTGCGTTGCAGATGTGGTCTATGTCGTGTGTATATTCAACTATTGGGGTTTGATATTATGTTGAATTCATGTATTTAGTAAATCATAAACAATTGTATAAGATCAATAACGCTGTGTTTTGAATATTTGTGCGGAAATTTTGAGTTGGAAGCGGTCTCGGAATTCATATTTCCCGTCTTACTTCCGTTTCAGACATGGTGTATGTCGTGTGTATATTCTACGCTTGATGTTTGATTTTGGGTTGAATTCATATAATAAGTAAAGTATAAATACTTATACAATATCAACAGCGATGTTCTTTGCATATATTTGCTAGATTTGTGAGATGGATGAGATTCCGGAAGTCATATTTACCGTATAACTTCTTTTTCAGACACAATGTATGTCTTATGTATATATTCAAGCCGTGGTATTTTATTTTGTTGTTGAATTCATGTCTTTACTAAATTATAGACATATTTATAATATCAATAGCGATGCCTTTGAATATTTGTGCATGATTTGAGAGATAGAGGTGGTCCCGGAAGTCATATTTCATGTGTTACATCCGTTTGATACATGGTGTATGTCGTGTGTATATTCAACCCGTGGTATTTGAATTTGGGTTGAATTCATGTCTTTACTAGATTATAAACACTTTTATAATATCATTTATAATATCAATAACAATGTCTTTTACATATTTGTACTAGACTTGTGAGATGGATGTGGTTCCGGAAGTCATATTATCCGTGTAACTTCTGTTTAAGACGCGGTGTATGTCTTGTTTATATTCAAGCCTTGGTATTTGATTTTGAATTGTACTCATGTCTTTATTAATATATAAACACTTTTATAATATCAATAGTGACGTCCTTTACATATTTGTGCTGGATTTGTGAGATGGATGTTTCCCGGAAGTCATATTTTCCGTGTAACATCTGTTTGAGACATTGTGTATGTCTTGTGTATATTCAAGCAGTGGTTTTTAATTTGATGTTGAATTCATATATTGACTAAATCGCAAACATTTTTATCAGATCAATTATGTTGTCCTCTCTGAGTATTTAAGCTGGATTTAAGCGATAGAGGTGGTCCCAAATTCATATTTCCTGTGTTACACAAGTTCGAGACGTGGTCTATGTTGTTTGTATATTCAACGCGTGATATTTGATTTTATGTTGACTTATGTATTTAGTAAATTATAAACACTTGAATCAGATCAATAACGATGTCCTTTTAATATTTTTGCGGAAATTTTGAGTTGGAAGTGGTCCCGGAAGTTATATTTTCCGTGTGACTTCCGTTTGAGATATGTTGTATGTCTTGTGTATATTCAACCCGAGGTATTTGATTTTGCGTTGAAATCATGTCTGTTGTAAAGTATAAACACTTTTATGATATCAATAACGATGTCCTTTTCATATGTTTGCTAGATTTGTGAGATGGAGGTGGTCCCGGAAGTCATACGTATATCCCGTGTTACTCCCGTTTGAGACATGGTGTATGTCGTGTGTATATTTAACCGTTGCTATTTGATTTTTTGTTGACTTCATGTATGTAGTTACTTTTAAACACTTGTTTAAGATCAATAACGATGTCCTTTGAATATTTATACGGAAATTTTGAGTTTGAAGTTGTCCCGGAAGTCATATTTGCCGTGTTACTTCCGTTTGAGATACAGTGTATGTCGTGTGTATATTCTACCCTTGGTATTTGATTTTATGTTGACTTCATGCATGTAGTTACTTTTAAACACTTGTATAAGATCAATAACTATGCTGCCCTATTAATATTTGTGCTGGATTTGGGACAAAGAGGGGATCTCGGCAGGTATATTTTCGTGTTATTTCCGTCTGAGACATGGACTAGGTCGTGTGTATATTCAACGCGTGGTATTTGAATTCGGGTTGAATTCATGTCTTTTATTAGTTATAAACACTTATAAGATCATAATTTCCCTTACCAGAACTTTCCTTTTTTTAACTATTACCGGTTTTGAATGGCTTTGGTGGTGTTCGTGCAGAATCTGCAAACGCCCTGAATTCATTCACATTAAGTTAGAAATCGTAGAAATATTAAATTCCACTTTATTTGATATTAATGCTGTTACAATTGACTTTTGTATGTCCATTTAATATATAATTTCAGGTTTTATTAAGTGCTCAGGTAAATACATTATTATGTAATTGTATTTTTCCTTCACTTTTGGTTAAAATGTAGAATTTTTAGCGATGATCATCAACGGTGCTTGTAAGATTGCTGTGATTTCGATATTGGAAGTGCTTAGAGGGATGGCAATCAAAGTTTGGAAACATCAATGGTCACGATGTTGGTCCTAGGATACATGGAACCACATGTAAAAAAACCAAGAATGCTGTAACATTTCACAAAACCCAATGGCCATCAATGGAAATTATCTAAAGAATATCGGACCCATTTCACAAAGCTCTCTGCTGGTCCTAGGATACATTGAAACACGTGGAAAACCCCAAGAATGTTATAACACATGACCATGTACAGCAAGTTGTACATTTTATTTCAAGGTATGTATATTGTATTTATGTAATTTATAGTTAATAATTCAAAGTCCTCTTATAAACCTTTCATAGATGACTGCACTTGAAACTTTTAAAAACAGAAATATGTAAATACTTTTCAGAACGTTTTCATTAATTAGGTATGCAGATAAAATGGGATTATCTCGAGCAGCCTGTTGCCCAGCTTGGATGAGACCGCTTTTCGCCAATCCATCTACCTGGCAGTGATACTTACATATCTGTTCATAAGAGGTACAATCAAGTTGGTCTGTAAGTATTTCATTTAACCTGATAACAGGTATTTGAAGATAATAAAACCCAAGATCAATAAATGTCAATTGATACCTTATAATAAGCAATTTCAATATCTTTAACACAATTACCTGTGATTTTGTTTCCTTTTGCTAAATCACAATATCTTAAATATTTTGCTAAGTTTCTTATCTTCCACAGTGAAACAGGAAACGGATGTCTTAACGAGACAACATTCAGAGGAATATATCTCCCCCACATACAATTTATGTCCTGTAAGTCTGATGTTTGCCACAAGTGTAGATCCTTCAGGAATCGCATACAGAAGGTATGATAATGATAAGTTAATTAACCTTAATTGCTATGCAACATGCATAGATATTTATAATGTCATAATACTTCCTTGAAAGTTATTACAGAGACGGACAAGTTGGAGGCCACTACAGACTATGCTGACTCCATTTCATCATCTCAAATGGAGAGAGATTATTACAGAGAAAGGTGTCCGGCTATCACATGTTTCTGTTGTTCCAGCTTCCCTATACCTCAGTGATGTCCACTACACCTTTGATGTTGCCCAGAGGGCAAACTGTACACCGATATATCAGGCCGAAACGTATTAATCCGTACATAAGTATTTGTCCCATTTCATGCACCCTCTAGAAACCCACTGAGATCCTAGAATACGAAATGTTGTATTGTTGAAAAGGTGATGTCCATCACTATATATTGTGTCAATATCGATTCGGACATTGCAGTAGTGACGTCACAAATCACCTTTGAACATGCAAAAATGAGTGAAAATATATAAACACTTATATAAAATCAATAACGATGTCCTTGAAATATTTGTGGTGGTTGATTTTTGAGATAGAGGTGGTCCGGAAGTGATATTTCCTGTGTTACTTGCGTTGCAGATGTGGTCTATGTCGTGTGTATATTCAACTATTGGGGTTTGATATTATGTTGAATTCATGTATTTAGTAAATCATAAACAATTGTATAAGATCAATAACGCTGTGTTTTGAATATTTGTGCGGAAATTTTGAGTTGGAAGCGGTCTCGGAATTCATATTTCCCGTCTTACTTCCGTTTCAGACATGGTGTATGTTCGTGTGTATATTCTACGCTTGATGTTTGATTTTGGGTTGAATTCATATAATAAGTAAAGTATAAATACTTATACAATATCAACAGCGATGTTCTTTGCATATATTTGCTAGATTTGTGAGATGGATGAGATTCCGGAAGTCATATTTACCGTATAACTTCTTTTTCAGACACAATGTATGTCTTATGTATATATTCAATTGTGTATTTTTTTATATTTATAATTTTTTTATGATATGTTATTTATATATTTAATTATGTGATTTTTAAATTTTTATGTTTTAAAATTTTTTTTATATCAGTTTATAATTGAATTTAATTTTTATTTAATTTTATTTTGTAAATGTAATTTGAAGTCAAAATTAATAATCAATATGGATTTTTTTTTTTTGTTTTTTTGATATTTATGTTTTATTGTACATTTTTATTTAAACATTATATTTTTATATTTTTTTTTTTTTTTTGTTTTCATTTTATTTAGTAATTTTTTTTAAAATTTTACATATTTTTTGTGTATTTTTTAGTATTTATATAAATTTCTTGTTAATTTTTAATATTTTTTATTAAATCATTTATGATTTTTAGTTACTTTTCACTTTTTAATATTTTTACTTTTATTTTGTGATGGATTTTTTTTTTTGTTTGTCATTTTTTTACCCGTTTTTTTTTTTTTTTGAGATTTGATGTTTTTGTTTTTATTAATATTTTTATTTTTTTCAAATTTGTTGAACCATTTTATTTTTTAATTAAATTTTTAAATTTATTTTTTTTTTATTTTTTTTTTTATATAAATTTATATATGTTTTGATTTTGTTTTGATTTTTATTTTTATATTTAATTTTTTTAAAAAATGTTTTGTGAGAGATTGAATGTGTCCCGGAAGTCAATTTTTTTTTGTGTGTAAATCTGTTTGAGACATGGTTATGTCTTTGTTTTCAAATTTGTATTTATTTTTTTGAATTTAAAATATAACGATATATTAAACATTTTTTATATTGAATTTTCCAAATTTTATATTTATTTTTTGATTTTTTTGATTTTATTGTTTTATTTTTATTTATTTTTTGTATAAATGTATTTTTTTATTTGTATATTCAATTTTTATGTTTTTTTTTTCATTATTTGTTTGTTTTTTGACTTTTATTTTATTTTATTTATTTTTTTTTAATTTGTTTTTTTTTTTTTTTTTTTTTTTTTTTTTTTTGGTTTTTTTTTTTTTTTTTTTTTTTTTTTTTTTTTTTTTGTTTTTTTTTTTTTTTTTTTTAAGTTTTTTTTTTTTTTTTTTTTTTTTTTTTTTTTTTTTAAACACTTGTTTAAGATCAATAACGATGTCCTTTGAATATTTATACGGAAATTTTGAGTTTGAAGTTGTCCCGGAAGTCATATTTGCCGTGTTACTTCCGTTTGAGATACAGTGTATGTCGTGTGTATATCCTACCCTTGGTATTTGATTTTATGTTGACTTCATGCATGTAGTTACTTTTAAACACTTGTATAAGATCAATAACTACGCTGCCCTATTAATATTTGTGCTGGATTTGGGACAAAGAGGGGATCTCGGCAGGTATATTTTCGTGTTATTTCCGTCTGAGACATGGACTAGGTCGTGCGTATATTCAACGCGTGGTATTTGAATTCGGGTTGAATTCATGTCTTTTATTAGTTATAAACACTTATAAGATCATAATTTCCCTTACCAGAACTTTCCTTTTTTTGAACTATTACCTGTTTTGAATGGCATTGGTGGTGTTCGTGCAGAATCTGCAAACGCCCTGAATTCATTCACATTAATTTAGAAATCGTAGAAATATTAAATTCCACTTTATTTGATATTAATGCTGTTACAATTGACTTTTGTATGTCCATTTAATATATAATTTCAGGTTTTATTAAGTGCTCAGGTAAATACATTATTATGTAATTGTATTTTTCCTTCACTTTTGGTTAAAATGTAGAATTTTTAGCGATGATCATCAACGGTGCTTGTAAGATTGCTGTGATTTCGATATTGGAAGTGCTTAGAGGGATGGCAATCAAAGTTTGGAAACATCAATGGTCACGATGTTGGTCCTAGGATACATGGAACCACATGTAAAAAAACCAAGAATGCTGTAACATTTCACAAAACCCAATGGCCATCAATGGAAATTATCTAAAGAATATCGGACCCATTTCACAAAGCTCTCTGCTGGTCCTAGGATACATTGAAACACGTGGAAAACCCCAAGAATGTTATATAACACATGACCATGTACAGCAAGTTGTACATTTTATTTCAAGGTATGTATATTGTATTTATGTAATTTATAGTTAATAATTCAAAGTCCTCTTATAAACCTTTCATAGATAACTGCACTTGAAACTTTTAAAAACAGAAATATGTAAATACTTTACAGAACGTTTTCATTAATTAGGTATGCAGATAAAATGGGATTATCTCGAGCAGCCTGTTGCCCAGCTTGGATGAGACCGCTTTTCGCCAATCCATCTACCTGGCAGTGATACTTACATATCTGTTCATAAGAGGTACAATCAAGTTGGTCTGTAAGTATTTCATTTAACCCGATAACAGGTATTTGATAATAATAAAACCCAAGATCAATAAATGTCAATTGATACCTTATAATAAGCAATTTCAATATCTTTAACACAATTACCTGTGATTTTGTTTCCTTTTGCTAAATCACAATATCTTAAATATTTTGCTAAGTTTCTTATCTTCAACAGTGAAACAGGAAACGGATGTCTTAACGAGACAACATTCAGAGGACCCACTGATATCTCCCCACATACAATTTATGTCCTGTAAGTCTGATGTTTGCCACAAGTGTAGATCCTTCAGGAATCGCATACAGAAGGTATGATAATGATAAGTTAATTAACCTTAATTGCTATGCAACATGCACAGATATTTATAATGTCATAATACTTCCTTGAAAGTTATTACAGAGACGGACAAGTTGGAGGCCACTACAGACTATGCTGACTCCATTATAACTTCTTTTTCAGACACAATGTATGTCAAATGGAGAGAGATTATTACAGAGAAAGGTGTACGACTATCACATGTTTCTGTTGTTCCAGCTTCCCTATACCTCAGTGATGTCCACTACACCTTTGATGTTGCCCAGAGGGCAAACTGTACACCGATATATCAGGCCGTAACGTATTAATCCGTACATAAGTATTTGTCCCATTTCATGCACCCTCTAGAAACCCACTGAGATCCTAGAATACGAAATGTTGTATTGTTGAAAAGGTGATGTCCATCACTATATATTGTGTCAATATCGATTCGGACATTGCAGTAGTGACGTCACAAATCACCTTTGAACATGCAAAAATGAGTGAAAATATATAAACACTTATATAAAATCAATAACGATGTCCTTGAAATATTTGTGGTGGATTTTTGAGATAGAGGTGGTCCGGAAGTGATATTTCCTGTGTTACTTGCGTTGCAGATGTGGTCTATGTCGTGTGTATATTCAACTATTGGGGTTTGATATTATGTTGAATTCATGTATTTAGTAAATCATAAACAATTGTATAAGATCAATAACGCTGTGTTTTGAATATTTGTGCGGAAATTTTGAGTTGGAAGTGGTCCCGGAAGTCATACGTATATCCCGTGTTACTCCCGTTTGAGACATGGTGTATGTCGTGTGTATATTCTACGCTTGATGTTTGATTTTGGGTTGAATTCATGTAATAAGTAAAGCATAAATACTTATACAATATCAACAGCGATGTTCTTTGCATATATTTGCGGAAATTTTGAGTTGGAAGTGATGGATGAGATTCCGGAAGTCATATTTACCGTATAACTTCTTTTTCAGACACAATGTATGTCTTATGTATATATTCAAGCCGTGGTATTTTATTTTGTGTTGAATTCATGTCTTTACTCAATTATAAACATATTTATAATATCAATAGCGATGTCCCTTGAATATTTGACCTCGATTTGAGAGATAGAGGTGGTCCCGGAAGTCATATTTCATGTGTTACATCCGTTTGAGACATGGTGTATGTCGTGTGTATATTCAACCCGTGGTATTTGAATTTGTGTTACATCCGTTTGATACATGGTGTATGTACACTTTTATAATATCATTTATAATATCAATAACAATGTCCTTTACATATTTGTACTAGACTTGTGAGATGGATGTGGTTCCGGAAGTCATATTATCCGTGTAACTTCTGTTTAAGACGCGGTGTATGTCTTGTTTATATTCAAGCCTTGGTATTTGATTTTGAATTGTACTCATGTCTTTATTAATATATAAACACTTTTATAATATCAATAGTGACGTCCTTTACATATTTGTGCTGGATTTGTGAGATGGATGTTTCCAGGAAGTCATATTTTCCGTGTAACATCTGTTTGAGACATTGTGTATGTCTTGTGTATATTCAAGCAGTGGTTTTTAATTTGATGTTGAATTCATATATTGACTAAATCGCAAACATTTTTATCAGATCAATTATGTTGTCCTCTGAGTATTTAAGCTGGATTTAAGCGATAGAGGTGGTCCCAAATTCATATTTCCTGTGTTACACAAGTTCGAGACGTGGTCTATGTTGTTTGTATATTCAACGCGTGATATTTGATTTTATGTTGACTTATGTATTTAGTAAATTATAAACACTTGAATCAGATCAATAACGATGTCCTTTTAATATTTTTGCGGAAATTTTGAGTTGGAAGTGGTCCCGGAAGTTATATTTTCCGTGTGACTTCCGTTTGAGATATGTTGTATGTGTCTTGTGTATATTCAACCCGAGGTATTTGATTTTGCGTTGAAATCATGTCTGTTGTAAAGTATAAACACTTTTATGATATCAATAACGATGTCCTTTTCATATGTTTGCTAGATTTGTGAGATGGAGGTGGTCCCGACAGTCATACGTATATGCCGTGTTACTCCCGTTTGAGACATGGTGTATGTCGTGTGTATATTCAACCCTTGCTATTTGATTTTTTGTTGACTTCATGTATGTAGTTACTTTTAAACACTTGTTTAAGATCAATAACGATGTCCTTTGAATATTTATACGGAAATTTTGAGTTTGAAGTTGTCCCGGAAGTCATATTTGCCGTGTTACTTCCGTTTGAGATACAGTGTATGTCGTGTGTATATCCTACCCTTGGTATTTGATTTTATGTTGACTTCATGCATGTAGTTACTTTTAAACACTTGTATAAGATCAATAACTATGCTGCCCTATTAATATTTGTGCTGGATTTGGGACAAAGAGGGGATCTCGGCAGGTATATTTTCGTGTTATTTCCGTCTGAGACATGGACTAGGTCGTGCGTATATTCAACGCGTGGTATTTGAATTCGGATTGAATTCATGTCTTTTTATTAGTTATAAACACTTATAAGATCATAATTTCCCTTACCAGAACTTTCCTTTTTTTGAAACTATTACCTGTTTTGAATGGCATTGGTGGTGTTCGTGCAGAATCTGCAAACGCCCTGAATTCATTCACATTAATTTAGAAATCGTAGAAATATTAAATTCCACTTTATTTGATATTAATGCTGTTACAATTGACTTTTGTATGTCCATTTAATATATAATTTAGGTTTTATTAAGTGCTCAGGTAAATACATTATTATGTAATTGTATTTTTCCTTCACTTTTGGTTAAAATGTAGAATTTTTAGCGATGATCATCAACGGTGCTTGTAAGATTGCTGTGATTTCGATATTGGAAGTGCTTAGAGGGATGGCAATCAAAGTTTGGAAACATCAATGGTCACAATGTTGGTCCTAGGATACATGGAACCACATGTAAAAACCAAGAATGCTGTAACATTTCACAAAACCCAATGGCCATCAATGGAAATTATCTAAAGAATATCGGACCCATTTCACAAAGCTCTCTGCTGGTCCTAGGATACATTGAAACACGTGGAAAACCCCAAGAATGTTATAACACATGACCATGTACAGCAAGTTGTACATTTTATTTCAAGGTATGTATATTGTATTTATGTAATTTATAGTTAATAATTCAAAGTCCTCTTATAAACCTTTCATAGATAACTGCACTTGAAACTTTTAAAAACAGAAATATGTAAATACTTTTCAGAACGTTTTCATTAATTAGGTATGCAGATAAAATGGGATTATCTCGAGCAGCCTGTTGCCCAGCTTGGATGAGACCGCTTTTCGCCAATCCATCTACCTGGCAGTGATACTTACATATCTGTTCATAAGAGGTACAATCAAGTTGGTCAGTAAGTATTTCATTTAACCTGATAACAGGTATTTGATAATAATAAAACCCAAGATCAATAAATGTCAATTGATACCTTATAATAAGCAATTTCAATATCTTTAACACAATTACCTGTGATTTTGTTTCCTTTTGCTAAATCACAATATCTTAAATATTTTGCTAAGTTTCTTATCTTCAACAGTGAAACAGGAAACGGATGTCTTAACGAGACAACATTCAGAGGAATATATCTCCCCCACATACAATTTATGTCCTGTAAGTCTGATGTTTGCCACAAGTGTAGATCCTTCAGGAATCGCATATACAGAAGGTATGATAATGATAAGTTAATTAACCTTAATTGCTATGCAACATGCATAGATATTTATAATGTCATAATACTTCCTTGAAAGTTATTACAGAGACGGACAAGTTGGAGGCCACTACAGACTATGCTGACTCCATTTCATCATCTTAAATGGAGAGAGATTATTACAGAGAAAGGTGTCCGGCTATCACATGTTTCTGTTGTTCCAGCTTCCCTATACCTCAGTGATGTCCACTACACCTTTGATGTTGCCCAGAGGGCAAACTGTACACCGATATATCAAGCCGAAACGTATTAATCCGTACATAAGTATTTGTCCCATTTCATGCACCCTCTAGAAACCCACTGAGATCCTAGAATACGAAATGTTGTATTGTTGAAAAGGTGATGTCCATCACTATATATTGTGTCAATATCGATTCGGACATTGCAGTAGTGACGTCACAAATCACCTTTGAACATGCAAAAATGAGTGAAAATATATAAACACTTATATAAAATCAATAACGATGTCCTTGAAATATTTGTGGTGGATTTTTGAGATAGAGGTGGTCCGGAAGTGATATTTCCTGTGTTACTTGCGTTGCAGATGTGGTCTATGTCGTGTGTATATTCAACTATTGGGGTTTGATATTATGTTGAATTCATGTATTTAGTAAATCATAAACAATTGTATAAGATCAATAACGCTGTGTTTTGAATATTTGTGCGGAAATTTTGAGTTGGAAGCGGTCTCGGAATTCATATTTCCCGTCTTAGATGTGGTCTATGTCGTGTGACATGGTGTATGTCGTGTGTATATTCTACGCTTGATGTTTGATTTTGGGTTGAATTCATATAATAAGTAAAGTATAAATACTTATACAATATCAACAGCGATGTTCTTTGCATATATTTGCTAGATTTGTGAGATGGATGAGATTCCGGAAGTCATATTTACCGTATAACTTCTTTTTCAGACACAATGTATGTCTTGTTTATATTCAAGCCTTGGTATTTTATTTTTTTGTTTAATTCATGTCTTTACTAAAATTAAAAACATATTTATAATATCAATAGCGATGTCCCTTGAATATTTGACCTCGATTTGAGAGATAGAGGTGGTCCCGGAAGTCATATTTCATGTGTTACATCCGTTTGAGACATGGTGTATGTCGTGTGTATATTCAACCCGTGGTATTTGAATTTGGGTTGAATTCATGTCTTTACTAGATTATAAACACTTTTATAATATCAATAACAATGTCTTTTACATATTTGTACTAGATTTGTGAGATGGATGTGGTTCCGGAAGTCATATTATCCGTGTAACTTCTGTTTAAGACGCGGTGTATGTCTTGTTTATATTCAAGCCTTGGTATTTGATTTTGAATTGTACTCATGTCTTTATTAATATATAAACACTTTTATAATATCAATAGTGACGTCCTTTACATATTTGTGCTGGATTTGTGAGATGGATGTTTCCAGGAAGTCATATTTTCCGTGTAACATCTGTTTGAGACATTGTGTATGTCTTGTGTATATTCAAGCAGTGGTTTTTAATTTGATGTTGAATTCATATATTGACTAAATCGCAAACATTTTTATCAGATCAATTATGTTGTCCTCTGAGTATTTAAGCTGGATTTAAGCGATAGAGGTGGTCCCAAATTCATATTTCCTGTGTTACACAAGTTCGAGACGTGGTCTATGTTGTTTGTATATTCAACGCGTGATATTTGATTTTATGTTGACTTATGTATTTAGTAAATTATAAACACTTGAATCAGATCAATAACGATGTCCTTTTAATATTTTTGCGGAAATTTTGAGTTGGAAGTGGTCCCGGAAGTTATATTTTCCGTGTGACTTCCGTTTGAGATATGTTGTATGTCTTGTGTATATTCAACCCGAGGTATTTGATTTTGCGTTGAAATCATGTCTGTTGTAAAGTATAAACACTTTTATGATATCAATAACGATGTCCTTTTCATATGTTTGCTAGATTTGTGAGATGGAGGTGGTCCCGACAGTCATACGTATATCCCGTGTTACTCCCGTTTGAGACATGGTGTATGTCGTGTGTATATTCAACCCTTGCTATTTGATTTTTTGTTGACTTCATGTATGTAGTTACTTTTAAACACTTGTTTAAGATCAATAACGATGTCCTTTGAATATATTTATACGGAAATTTTGAGTTTGAAGTTGTCCCGGAAGTCATATTTGCCGTGTTACTTCCGTTTGAGATACAGTGTATGTCGTGTGTATATCCTACCCTTGGTATTTGATTTTATGTTGACTTCATGCATGTTTTAGTTACTTTTAAACACTTGTATAAGATCAATAACTACGCTGCCCTATTAATATAGATTGAATTAGTTTTTTTTTTTTTTTACGTTGATTTTTTTTTTTGAAATTTCATTTTTTTTTCATTTTTTTTTTTTAAAAAAATTTTTTTAAATTTTTATTTTTTTTAATTTAAAAATGAAATCCATTTTAATTAAAAATTTTAATTTTTTATTTTTTATTATTATTTTTTTTTTTTTTTTATTTTTTTTTTTTTTTTTTTTTTTTATTTTATTTTATTTTATATTAATTTATTTTGTTTTTTTTTTTATTTTTTTTTAAATTAATTTTTAAATTATTTTTTTTTATGTTATTTTTTTTATTTTTTTTTTTAATTTCCTTTTTTTATATATACGTTTTTTTTTTATTTATTTTTTTTTTTTATTCTTATTTTTGTCTAACATAATATTTTTATTTTCTTTATTTTCTTAATATATATTTATCCTTTTTTATATTTATTAATATTTTTTTTTTTATTTTTTTTTTTTTTTATTTATTATTTTATTTTTTTTTTTTTTTATTATTT